>NW_028244676.1:1200000-1800000 GCF_964263255.1 Lissotriton vulgaris
CCATCCCCTAGATACATACTATCATCATTAATACAATTATGCGAGATTGAATGCAATGTCTTGGACCGGAACAACCTACTTACTTTGTTATTCAACTTTTTAACCGAATGATTCAAAGCAGGGATCGAGATAGCCCCCCGCCACACTTTTCGTGGGATCATATGAGACCACGCAATTAGGCACCCCGGAACTCTCCTCGCTAACCAACTTACCGTGGAAAGCATAGCCTCCAGGAGCAGTCGTCTACCGGTGGTGACCAAATCATTGCCCCCCAAATGTACTATGACTATGGACGGCGGTGACCTCATCCGCCCTAACAGGCCCTCAAAAAATTCCTGAAACTGGTCAATACAGAGACCGCCCCTTCCGTAGAAGGACACTCTGTACCCGTATTCCCCAGCTATGTGAATCATGTCACCTGCTTTGAATACGTCTGCGGCCCGTCTCACGTATGAGTGGCCCACGACCCACACCTCCTTCTTCACAGCCGGTGACGTGCGACCGCTGGCCTGGTGTTGGGTCGACTGCTCAGTTTGCCCTGCCGCGTAAGCTTGCACAACTGAAAATAAACAAAAGACAAGAGGCGTGAGTACATGAATACAGCTTCACAACATGTGCAATCGCACGTACCTCTTATAACAATTGGAGGACCAACGCCCCACACGTTTCACTTGTTCTACATTAAGACCCCTGGCTGTAGCTTCAGTGGCAGCCCCTATACGAAAGGAGTGGGTCCCAAATTCGCCCGGGTCCAAGCCCGCTGCGGCAATGGCCATTGCAAGCACCCGTTGAAACTGAAACCTCGTCAGCGGGGTGGCGTCTGCATGCCTCAACAACGTCCCCCCCCATGATGCCACTCTCTGTGCTAGGTAATCTTCTAAGCACTGTACCGGACACATGGATGACTCGGGGTTCCTGCGAATGATCGTACAGTCCCCTCTCCCATCTTGGTCAGTCTTAGACCGGGGAAAGGAGACAATCATCGCGTCCCCCCTGATCTGAACATGCTCCCTGCACAAGCCCCCCGTCACATCCTGTTTGTTCCTTGCAACCAGCTCACTAACTCTCATAGCCCCGTGAAATGCCAGCGTAAATGCAGTCCGGAACAAACAGGTCTCGAACGGGGACGAGCATGTGTTCGGGAGCGTGACCAGTAACTGGGACAACCTGTCTAGACCTATCGGTCGACGTACATCTACTCTGCGACCCTCTAGACGTTGCCACCCACGTAGCGCTTTTTGTACCGTAAAAGACGCTGTTGGGTCCAGGATGCCATGGGCCCTGGCAACAAAGGAAATGGCGGCACGATGCCTTTGGGCCGTAGCCACCGATTTCCCAGCCCTACGTAAGGACATCAGAAAAAGTACTACCAACTCCTCCTGACCCCAAAGTCCTCCTCTCTCTGCCCCCAAAAAGGCTAAATAGGCCTGGAACGCCCCTTCATATGCCTTCCTTGTCCTGGGTGCTAGACTCTCTCCCACGAGGTGACGAAGTTCGGGGCACCGAGAGACCAGAGAGCTTCGGGGAAGGGTGCCGGCTCCGGGTCCGCTGAAGGAAGGAAACCCGAGAAAGCCTGCATGTGAAAACGAGACAGTGCATCAGCAGCCTGATTCATCACCCCTGGGACATGTTTTGCTCTGAATACTACGTTCAGTTGCATACACAGTAAGACAATTTCTTTGAGGAGCCTCAAAATCAACTTACAACGGGCTGCCTGACTATTGATGCATTCTACCACGGTCATATTATCGGACCAGAACACAACAGAATGATCTCTGAACCCTTCTGGCCAGGTTCTCAGGGCCACCAGAATGGGAAATAGTTCGAGGAAAGCGATGTTACTTGTCAGCCCCTTCTCGTGCCACCATAGGGGCCACTTTTGTGCCGACCATTTCGTGCCGAAGATGGCGCCAAAACCTACGCTTCCTGCTGAATCTGTCCATAGCCCAAGCTCTTCAGAGGAGACGGCTGGCTTGTTCCAGACGACCCGGCCATTGAAGTCCGCCAAGAATGCTAACCAAATCCGCATGTCCTGGCGGACCTCGGCCGATAACCTTGTGCGATGATGACCCTCCTTTAAGCCAACCATTGCTTGGGCAATTGAGCGGGAAAAGGGGCGAGCCATTGGTATCACCCTCAAGGCAAAGTTCAACTTTCCCACTAACTGTTGCAACTGATGCAGTGTAACTTTGGATGCCTTTAAACATACTTGGAGGGCTGCCCTGAATTTCGACACTTTGCTAGCTGGTAAACGGAAGCACCCCTCCCTTGAGTCCAACTCGATCCCCAAAAACTCGAGGCAAGTCGTGGGACCCATAGTTTTACCTGGTGCCAATGGCACGCCAAGATGATCCATTAACACACAGAATTCAGCTAAGGCCCGGGCACATTCGGGAGTACCGGCGGGGCCAAGGAACAGAAAATCGTCAAGGTAGTGCATTACATTTCGGAAACCCGTTTTCTTAGTGAACACCCATTGCAGGAAAGTACTGAATTTCTCAAAGTAAGCACATGATATAGAGCATCCCATTGGCATACACCTATCCATGTAAAATGACCCCTGGAACCCGAATCCCAGAAGACGCTGATCGTCTGGGTGTACCGGAAGCAACCGGAACGCTGACTCGATATCAGATTTCGCCATCAACGTCCCGTGCCCCAGGCGATTCAAGATGGCTACCGCCTCATCAAAAGATGCGTATCGCACCGAACAAACTTCTGGCTCAATTGCGTCGTTCACCGAAAGACCATATGGAGCAGATAGATTATGAATCAAACGAAACTCACCCGGGTCTTTCTTGGGGACCACCCCTAACGGAGAACAAACGAAATCCGGTACCGGGGGCTCACTAAACGGGCCGGCGACCCGTCCCCGGCTAACCTCTTTCTGAATTTTTTCTTGCACTACAGATGCATGTTGTAAAACGGAAAGTTGATTCTTGCACATCCCTACACCCTGAAAGTCCCCTACCGGGATGCGGAAACCATGTGTAAAACCGTTCCGCAGCACCCCGGCAGAAGTACGATCCGGGTATTCGCTGAGCCAGGGAATCATTGCCAAGGTATCAATCGGGGTTGGTAAAGGCGCCCCTCGGCCTAGTTTAGACCTGTTTGGCGCCTCCCTTACCCCCATTCTCACTCGTTCTGGCTCTGCACGATGACTCAGGATGGGACGACCCACACGTACTACACTCATGTTTGAATTTACACGATCCCGGAGGCCTGGTACACTTCCCCTTGTTAAAATTAAAACAGAAACCCTTTCTACCTGTATTGCCTGCGGGCCTCGACTGGTCGTCGGTGCTCGTACTTGGTCGAAAGGGCGTCCCCACATTTTGGCGGGAGTAATCAACAACAGTGCTCCCGACCAATGGCATTCTTAACATTCCCGATTCTTTCATTTTATCCCATGTTAAAGAATCGTAACAATCCCAAGTCAAACTCTTGTTATGTTCCTTTTCTTTCCTGAACAAATTGTCATAACAAAACCAATGGTTACCTTGATACGCTGTCGAGTAACCCATAATTCGTGATTGATAAACGGGAAACTCAGGAAGCAACTCGGGCCTACGTTCCCCCAAAATTGATGTGAAAATACCCCATGCATTGCCCCAGTTGCCAATGTTCTCATTGACCTTAAAGGCGGCCATCTTTGCGCGCCAAACACTCGGATGCATTAAGTCCTTCTGACTTTTTACATGCTCCACATCATAATGATCAACAAGCAGGGAAAAAATATTCACGTACTCCCCCGCCCAGATCTTTTCCTTTATAGCTAAAGGCACATGTTGTCCTAATCTCTCTCTACGAGAGGGTGCTGACTCGTCCCTTGCAATCGGCAATGGCCGCTTACCTGCACCGGACGCAGCTTCTGCCGATTGCGACTTGTCTATCCCCGCCAACGGCGTAGCCACTCTAGCTGCCTCTTTCTTCTCACGAAGCCCTTTTATCAGCGCCTGTGCTTCGGCAGCCGTGGCGCCATCACTACTATCCCCCAACCATGCTGCTAGCTGTGCTGCCAGCTCGGGGGGCATGTCTTCCTTGGATGTCGGGGTGACGACAACGGGGATTGGATTCCCCTCCATCGGTACTGGGGTCGGCGCCTCGAGCGGGGCAGAGGGAACCGGGACGGCCCCACCGGCTGGAACCTTTCTCGGCCTCTTAGGTCTCCCTCCAGCCGGCGGGGTGCCCGAACCCTCCTCCCCATCTCGCTCCGCCAACCGTTTCTTTATGTCGGACACTTCTTTGCAAAGGGCCCGCACCATCTGTTCGGTCGTCATTCTTTTTGCGCCTTTCTTGGGCATCTCTCCGAGGAAGTATCTAGAAGACAAAGAAAAAGATCAAAACGCTCAAAATTGGCTCTTCGTTCCGTCCCGAGCTCACGTGTAGCGAGGAGGTGCAGCTTCGGAGCACAAGAACAAGAGGACGTCTTCTGGTCTTGCGCCTTCTTTTATCCGTCTTCAGGGCGGGCGAGAACCCGCCCCTGCCTGCCCCGGGGGCGTGGCTGGCTGCGTCGGTGTCTAGGCCAGCCCACTCTAGGGCGGGAAAAGGCGCGCCCCGGCTACGCCGCTTCGGGCATACCAGCCGAGACGCGCCTCCCGCCCAAAAATGGCTTCTGTACCAAAAATGATTCAAAATGTCAATTGGATCATGCCTCATGTTGAATAACCACTTTTTAAACCCACACAGTGACCAAAATTGCCATTTTTACAGAGTTTTGATTACTCAAAAGCTTCAATTTTTACCCCTTTGAGGCACAGAAATGACTTTAAACACACTTATTTTAGTTGACAAAGTCATAATTCACATCCAACAGTCATTTACAGTCAAAAGATTAAATGTTAAAATTTCATCCATATTGACCATTTTGGGATCGTTCGACATGTTCGGAGTCATCGTTTTTCATCCGAAAATTGATTTTTTGGACTGTACTAAAAAATGATTCAAAATGTCAATTGGATCGTGCCTCATGTTGAATAACCACTTTTTAAACCCTCATAGTGACCAAAATTGCCATTTTTACAGAGTTTTGATTACTCAAAAGCTTCAATTTTGACCCATTTCAGGCACAGAAATGACTTTAAACACACTTATTTTAGTTGACAAAGTCATAATTCACATCCAACAGTCATTTACAGTCAAAAGATCAAATGTTAAAATTTCATCCATATTGACCATTTTGGGATCGTTCGACATGTCCGGAGTCATCGTTTTTCATCCGAAAATTGATTTTTTGGACTGTACCAAAAATGATTCAAAATGTCAATTGGATCGTGCCTCATTTTGAATGACCACTTTTTAAACCCTCACAGTGACCAAAATTGCCAATTTTACAGAGTTTTGCTTACACAAAAGCTTCAATTTTGACCCGTTTCAGGCACAGAAATGACTTTAAACACACTTATTTTAGTTGACAAAGTCATTATTCACATCCAACAGTCATTTAGAGTCAAAAGATTAAATGTTAAAATTTCATCCATATTGACCATTTTGGGATCGTTCGACATGTCCGGAGTCATCGTTTTTCATCCGAAAATTGATTTTTTGGACTGTACCAAAAATGATTCAAAATGTCAATTGGATCGTGCCTCATGTTGAATAACCACTTTTTAAACCCTCACAGTGACCAAAATTGCCATTTTTACAGAGTTTTGATTACTCAAAAGCTTCAATTTTGACCCATTTCAGGCACAGAAATGACTTTAAACACACTTATTTTAGTTGACAAAGTCATAATTCACATCCAACAGTCATTTACAGTCAAAAGATTAAATGTTACAATTTCATCCATATTGACCATTTTGGGATCGTTCGACATGTCCGGAGTCATCGTTTTTCATCCGAAAATTGATTTTTTGGACTGTACCAAAAATGATTCAAAATGTCAATTGGATCGTGCCTCATGTTGTATAACCACTTTTTAAACCCTCACAGTGACCAAAATTGCCATTTTTACAGAGTTTTGCTTACTCAAAAGCTTCAATTTTGACCCATTTCAGGCACAGAAATGACTTTAAACACACTTATTTTAGTTGACAAAGTCATAATTCACATCCAACAGTCATTTACAGTCAAAAGATTAAATGTTAAAATTTCATCCATATTGACCATTTTGGGATCGTTCGACATGTCCGGAGTCATCGTTTTTCATCCGAAAATTGATTTTTTGGACTGTACTAAAAAATGATTCAAAATGTCAATTGGATCGTGCCTCATGTTGAATAACCACTTTTTAAACCCTCATAGTGACCAAAATTGCCATTTTTACAGAGTTTTGATTACTCAAAAGCTTCAATTTTGACCCATTTCAGGCACAGAAATGACTTTAAACACACTTATTTTAGTTGACAAAGTCATAATTCACATCCAACAGTCATTTACAGTCAAAAGATTAAATGTTAAAATTTCATCCATATTGACCATTTTGGGATCGTTCGACATGTCCGGAGTCATCGTTTTTCATCCGAAAATTGATTTTTTGGACTGTACCAAAAATGATTCAAAATGTCAATTGGATCGTGCCTCATTTTGAATGACCACTTTTTAAACCCTCACAGTGACCAAAATTGCCAATTTTACAGAGTTTTGCTTACACAAAAGCTTCAATTTTGACCCGTTTCAGGCACAGAAATGACTTTAAACACACTTATTTTAGTTGACAAAGTCATTATTCACATCCAACAGTCATTTAGAGTCAAAAGATTAAATGTTAAAATTTCATCCATATTGACCATTTTGGGATCGTTCGACATGTCCGGAGTCATCGTTTTTCATCCGAAAATTGATTTTTTGGACTGTACCAAAAATGATTCAAAATGTCAATTGGATCGTGCCTCATGTTGAATAACCACTTTTTAAACCCTCACAGTGACCAAAATTGCCATTTTTACAGAGTTTTGATTACTCAAAAGCTTCAATTTTGACCCATTTCAGGCACAGAAATGACTTTAAACACACTTATTTTAGTTGACAAAGTCATAATTCACATCCAACAGTCATTTACAGTCAAAAGATTAAATGTTAAAATTTCATCCATATTGACCATTTTGGGATCGTTCGACATGTCCGGAGTCATCGTTTTTCATCCGAAAATTGATTTTTTGGACTGTACCAAAAATGATTCAAAATGTCAATTGGATCGTGCCTCATGTTGTATAACCACTTTTTAAACCCTCACAGTGACCAAAATTGCCATTTTTACAGAGTTTTGATTACTCAAAAGCTTCAATTTTGACCCATTTCAGGCACAGAAATGACTTTAAACACACTTATTTTAGTTGACAAAGTCATAATTCACATCCAACAGTCATTTACAGTCAAAAGATTAAATGTTAAAATTTCATCCATATTGACCATTTTGGGATCGTTCGACATGTCCGGAGTCATCGTTTTTCATCCGAAAATTGATTTTTTGGACTGTACCAAAAATGATTCAAAATGTCAATTGGATCATGCCTCATGTTGAATAACCACTTTTTAAACCCTCACAGTGACCAAAATTGCCATTTTTACAGAGTTTTGATTACTCAAAAGCTTCAATTTTTACCCCTTTGAGGCACAGAAATGACTTTAAACACACTTATTTTAGTTGACAAAGTCATAATTCACATCCAACAGTCATTTAGAGTCAAAAGATTAAATGTTAAAATTTCATCCATATTGACCATTTTGGGATCGTTCGACATGTCCGGAGTCATCGTTTTTCATCCGAAAATTGATTTTTTGGACTGTACCAAAAATGATTCAAAATGTCAATTGGATCGTGCCTCATGTTGAATAACCACTTTTTAAACCCTCACAGTGACCAAAATTGCCATTTTTACAGAGTTTTGATTACTCAAAAGCTTCAATTTTGACCCATTTCAGGCACAGAAATGACTTTAAACACACTTATTTTAGTTGACAAAGTCATAATTCACATCCAACAGTCATTTACAGTCAAAAGATTAAATGTTAAAATTTCATCCATATTGACCATTTTGGGATCGTTCGACATGTCCGGAGTCATCGTTTTTCATCCGAAAATTGATTTTTTGGACTGTACCAAAAATGATTCAAAATGTCAATTGGATCGTGCCTCATGTTGAATAACCACTTTTTAAACCCTCACAGTGACCAAAATTGCCATTTTTACAGAGTTTTGATTACTCAAAAGCTTCAATTTTGACCCATTTCAGGCACATAAATGACTTTAAACACACTTATTTTAGTTGACAAAGTCATAATTCACATCCAACAGTCATTTACAGTCAAAAGATTAAATGTTAAAATTTCATCCATATTGACCATTTTGGGATCGTTCGACATGTCCGGAGTCATCGTTTTTCATCCGAAAATTGATTTTTTGGACTGTACCAAAAATGATTCAAAATGTCAATTGGATCGTGCCTCATGTTGAATAACCACTTTTTAAACCCTCACAGTGACCAAAATTGCCATTTTTACAGAGTTTTGATTACTCAAAAGCTTCAATTTTGACCCATTTCAGGCACATAAATGACTTTAAACACACTTATTTTAGTTGACAAAGTCATAATTCACATCCAACAGTCATTTACAGTCAAAAGATTAAATGTTAAAATTTCATCCATATTGACCATTTTGGGATCGTTCGACATGTCCGGAGTCATCGTTTTTCATCCGAAAATTGATTTTTTGGACTGTACCAAAAATGATTCAAAATGTCAATTGGATCATGCCTCATGTTGAATAACCACTTTTTAAACCCTCACAGTGACCAAAATTGCCATTTTTACAGAGTTTTGATTACTCAAAAGCTTCAATTTTTACCCCTTTGAGGCACAGAAATGACTTTAAACACACTTATTTTAGTTGACAAAGTCATAATTCACATCCAACAGTCATTTAGAGTCAAAAGATTAAATGTTAAAATTTCATCCATATTGACCATTTTGGGATCGTTCGACATGTCCGGAGTCATCGTTTTTCATCCGAAAATTGATTTTTTGGACTGTACCAAAAATGATTCAAAATGTCAATTGGATCGTGCCTCATGTTGAATAACCACTTTTTAAACCCTCACAGTGACCAAAATTGCCATTTTTACAGAGTTTTGATTACTCAAAAGCTTCAATTTTGACCCATTTCAGGCACAGAAATGACTTTAAACACACTTATTTTAGTTGACAAAGTCATAATTCACATCCAACAGTCATTTACAGTCAAAAGATTAAATGTTAAAATTTCATCCATATTGACCATTTTGGGATCGTTCGACATGTCCGGAGTCATCGTTTTTCATCCGAAAATTGATTTTTTGGACTGTACCAAAAATGATTCAAAATGTCAATTGGATCGTGCCTCATGTTGAATAACCACTTTTTAAACCCTCACAGTGACCAAAATTGCCATTTTTACAGAGTTTTGATTACTCAAAAGCTTCAATTTTGACCCATTTCAGGCACATAAATGACTTTAAACACACTTATTTTAGTTGACAAAGTCATAATTCACATCCAACAGTCATTTACAGTCAAAAGATTAAATGTTAAAATTTCATCCATATTGACCATTTTGGGATCGTTCGACATGTCCGGAGTCATCGTTTTTCATCCGAAAATTGATTTTTTGGACTGTACCAAAAATGATTCAAAATGTCAATTGGATCGTGCCTCATGTTGAATAACCACTTTTTAAACCCTCACAGTGACCAAAATTGCCATTTTTACAGAGTTTTGATTACTCAAAAGCTTCAATTTTGACCCATTTCAGGCACATAAATGACTTTAAACACACTTATTTTAGTTGACAAAGTCATAATTCACATCCAACAGTCATTTACAGTCAAAAGATTAAATGTTAAAATTTCATCCATATTGACCATTTTGGGATCGTTCGACATGTCCGGAGTCATCGTTTTTCATCCGAAAATTGATTTTTTGGACTGTACCAAAAATGATTCAAAATGTCAATTGGATCGTGCCTCATGTTGAATAACAACTTTTTAAACCCTCACAGTGACCAAAATTGCCATTTTTACAGAGTTTTGCTTACTCAAAAGCTTCAATTTTGACCCATTTCAGGCACAGAAATGACTTTAAACACACTTATTTTAGTTGACAAAGTCATAATTCACATCCAACAGTCATTTACAGTCAAAAGATTAAATGTTAAAATTTCATCCATATTGACCATTTTGGGATCGTTCGACATGTCCGGAGTCATCGTTTTTCATCCGAAAATTGATTTTTTGGACTGTACCAAAAATGATTCAAAATGTCAATTGGATCGTGCCTCATGTTGAATAACCACTTTTTAAACCCTCACAGTGACCAAAATTGCCATTTTTACAGAGTTTTGCTTACTCAAAAGCTTCAATTTTGACCCATTTCAGGCACAGAAATGACTTTAAACACACTTATTTTAGTTGACAAAGTCATAATTCACATCCAACAGTCATTTACAGTCAAAAGATTAAATGTTAAAATTTCATCCATATTGACCATTTTGGGATCGTTCGACATGTCCGGAGTCATCGTTTTTCATCCGAAAATTGATTTTTTGGACTGTACCAAAAATGATTCAAAATGTCAATTGGATCATGCCTCATGTTGAATAACCACTTTTTAAACCCACACAGTGACCACAATTGCCATTTTTACAGAGTTTTGATTACTCAAAAGCTTCAATTTTTACCCCTTTGAGGCACAGAAATGACTTTAAACACACTTATTTTAGTTGACAAAGTCATAATTCACATCCAACAGTCATTTAGAGTCAAAAGATTAAATGTTAAAATTTCATCCATATTGACCATTTTGGGATCGTTCGACATGTCCGGAGTCATCGTTTTTCATCCGAAAATTGATTTTTTGAACTGTACCAAAAATGATTCAAAATGTCAATTGGATCGTGCCTCATGTTGAATACCCACTTTTTAAACCCTCACAGTGACCAAAATGGCCAATTTTACACAGTTTTGCTTACTCAAAAGCTTCAATTTTGACCCATTTCAGGCACAGAAATGACTTTAAACACACTTATTTTAGTTGACAAAGCCATAATTCACATCCAACAGTCATTTAGAGTCAAAAGATTAAATGATAAAATTTCATCATTATAGACCATTTTGGGAACGTTCGACAGGTCCGGAGTCATCGTTTTTCGTCTGAAAATTGATTTTTTGGACTGTACCAAAAATGATTCAAAATGTCAATTGGATCGTGCCTCATGTTGAATAACCACTTTTTAAACCCTCACAGTGACCAAAATTGCCATTTTTACAGAGTTTTGATTACTCAAAAGCTTCAATTTTGACCCATTTCATGCACAGAAATGACTTTAAACACACTTATTTTAGTTGACAAAGTCATAATTCACATCCAGCAGTCATTTACAGTCAAAAGATTAAATGTTAAAATTTCATCCATATTGACCATTTTGGGATCGTTCGACATGTCCGGAGTCATCGTTTTTCATCCGAAAATTGATTTTTTGGACTGTACCAAAAATGATTCAAAATGTTAATTGGATCGTGCCTCATTTTGAATAACCACTTTTTAAACCCTCACAGTGACCAAAATTGCCTATTTTACAGAGTTTTGCTTACACAAAAGCTTCAATTTTGACCCGTTTCAGGCACAGAAATGACTTTAAACACACTTATTTTAGTTGACAAAGTCATTATTCACATCCAACAGTCATTTAGAGTCAAAAGATTAAATGTTAAAATTTCATCCATATTGACCATTTTGGGATCGTTCGACATGTCCGGAGTCATCGTTTTTCATCCGAAAATTGATTTTTTGGACTGTACCAAAAATGATTCAAAATGTCAATTGGATCGTGCCTCATGTTGAATAACCACTTTTTAAACCCTCACAGTGACCAAAATTGCCATTTTTACAGAGTTTTGATTACTCAAAAGCTTCAATTTTGACCCATTTCAGGCACAGAAATGACTTTAAACACACTTATTTTAGTTGACAAAGCCATAATTCACATCCAACAGTCATTTAGAGTCAAAAGATTAAATGATAAAATTTCATCATTATAGACCATTTTGGGAACGTTCGACAGGTCCGGAGTCATCGTTTTTCGTCTGAAAATTGATTTTTTGGACTGTACCAAAAATGATTCAAAATGTCAATTGGATCGTGCCTCATGTTGAATAACCACTTTTTAAACCCTCACAGTGACCAAAATTGCCATTTTTACAGAGTTTTGATTACTCAAAAGCTTCAATTTTGACCCATTTCATGCAAAGAAATGACTTTAAACACACTTATTTTAGTTGACAAAGTCATAATTCACATCCAGCAGTCATTTACAGTCAGAAGATTAAATGTTAAAATTTCATCCATATTGACCATTTTGGGATCGTTCGACATGTCCGGAGTCATCGTTTTTCATCCGAAAATTGATTTTTTGGACTGTACCAAAAATGATTCAAAATGTTAATTGGATCGTGCCTCATTTTGAATAACCACTTTTTAAACCCTCACAGTGACCAAAATTGCCTATTTTACAGAGTTTTGCTTACACAAAAGCTTCAATTTTGACCCGTTTCAGGCACAGAAATGACTTTAAACACACTTATTTTAGTTGACAAAGTCATTATTCACATCCAACAGTCATTTAGAGTCAAAAGATTAAATGTTAAAATTTCATCCATATTGACCATTTTGGGATCGTTCGACATGTCCGGAGTCATCGTTTTTCATCCGAAAATTGATTTTTTGGACTGTACCAAAAATGATTCAAAATGTCAATTGGATCGTGCCTCATGTTGAATAACCACTTTTTAAACCCTCACAGTGACCAAAATTGCCATTTTTACAGAGTTTTGATTACTCAAAAGCTTCAATTTTGACCCATTTCAGGCACAGAAATGACTTTAAACACACTTATTTTAGTTGACAAAGTCATAATTCACATCCAACAGTCATTTACAGTCAAAAGATTAAATGTTAAAATTTCATCCATATTGACCATTTTGGGATCGTTCGACATGTCCGGAGTCATCGTTTTTCATCCGAAAATTGATTTTTTGGACTGTACCAAAAATGATTCAAAATGTCAATTGGATCGTGCCTCATGTTGTATAACCACTTTTTAAACCCTCACAGTGACCAAAATTGCCATTTTTACAGAGTTTTGCTTACTCAAAAGCTTCAATTTTGACCCATTTCAGGCACAGAAATGACTTTAAACACACTTATTTTAGTTGACAAAGTCATAATTCACATCCAACAGTCATTTACAGTCAAAAGATTAAATGTTAAAATTTCATCCATATTGACCATTTTGGGATCGTTCGACATGTCCGGAGTCATCGTTTTTCATCCGAAAATTGATTTTTTGGACTGTACTAAAAAATGATTCAAAATGTCAATTGGATCGTGCCTCATGTTGAATAACCACTTTTTAAACCCTCATAGTGACCAAAATTGCCATTTTTACAGAGTTTTGATTACTCAAAAGCTTCAATTTTGACCCATTTCAGGCACAGAAATGACTTTAAACACACTTATTTTAGTTGACAAAGTCATAATTCACATCCAACAGTCATTTACAGTCAAAAGATTAAATGTTAAAATTTCATCCATATTGACCATTTTGGGATCGTTCGACATGTCCGGAGTCATCGTTTTTCATCCGAAAATTGATTTTTTTGGACTGTACCAAAAATGATTCAAAATGTCAATTGGATCGTGCCTCATTTTGAATGACCACTTTTTAAACCCTCACAGTGACCAAAATTGCCAATTTTACAGAGTTTTGCTTACACAAAAGCTTCAATTTTGACCCGTTTCAGGCACAGAAATGACTTTAAACACACTTATTTTAGTTGACAAAGTCATTATTCACATCCAACAGTCATTTAGAGTCAAAAGATTAAATGTTAAAATTTCATCCATATTGACCATTTTGGGATCGTTCGACATGTCCGGAGTCATCGTTTTTCATCCGAAAATTGATTTTTTGGACTGTACCAAAAATGATTCAAAATGTCAATTGGATCGTGCCTCATGTTGAATAACCACTTTTTAAACCCTCACAGTGACCAAAATTGCCATTTTTACAGAGTTTTGATTACTCAAAAGCTTCAATTTTGACCCATTTCAGGCACAGAAATGACTTTAAACACACTTATTTTAGTTGACAAAGTCATAATTCACATCCAACAGTCATTTACAGTCAAAAGATTAAATGTTAAAATTTCATCCATATTGACCATTTTGGGATCGTTCGACATGTCCGGAGTCATCGTTTTTCATCCGAAAATTGATTTTTTGGACTGTACCAAAAATGATTCAAAATGTCAATTGGATCGTGCCTCATGTTGTATAACCACTTTTTAAACCCTCACAGTGACCAAAATTGCCATTTTTACAGAGTTTTGATTACTCAAAAGCTTCAATTTTGACCCATTTCAGGCACAGAAATGACTTTAAACACACTTATTTTAGTTGACAAAGTCATAATTCACATCCAACAGTCATTTACAGTCAAAAGATTAAATGTTAAAATTTCATCCATATTGACCATTTTGGGATCGTTCGACATGTCCGGAGTCATCGTTTTTCATCCGAAAATTGATTTTTTGGACTGTACCAAAAATGATTCAAAATGTCAATTGGATCATGCCTCATGTTGAATAACCACTTTTTAAACCCTCACAGTGACCAAAATTGCCATTTTTACAGAGTTTTGATTACTCAAAAGCTTCAATTTTTACCCCTTTGAGGCACAGAAATGACTTTAAACACACTTATTTTAGTTGACAAAGTCATAATTCACATCCAACAGTCATTTAGAGTCAAAAGATTAAATGTTAAAATTTCATCCATATTGACCATTTTGGGATCGTTCGACATGTCCGGAGTCATCGTTTTTCATCCGAAAATTGATTTTTTGGACTGTACCAAAAATGATTCAAAATGTCAATTGGATCGTGCCTCATGTTGAATAACCACTTTTTAAACCCTCACAGTGACCAAAATTGCCATTTTTACAGAGTTTTGATTACTCAAAAGCTTCAATTTTGACCCATTTCAGGCACAGAAATGACTTTAAACACACTTATTTTAGTTGACAAAGTCATAATTCACATCCAACAGTCATTTACAGTCAAAAGATTAAATGTTAAAATTTCATCCATATTGACCATTTTGGGATCGTTCGACATGTCCGGAGTCATCGTTTTTCATCCGAAAATTGATTTTTTGGACTGTACCAAAAATGATTCAAAATGTCAATTGGATCGTGCCTCATGTTGAATAACCACTTTTTAAACCCTCACAGTGACCAAAATTGCCATTTTTACAGAGTTTTGATTACTCAAAAGCTTCAATTTTGACCCATTTCAGGCACATAAATGACTTTAAACACACTTATTTTAGTTGACAAAGTCATAATTCACATCCAACAGTCATTTACAGTCAAAAGATTAAATGTTAAAATTTCATCCATATTGACCATTTTGGGATCGTTCGACATGTCCGGAGTCATCGTTTTTCATCCGAAAATTGATTTTTTGGACTGTACCAAAAATGATTCAAAATGTCAATTGGATCGTGCCTCATGTTGAATAACCACTTTTTAAACCCTCACAGTGACCAAAATTGCCATTTTTACAGAGTTTTGATTACTCAAAAGCTTCAATTTTGACCCATTTCAGGCACATAAATGACTTTAAACACACTTATTTTAGTTGACAAAGTCATAATTCACATCCAACAGTCATTTACAGTCAAAAGATTAAATGTTAAAATTTCATCCATATTGACCATTTTGGGATCGTTCGACATGTCCGGAGTCATCGTTTTTCATCCGAAAATTGATTTTTTGGACTGTACCAAAAATGATTCAAAATGTCAATTGGATCGTGCCTCATGTTGAATAACAACTTTTTAAACCCTCACAGTGACCAAAATTGCCATTTTTACAGAGTTTTGCTTACTCAAAAGCTTCAATTTTGACCCATTTCAGGCACAGAAATGACTTTAAACACACTTATTTTAGTTGACAAAGTCATAATTCACATCCAACAGTCATTTACAGTCAAAAGATTAAATGTTAAAATTTCATCCATATTGACCATTTTGGGATCGTTGGACATGTCCGGAGTCATCGTTTTTCATCCGAAAATTGATTTTTTGGACTGTACCAAAAATGATTCAAAATGTCAATTGGATCGTGCCTCATGTTGAATAACCACTTTTTAAACCCTCACAGTGACCAAAATTGCCATTTTTACAGAGTTTTGCTTACTCAAAAGCTTCAATTTTGACCCATTTCAGGCACAGAAATGACTTTAAACACACTTATTTTAGTTGACAAAGTCATAATTCACATCCAACAGTCATTTACAGTCAAAAGATTAAATGTTAAAATTTCATCCATATTGACCATTTTGGGATCGTTCGACATGTCCGGAGTCATCGTTTTTCATCCGAAAATTGATTTTTTGGACTGTACCAAAAATGATTCAAAATGTCAATTGGATCATGCCTCATGTTGAATAACCACTTTTTAAACCCACACAGTGACCACAATTGCCATTTTTACAGAGTTTTGATTACTCAAAAGCTTCAATTTTTACCCCTTTGAGGCACAGAAATGACTTTAAACACACTTATTTTAGTTGACAAAGTCATAATTCACATCCAACAGTCATTTAGAGTCAAAAGATTAAATGTTAAAATTTCATCCATATTGACCATTTTGGGATCGTTCGACATGTCCGGAGTCATCGTTTTTCATCCGAAAATTGATTTTTTGAACTGTACCAAAAATGATTCAAAATGTCAATTGGATCGTGCCTCATGTTGAATACCCACTTTTTAAACCCTCACAGTGACCAAAATGGCCAATTTTACACAGTTTTGCTTACTCAAAAGCTTCAATTTTGACCCATTTCAGGCACAGAAATGACTTTAAACACACTTATTTTAGTTGACAAAGCCATAATTCACATCCAACAGTCATTTAGAGTCAAAAGATTAAATGATAAAATTTCATCATTATAGACCATTTTGGGAACGTTCGACAGGTCCGGAGTCATCGTTTTTCGTCTGAAAATTGATTTTTTGGACTGTACCAAAAATGATTCAAAATGTCAATTGGATCGTGCCTCATGTTGAATAACCACTTTTTAAACCCTCACAGTGACCAAAATTGCCATTTTTACAGAGTTTTGATTACTCAAAAGCTTCAATTTTGACCCATTTCATGCACAGAAATGACTTTAAACACACTTATTTTAGTTGACAAAGTCATAATTCACATCCAGCAGTCATTTACAGTCAAAAGATTAAATGTTAAAATTTCATCCATATTGACCATTTTGGGATCGTTCGACATGTCCGGAGTCATCGTTTTTCATCCGAAAATTGATTTTTTGGACTGTACCAAAAATGATTCAAAATGTTAATTGGATCGTGCCTCATTTTGAAGAACCACTTTTTAAACCCTCACAGTGACCAAAATTGCCAATTTTACAGAGTTTTGCTTACACAAAAGCTTCAATTTTGACCCGTTTCAGGCACAGAAATGACTTTAAACACACTTATTTTAGTTGACAAAGTCATTATTCACATCCAACAGTCATTTAGAGTCAAAAGATTAAATGTTAAAATTTCATCCATATTGACCATTTTGGGATCGTTCGACATGTCCGGAGTCATCGTTTTTCATCCGAAAATTGATTTTTTGGACTGTACCAAAAATGATTCAAAATGTCAATTGGATCGTGCCTCATGTTGAATAACCACTTTTTAAACCCTCACAGTGACCAAAATTGCCATTTTTACAGAGTTTTGATTACTCAAAAGCTTCAATTTTGACCCATTTCAGGCACAGAAATGACTTTAAACACACTTATTTTAGTTGACAAAGCCATAATTCACATCCAACAGTCATTTAGAGTCAAAAGATTAAATGATAAAATTTCATCATTATAGACCATTTTGGGAACGTTCGACAGGTCCGGAGTCATCGTTTTTCGTCTGAAAATTGATTTTTTGGACTGTACCAAAAATGATTCAAAATGTCAATTGGATCGTGCCTCATGTTGAATAACCACTTTTTAAACCCTCACAGTGACCAAAATTGCCATTTTTACAGAGTTTTGATTACTCAAAAGCTTCAATTTTGACCCATTTCATGCAAAGAAATGACTTTAAACACACTTATTTTAGTTGACAAAGTCATAATTCACATCCAGCAGTCATTTACAGTCAAAAGATTAAATGTTAAAATTTCATCCATATTGACCATTTTGGGATCGTTCGACATGTCCGGAGTCATCGTTTTTCATCCGAAAATTGATTTTTTGGACTGTACCAAAAATGATTCAAAATGTTAATTGGATCGTGCCTCATTTTGAATAACCACTTTTTAAACCCTCACAGTGACCAAAATTGCCTATTTTACAGAGTTTTGCTTACACAAAAGCTTCAATTTTGACCCGTTTCAGGCACAGAAATGACTTTAAACACACTTATTTTAGTTGACAAAGTCATTATTCACATCCAACAGTCATTTAGAGTCAAAAGATTAAATGTTAAAATTTCATCCATATTGACCATTTTGGGATCGTTCGACATGTCCGGAGTCATCGTTTTTCATCCGAAAATTGATTTTTTGGACTGTACCAAAAATGATTCAAAATGTCAATTGGATCGTGCCTCATGTTGAATAACCACTTTTTAAACCCTCACAGTGACCAAAATTGCCATTTTTACAGAGTTTTGATTACTCAAAAGCTTCAATTTTGACCCATTTCAGGCACAGAAATGACTTTAAACACACTTATTTTAGTTGACAAAGCCATAATTCACATCCAACAGTCATTTAGAGTCAAAAGATTAAATGTTAAAATTTCATCATTATAGACCATTTTGGGAACGTTCGACAGGTCCGGAGTCATCGTTTTTCATCCGAAAATTGATTTTTTGGTCTGTACCAAAAATGATTCAAAATGTCAATTGGATCGTGCCTCATGTTGAATAACCACTTTTTAAACCCTCACAGTGACCAAAATTGCAATTTTTACAGAGTTTTGATTACTCAAAAGCTTCAATTTTGACCCATTTCAGGCACAGAAATGACTTTAAACACACTTTTTTCAGTTGACAAAGTCATAATTCACATCCAACAGTCATTTACAGTCAAAAGATTAAATGTTAAAATTTCATCCATATTGACCATTTTGGGATCGTTCGACATGTCCGGAGTCATCGTTTTTCATCCGAAAATTGATTTTTTGGACTGTACCAAAAATGATTCAAAATGTCAATTGGATCGTGCCTCATTTTGAATAACCACTTTTTAAACCCTCACAGTGACCAAAATTGCCAATTTTACAGAGTTTTGCTTAAACAAAAGCTTCAATTTTGACCCGTTTCAGGCACAGAAATGACTTTAAACACACTTATTTTAGTTGACAAAGTCATTATTCACATCCAACAGTCATTTAGAGTCAAAAGATTAAATGTTAAAATTTCATCCATATTGACCATTTTGGGATCGTTCGACATGTCCGGAGTCATCGTTTTTCATCCGAAAATTGATTTTTTGGACTGTACCAAAAATGATTCAAAATGTCAATTGGATCGTGCCTCATGTTGAATAACCACTTTTTAAACCCTCACAGTGACCAAAATTGCCATTTTTACAGAGTTTTGATTACTCAAAAGCTTCAATTTTTACCCCTTTGAGGCACAGAAATGACTTTAAACACACTTATTTTAGTTGACAAAGTCATAATTCACATCCAACAGTCATTTACAGTCAAAAGATTAAATGTTAAAATTTCATCCATATTGACCATTTTGGGATCGTTCGACATGTCCGGAGTCATCGTTTTTCATCCGAAAATTGATTTTTTGGACTGTACCAAAAATGATTCAAAATGTCAATTGGATCGTGCCTCATTTTGAATAACCACTTTTTAAACCCTCACAGTGACCAAAATTGCCAATTTTACAGAGTTTTGCTTACACAAAAGCTTCAATTTTGACCCGTTTCAGGCACAGAAATGACTTTAAACACACTTATTTTAGTTGACAAAGTCATAATTCACATCCAACAGTCATTTACAGTCAAAAGATTAAATGTTAAAAATTCATCCATATTGACCATTTTGGGATCGTTCGACATGTCCGGAGTCATCGTTTTTCATCCGAAAATTGATTTTTTGAACTGTACCAAAAATGATTCAAAATGCCAATTGGATCGTGCCTCATGTTGAATAACCACTTTTTAAACCCTCACAGTGACCAAAATTGCCAATTTTACACAGTTTTGCTTACTCAAAAGCTTCAATTTTGACCCATTTCAGGCACAGAAATGACTTTAAACACACTTATTTTAGTTGACAAAGCCATAATTCACATCCAACAGTCATTTAGAGTCAAAAGATTAAATGTTAAAATTTCATCATTATAGACCATTTTGGGAACGTTCGACAGGTCCGGAGTCATCGTTTTTCGTCGGAAAATTGATTTTTTGGACTGTACCAAAAATGATTCAAAATGTCAATTGGATCGTGCCTCATGTTGAATAACCACTTTTTAAACCCTCAGAGTGACCAAAATTGCCATTTTTACAGAGTTTTGCTTACTCAAAAGCTTCAATTTTGACCCATTTCAGGCAAAGAAATGACTTTAAACACACTTATTTTAGTTGACAAAGTCATAATTCACATCCAACAGTCATTTACAGTCAAAAGATTAAATGTTAAAATTTCATCATTATAGACCATTTTGGGAACGTTCGACAGGTCCGGAGTCATCGTTTTCCGTCTGAAAATTGATTTTTTGGACTGTACCAAAAATGATTCAAAATGTCAATTGGATCGTGCCTCATGTTGAATAACAAGTTTTTAAACCCTCACAGTGACCAAAATTGCCATTTTTACAGAGTTTTGCTTACTCAAAAGCTTCAATTTTGACCCATTTCAGGCACAGAAATGACTTTAAACACACTTATTTTAGTTGACAAAGTCATAATTCACATCCAACAGTCATTTACAGTCAAAAGATTAAATGTTAAAATTTCATACATATTGACCATTTTGGGATCGTTCGACATGTCCGGAGTCATCGTTTTTCATCCGAAAATTGATTTTTTGGACTGTACCAAAAATGATTCAAAATGTCAATTGGATCGTGCCTCATGTTGAATAACCACTTTTTAAACCCTCACAGTGACCAAAATTGCCATTTTTACAGAGTTTTGCTTACTCAAAAGCTTCAATTTTGACCCATTTCAGGCACAGAAATGACTTTAAACACACTTATTTTAGTTGACAAAGTCATAATTCACATCCAACAGTCATTTACAGTCAAAAGATTAAATGTTAAAATTTCATCCATATTGACCATTTTGGGATCGTTCGACATGTCCGGAGTCATCGTTTTTCATCCGAAAATTGATTTTTTGGACTGTACCAAAAATGATTCAAAATGTCAATTGGATCATGCCTCATGTTGAATAACCACTTTTTAAACCCACACAGTGACCAAAATTGCCATTTTTACAGAGTTTTGATTACTCAAAAGCTTCAATTTTTACCCCTTTGAGGCACAGAAATGACTTTAAACACACTTATTTTAGTTGACAAAGTCATAATTCACATCCAACAGTCATTTACAGTCAAAAGATTAAATGTTAAAATTTCATCCATATTGACCATTTTGGGATCGTTCGACATGTCCGGAGTCATCGTTTTTCATCCGAAAATTGATTTTTTGGACTGTACTAAAAAATGATTCAAAATGTCAATTGGATCGTGCCTCATGTTGAATAACCACTTTTTAAACCCTCATAGTGACCAAAATTGCCATTTTTACAGAGTTTTGATTACTCAAAAGCTTCAATTTTGACCCATTTCAGGCACAGAAATGACTTTAAACACACTTATTTTAGTTGACAAAGTCATAATTCACATCCAACAGTCATTTACAGTCAAAAGATTAAATGTTAAAATTTCATCCATATTGACCATTTTGGGATCGTTCGACATGTCCGGAGTCATCGTTTTTCATCCGAAAATTGATTTTTTGGACTGTACCAAAAATGATTCAAAATGTCAATTGGATCGTGCCTCATTTTGAATGACCACTTTTTAAACCCTCACAGTGACCAAAATTGCCAATTTTACAGAGTTTTGCTTACACAAAAGCTTCAATTTTGACCCGTTTCAGGCACAGAAATGACTTTAAACACACTTATTTTAGTTGACAAAGTCATTATTCACATCCAACAGTCATTTAGAGTCAAAAGATTAAATGTTAAAATTTCATCCATATTGACCATTTTGGGATCGTTCGACATGTCCGGAGTCATCGTTTTTCATCCGAAAATTGATTTTTTGGACTGTACCAAAAATGATTCAAAATGTCAATTGGATCGTGCCTCATGTTGAATAACCACTTTTTAAACCCTCACAGTGACCAAAATTGCCATTTTTACAGAGTTTTGATTACTCAAAAGCTTCAATTTTGACCCATTTCAGGCACAGAAATGACTTTAAACACACTTATTTTAGTTGACAAAGTCATAATTCACATCCAACAGTCATTTACAGTCAAAAGATTAAATGTTAAAATTTCATCCATATTGACCATTTTGGGATCGTTCGACATGTCCGGAGTCATCGTTTTTCATCCGAAAATTGATTTTTTGGACTGTACCAAAAATGATTCAAAATGTCAATTGGATCGTGCCTCATGTTGTATAACCACTTTTTAAACCCTCACAGTGACCAAAATTGCCATTTTTACAGAGTTTTGCTTACTCAAAAGCTTCAATTTTGACCCATTTCAGGCACAGAAATGACTTTAAACACACTTATTTTAGTTGACAAAGTCATAATTCACATCCAACAGTCATTTACAGTCAAAAGATTAAATGTTAAAATTTCATCCATATTGACCATTTTGGGATCGTTCGACATGTCCGGAGTCATCGTTTTTCATCCGAAAATTGATTTTTTGGACTGTACTAAAAAATGATTCAAAATGTCAATTGGATCGTGCCTCATGTTGAATAACCACTTTTTAAACCCTCATAGTGACCAAAATTGCCATTTTTACAGAGTTTTGATTACTCAAAAGCTTCAATTTTGACCCATTTCAGGCACAGAAATGACTTTAAACACACTTATTTTAGTTGACAAAGTCATAATTCACATCCAACAGTCATTTACAGTCAAAAGATTAAATGTTAAAATTTCATCCATATTGACCATTTTGGGATCGTTCGACATGTCCGGAGTCATCGTTTTTCATCCGAAAATTGATTTTTTGGACTGTACCAAAAATGATTCAAAATGTCAATTGGATCGTGCCTCATTTTGAATGACCACTTTTTAAACCCTCACAGTGACCAAAATTGCCAATTTTACAGAGTTTTGCTTACACAAAAGCTTCAATTTTGACCCGTTTCAGGCACAGAAATGACTTTAAACACACTTATTTTAGTTGACAAAGTCATTATTCACATCCAACAGTCATTTAGAGTCAAAAGATTAAATGTTAAAATTTCATCCATATTGACCATTTTGGGATCGTTCGACATGTCCGGAGTCATCGTTTTTCATCCGAAAATTGATTTTTTGGACTGTACCAAAAATGATTCAAAATGTCAATTGGATCGTGCCTCATGTTGAATAACCACTTTTTAAACCCTCACAGTGACCAAAATTGCCATTTTTACAGAGTTTTGATTACTCAAAAGCTTCAATTTTGACCCATTTCAGGCACAGAAATGACTTTAAACACACTTATTTTAGTTGACAAAGTCATAATTCACATCCAACAGTCATTTACAGTCAAAAGATTAAATGTTAAAATTTCATCCATATTGACCATTTTGGGATCGTTCGACATGTCCGGAGTCATCGTTTTTCATCCGAAAATTGATTTTTTGGACTGTACCAAAAATGATTCAAAATGTCAATTGGATCGTGCCTCATGTTGTATAACCACTTTTTAAACCCTCACAGTGACCAAAATTGCCATTTTTACAGAGTTTTGATTACTCAAAAGCTTCAATTTTGACCCATTTCAGGCACAGAAATGACTTTAAACACACTTATTTTAGTTGACAAAGTCATAATTCACATCCAACAGTCATTTACAGTCAAAAGATTAAATGTTAAAATTTCATCCATATTGACCATTTTGGGATCGTTCGACATGTCCGGAGTCATCGTTTTTCATCCGAAAATTGATTTTTTGGACTGTACCAAAAATGATTCAAAATGTCAATTGGATCATGCCTCATGTTGAATAACCACTTTTTAAACCCTCACAGTGACCAAAATTGCCATTTTTACAGAGTTTTGATTACTCAAAAGCTTCAATTTTTACCCCTTTGAGGCACAGAAATGACTTTAAACACACTTATTTTAGTTGACAAAGTCATAATTCACATCCAACAGTCATTTAGAGTCAAAAGATTAAATGTTAAAATTTCATCCATATTGACCATTTTGGGATCGTTCGACATGTCCGGAGTCATCATTTTTCATCCGAAAATTGATTTTTTGGACTGTACCAAAAATGATTCAAAATGTCAATTGGATCGTGCCTCATGTTGAATAACCACTTTTTAAACCCTCACAGTGACCAAAATTGCCATTTTTACAGAGTTTTGATTACTCAAAAGCTTCAATTTTGACCCATTTCAGGCACAGAAATGACTTTAAACACACTTATTTTAGTTGACAAAGTCATAATTCACATCCAACAGTCATTTACAGTCAAAAGATTAAATGTTAAAATTTCATCCATATTGACCATTTTGGGATCGTTCGACATGTCCGGAGTCATCGTTTTTCATCCGAAAATTGATTTTTTGGACTGTACCAAAAATGATTCAAAATGTCAATTGGATCATGCCTCATGTTGAATAACCACTTTTTAAACCCTCACAGTGACCAAAATTGCCATTTTTACAGAGTTTTGATTACTCAAAAGCTTCAATTTTTACCCCTTTGAGGCACAGAAATGACTTTAAACACACTTATTTTAGTTGACAAAGTCATAATTCACATCCAACAGTCATTTAGAGTCAAAAGATTAAATGTTAAAATTTCATCCATATTGACCATTTTGGGATCGTTCGACATGTCCGGAGTCATCGTTTTTCATCCGAAAATTGATTTTTTGGACTGTACCAAAAATGATTCAAAATGTCAATTGGATCGTGCCTCATGTTGAATAACCACTTTTTAAACCCTCACAGTGACCAAAATTGCCATTTTTACAGAGTTTTGATTACTCAAAAGCTTCAATTTTGACCCATTTCAGGCACAGAAATGACTTTAAACACACTTATTTTAGTTGACAAAGTCATAATTCACATCCAACAGTCATTTACAGTCAAAAGATTAAATGTTAAAATTTCATCCATATTGACCATTTTGGGATCGTTCGACATGTCCGGAGTCATCGTTTTTCATCCGAAAATTGATTTTTTGGACTGTACCAAAAATGATTCAAAATGTCAATTGGATCGTGCCTCATGTTGAATAACCACTTTTTAAACCCTCACAGTGACCAAAATTGCCATTTTTACAGAGTTTTGATTACTCAAAAGCTTCAATTTTGACCCATTTCAGGCACATAAATGACTTTAAACACACTTATTTTAGTTGACAAAGTCATAATTCACATCCAACAGTCATTTACAGTCAAAAGATTAAATGTTAAAATTTCATCCATATTGACCATTTTGGGATCGTTCGACATGTCCGGAGTCATCGTTTTTCATCCGAAAATTGATTTTTTGGACTGTACCAAAAATGATTCAAAATGTCAATTGGATCGTGCCTCATGTTGAATAACCACTTTTTAAACCCTCACAGTGACCAAAATTGCCATTTTTACAGAGTTTTGATTACTCAAAAGCTTCAATTTTGACCCATTTCAGGCACATAAATGACTTTAAACACACTTATTTTAGTTGACAAAGTCATAATTCACATCCAACAGTCATTTACAGTCAAAAGATTAAATGTTAAAATTTCATCCATATTGACCATTTTGGGATCGTTCGACATGTCCGGAGTCATCGTTTTTCATCCGAAAATTGATTTTTTGGACTGTACCAAAAATGATTCAAAATGTCAATTGGATCGTGCCTCATGTTGAATAACAACTTTTTAAACCCTCACAGTGACCAAAATTGCCATTTTTACAGAGTTTTGCTTACTCAAAAGCTTCAATTTTGACCCATTTCAGGCACAGAAATGACTTTAAACACACTTATTTTAGTTGACAAAGTCATAATTCACATCCAACAGTCATTTACAGTCAAAAGATTAAATGTTAAAATTTCATCCATATTGACCATTTTGGGATCGTTGGACATGTCCGGAGTCATCGTTTTTCATCCGAAAATTGATTTTTTGGACTGTACCAAAAATGATTCAAAATGTCAATTGGATCGTGCCTCATGTTGAATAACCACTTTTTAAACCCTCACAGTGACCAAAATTGCCATTTTTACAGAGTTTTGCTTACTCAAAAGCTTCAATTTTGACCCATTTCAGGCACAGAAATGACTTTAAACACACTTATTTTAGTTGACAAAGTCATAATTCACATCCAACAGTCATTTACAGTCAAAAGATTAAATGTTAAAATTTCATCCATATTGACCATTTTGGGATCGTTCGACATGTCCGGAGTCATCGTTTTTCATCCGAAAATTGATTTTTTGGACTGTACCAAAAATGATTCAAAATGTCAATTGGATCATGCCTCATGTTGAATAACCACTTTTTAAACCCACACAGTGACCACAATTGCCATTTTTACAGAGTTTTGATTACTCAAAAGCTTCAATTTTTACCCCTTTGAGGCACAGAAATGACTTTAAACACACTTATTTTAGTTGACAAAGTCATAATTCACATCCAACAGTCATTTAGAGTCAAAAGATTAAATGTTAAAATTTCATCCATATTGACCATTTTGGGATCGTTCGACATGTCCGGAGTCATCGTTTTTCATCCGAAAATTGATTTTTTGAACTGTACCAAAAATGATTCAAAATGTCAATTGGATCGTGCCTCATGTTGAATACCCACTTTTTAAACCCTCACAGTGACCAAAATGGCCAATTTTACACAGTTTTGCTTACTCAAAAGCTTCAATTTTGACCCATTTCAGGCACAGAAATGACTTTAAACACACTTATTTTAGTTGACAAAGCCATAATTCACATCCAACAGTCATTTAGAGTCAAAAGATTAAATGATAAAATTTCATCATTATAGACCATTTTGGGAACGTTCGACAGGTCCGGAGTCATCGTTTTTCGTCTGAAAATTGATTTTTTGGACTGTACCAAAAATGATTCAAAATGTCAATTGGATCGTGCCTCATGTTGAATAACCACTTTTTAAACCCTCACAGTGACCAAAATTGCCATTTTTACAGAGTTTTGATTACTCAAAAGCTTCAATTTTGACCCATTTCATGCACAGAAATGACTTTAAACACACTTATTTTAGTTGACAAAGTCATAATTCACATCCAGCAGTCATTTACAGTCAAAAGATTAAATGTTAAAATTTCATCCATATTGACCATTTTGGGATCGTTCGACATGTCCGGAGTCATCGTTTTTCATCCGAAAATTGATTTTTTGGACTGTACCAAAAATGATTCAAAATGTTAATTGGATCGTGCCTCATTTTGAAGAACCACTTTTTAAACCCTCACAGTGACCAAAATTGCCAATTTTACAGAGTTTTGCTTACACAAAAGCTTCAATTTTGACCCGTTTCAGGCACAGAAATGACTTTAAACACACTTATTTTAGTTGACAAAGTCATTATTCACATCCAACAGTCATTTAGAGTCAAAAGATTAAATGTTAAAATTTCATCCATATTGACCATTTTGGGATCGTTCGACATGTCCGGAGTCATCGTTTTTCATCCGAAAATTGATTTTTTGGACTGTACCAAAAATGATTCAAAATGTCAATTGGATCGTGCCTCATGTTGAATAACCACTTTTTAAACCCTCACAGTGACCAAAATTGCCATTTTTACAGAGTTTTGATTACTCAAAAGCTTCAATTTTGACCCATTTCAGGCACAGAAATGACTTTAAACACACTTATTTTAGTTGACAAAGCCATAATTCACATCCAACAGTCATTTAGAGTCAAAAGATTAAATGATAAAATTTCATCATTATAGACCATTTTGGGAACGTTCGACAGGTCCGGAGTCATCGTTTTTCGTCTGAAAATTGATTTTTTGGACTGTACCAAAAATGATTCAAAATGTCAATTGGATCGTGCCTCATGTTGAATAACCACTTTTTAAACCCTCACAGTGACCAAAATTGCCATTTTTACAGAGTTTTGATTACTCAAAAGCTTCAATTTTGACCCATTTCATGCAAAGAAATGACTTTAAACACACTTATTTTAGTTGACAAAGTCATAATTCACATCCAGCAGTCATTTACAGTCAAAAGATTAAATGTTAAAATTTCATCCATATTGACCATTTTGGGATCGTTCGACATGTCCGGAGTCATCGTTTTTCATCCGAAAATTGATTTTTTGGACTGTACCAAAAATGATTCAAAATGTTAATTGGATCGTGCCTCATTTTGAATAACCACTTTTTAAACCCTCACAGTGACCAAAATTGCCTATTTTACAGAGTTTTGCTTACACAAAAGCTTCAATTTTGACCCGTTTCAGGCACAGAAATGACTTTAAACACACTTATTTTAGTTGACAAAGTCATTATTCACATCCAACAGTCATTTAGAGTCAAAAGATTAAATGTTAAAATTTCATCCATATTGACCATTTTGGGATCGTTCGACATGTCCGGAGTCATCGTTTTTCATCCGAAAATTGATTTTTTGGACTGTACCAAAAATGATTCAAAATGTCAATTGGATCGTGCCTCATGTTGAATAACCACTTTTTAAACCCTCACAGTGACCAAAATTGCCATTTTTACAGAGTTTTGATTACTCAAAAGCTTCAATTTTGACCCATTTCAGGCACAGAAATGACTTTAAACACACTTATTTTAGTTGACAAAGCCATAATTCACATCCAACAGTCATTTAGAGTCAAAAGATTAAATGTTAAAATTTCATCATTATAGACCATTTTGGGAACGTTCGACAGGTCCGGAGTCATCGTTTTTCATCCGAAAATTGATTTTTTGGTCTGTACCAAAAATGATTCAAAATGTCAATTGGATCGTGCCTCATGTTGAATAACCACTTTTTAAACCCTCACAGTGACCAAAATTGCAATTTTTACAGAGTTTTGATTACTCAAAAGCTTCAATTTTGACCCATTTCAGGCACAGAAATGACTTTAAACACACTTTTTTCAGTTGACAAAGTCATAATTCACATCCAACAGTCATTTACAGTCAAAAGATTAAATGTTAAAATTTCATCCATATTGACCATTTTGGGATCGTTCGACATGTCCGGAGTCATCGTTTTTCATCCGAAAATTGATTTTTTGGACTGTACCAAAAATGATTCAAAATGTCAATTGGATCGTGCCTCATTTTGAATAACCACTTTTTAAACCCTCACAGTGACCAAAATTGCCAATTTTACAGAGTTTTGCTTAAACAAAAGCTTCAATTTTGACCCGTTTCAGGCACAGAAATGACTTTAAACACACTTATTTTAGTTGACAAAGTCATTATTCACATCCAACAGTCATTTAGAGTCAAAAGATTAAATGTTAAAATTTCATCCATATTGACCATTTTGGGATCGTTCGACATGTCCGGAGTCATCATTTTTCATCCGAAAATTGATTTTTTGGACTGTACCAAAAATGATTCAAAATGTCAATTGGATCGTGCCTCATGTTGAATAACCACTTTTTAAACCCTCACAGTGACCAAAATTGCCATTTTTACAGAGTTTTGATTACTCAAAAGCTTCAATTTTGACCCATTTCAGGCACAGAAATGACTTTAAACACACTTATTTTAGTTGACAAAGTCATAATTCACATCCAACAGTCATTTACAGTCAAAAGATTAAATGTTAAAATTTCATCCATATTGACCATTTTGGGATCGTTCGACATGTCCGGAGTCATCGTTTTTCATCCGAAAATTGATTTTTTGGACTGTACCAAAAATGATTCAAAATGTCAATTGGATCATGCCTCATGTTGAATAACCACTTTTTAAACCCTCACAGTGACCAAAATTGCCATTTTTACAGAGTTTTGATTACTCAAAAGCTTCAATTTTTACCCCTTTGAGGCACAGAAATGACTTTAAACACACTTATTTTAGTTGACAAAGTCATAATTCACATCCAACAGTCATTTAGAGTCAAAAGATTAAATGTTAAAATTTCATCCATATTGACCATTTTGGGATCGTTCGACATGTCCGGAGTCATCGTTTTTCATCCGAAAATTGATTTTTTGGACTGTACCAAAAATGATTCAAAATGTCAATTGGATCGTGCCTCATGTTGAATAACCACTTTTTAAACCCTCACAGTGACCAAAATTGCCATTTTTACAGAGTTTTGATTACTCAAAAGCTTCAATTTTGACCCATTTCAGGCACAGAAATGACTTTAAACACACTTATTTTAGTTGACAAAGTCATAATTCACATCCAACAGTCATTTACAGTCAAAAGATTAAATGTTAAAATTTCATCCATATTGACCATTTTGGGATCGTTCGACATGTCCGGAGTCATCGTTTTTCATCCGAAAATTGATTTTTTGGACTGTACCAAAAATGATTCAAAATGTCAATTGGATCGTGCCTCATGTTGAATAACCACTTTTTAAACCCTCACAGTGACCAAAATTGCCATTTTTACAGAGTTTTGATTACTCAAAAGCTTCAATTTTGACCCATTTCAGGCACATAAATGACTTTAAACACACTTATTTTAGTTGACAAAGTCATAATTCACATCCAACAGTCATTTACAGTCAAAAGATTAAATGTTAAAATTTCATCCATATTGACCATTTTGGGATCGTTCGACATGTCCGGAGTCATCGTTTTTCATCCGAAAATTGATTTTTTGGACTGTACCAAAAATGATTCAAAATGTCAATTGGATCGTGCCTCATGTTGAATAACCACTTTTTAAACCCTCACAGTGACCAAAATTGCCATTTTTACAGAGTTTTGATTACTCAAAAGCTTCAATTTTGACCCATTTCAGGCACATAAATGACTTTAAACACACTTATTTTAGTTGACAAAGTCATAATTCACATCCAACAGTCATTTACAGTCAAAAGATTAAATGTTAAAATTTCATCCATATTGACCATTTTGGGATCGTTCGACATGTCCGGAGTCATCGTTTTTCATCCGAAAATTGATTTTTTGGACTGTACCAAAAATGATTCAAAATGTCAATTGGATCGTGCCTCATGTTGAATAACAACTTTTTAAACCCTCACAGTGACCAAAATTGCCATTTTTACAGAGTTTTGCTTACTCAAAAGCTTCAATTTTGACCCATTTCAGGCACAGAAATGACTTTAAACACACTTATTTTAGTTGACAAAGTCATAATTCACATCCAACAGTCATTTACAGTCAAAAGATTAAATGTTAAAATTTCATCCATATTGACCATTTTGGGATCGTTGGACATGTCCGGAGTCATCGTTTTTCATCCGAAAATTGATTTTTTGGACTGTACCAAAAATGATTCAAAATGTCAATTGGATCGTGCCTCATGTTGAATAACCACTTTTTAAACCCTCACAGTGACCAAAATTGCCATTTTTACAGAGTTTTGCTTACTCAAAAGCTTCAATTTTGACCCATTTCAGGCACAGAAATGACTTTAAACACACTTATTTTAGTTGACAAAGTCATAATTCACATCCAACAGTCATTTACAGTCAAAAGATTAAATGTTAAAATTTCATCCATATTGACCATTTTGGGATCGTTCGACATGTCCGGAGTCATCGTTTTTCATCCGAAAATTGATTTTTTGGACTGTACCAAAAATGATTCAAAATGTCAATTGGATCATGCCTCATGTTGAATAACCACTTTTTAAACCCACACAGTGACCACAATTGCCATTTTTACAGAGTTTTGATTACTCAAAAGCTTCAATTTTTACCCCTTTGAGGCACAGAAATGACTTTAAACACACTTATTTTAGTTGACAAAGTCATAATTCACATCCAACAGTCATTTAGAGTCAAAAGATTAAATGTTAAAATTTCATCCATATTGACCATTTTGGGATCGTTCGACATGTCCGGAGTCATCGTTTTTCATCCGAAAATTGATTTTTTGAACTGTACCAAAAATGATTCAAAATGTCAATTGGATCGTGCCTCATGTTGAATACCCACTTTTTAAACCCTCACAGTGACCAAAATGGCCAATTTTACACAGTTTTGCTTACTCAAAAGCTTCAATTTTGACCCATTTCAGGCACAGAAATGACTTTAAACACACTTATTTTAGTTGACAAAGCCATAATTCACATCCAACAGTCATTTAGAGTCAAAAGATTAAATGATAAAATTTCATCATTATAGACCATTTTGGGAACGTTCGACAGGTCCGGAGTCATCGTTTTTCGTCTGAAAATTGATTTTTTGGACTGTACCAAAAATGATTCAAAATGTCAATTGGATCGTGCCTCATGTTGAATAACCACTTTTTAAACCCTCACAGTGACCAAAATTGCCATTTTTACAGAGTTTTGATTACTCAAAAGCTTCAATTTTGACCCATTTCATGCACAGAAATGACTTTAAACACTCTTATTTTAGTTGACAAAGTCATAATTCACATCCAGCAGTCATTTACAGTCAAAAGATTAAATGTTAAAATTTCATCCATATTGACCATTTTGGGATCGTTCGACATGTCCGGAGTCATCGTTTTTCATCCGAAAATTGATTTTTTGGACTGTACCAAAAATGATTCAAAATGTTAATTGGATCGTGCCTCATTTTGAATAACCACTTTTTAAACCCTCACAGTGACCAAAATTGCCTATTTTACAGAGTTTTGCTTACACAAAAGCTTCAATTTTGACCCGTTTCAGGCACAGAAATGACTTTAAACACACTTATTTTAGTTGACAAAGTCATTATTCACATCCAACAGTCATTTAGAGTCAAAAGATTAAATGTTAAAATTTCATCCATATTGACCATTTTGGGATCGTTCGACATGTCCGGAGTCATCGTTTTTCATCCGAAAATTGATTTTTTGGACTGTACCAAAAATGATTCAAAATGTCAATTGGATCGTGCCTCATGTTGAATAACCACTTTTTAAACCCTCACAGTGACCAAAATTGCCATTTTTACAGAGTTTTGATTACTCAAAAGCTTCAATTTTGACCCATTTCAGGCACAGAAATGACTTTAAACACACTTATTTTAGTTGACAAAGCCATAATTCACATCCAACAGTCATTTAGAGTCAAAAGATTAAATGATAAAATTTCATCATTATAGACCATTTTGGGAACGTTCGACAGGTCCGGAGTCATCGTTTTTCGTCTGAAAATTGATTTTTTGGACTGTACCAAAAATGATTCAAAATGTCAATTGGATCGTGCCTCATGTTGAATAACCACTTTTTAAACCCTCACAGTGACCAAAATTGCCATTTTTACAGAGTTTTGATTACTCAAAAGCTTCAATTTTGACCCATTTCATGCACAGAAATGACTTTAAACACACTTATTTTAGTTGACAAAGTCATAATTCACATCCAGCAGTCATTTACAGTCAAAAGATTAAATGTTAAAATTTCATCCATATTGACCATTTTGGGATCGTTCGACATGTCCGGAGTCATCGTTTTTCATCCGAAAATTGATTTTTTGGACTGTACCAAAAATGATTCAAAATGTTAATTGGATCGTGCCTCATTTTGAATAACCACTTTTTAAACCCTCACAGTGACCAAAATTGCCTATTTTACAGAGTTTTGCTTACACAAAAGCTTCAATTTTGACCCGTTTCAGGCACAGAAATGACTTTAAACACACTTATTTTAGTTGACAAAGTCATTATTCACATCCAACAGTCATTTAGAGTCAAAAGATTAAATGTTAAAATTTCATCCATATTGACCATTTTGGGATCGTTCGACATGTCCGGAGTCATCGTTTTTCATCCGAAAATTGATTTTTTGGACTGTACCAAAAATGATTCAAAATGTCAATTGGATCGTGCCTCATGTTGAATAACCACTTTTTAAACCCTCACAGTGACCAAAATTGCCATTTTTACAGAGTTTTGATTACTCAAAAGCTTCAATTTTGACCCATTTCAGGCACAGAAATGACTTTAAACACACTTATTTTAGTTGACAAAGCCATAATTCACATCCAACAGTCATTTAGAGTCAAAAGATTAAATGTTAAAATTTCATCATTATAGACCATTTTGGGAACGTTCGACAGGTCCGGAGTCATCGTTTTTCATCCGAAAATTGATTTTTTGGTCTGTACCAAAAATGATTCAAAATGTCAATTGGATCGTGCCTCATGTTGAATAACCACTTTTTAAACCCTCACAGTGACCAAAATTGCAATTTTTACAGAGTTTTGATTACTCAAAAGCTTCAATTTTGACCCATTTCAGGCACAGAAATGACTTTAAACACACTTTTTTCAGTTGACAAAGTCATAATTCACATCCAACAGTCATTTACAGTCAAAAGATTAAATGTTAAAATTTCATCCATATTGACCATTTTGGGATCGTTCGACATGTCCGGAGTCATCGTTTTTCATCCGAAAATTGATTTTTTGGACTGTACCAAAAATGATTCAAAATGTCAATTGGATCGTGCCTCATTTTGAATAACCACTTTTTAAACCCTCACAGTGACCAAAATTGCCAATTTTACAGAGTTTTGCTTAAACAAAAGCTTCAATTTTGACCCGTTTCAGGCACAGAAATGACTTTAAACACACTTATTTTAGTTGACAAAGTCATTATTCACATCCAACAGTCATTTAGAGTCAAAAGATTAAATGTTAAAATTTCATCCATATTGACCATTTTGGGATCGTTCGACATGTCCGGAGTCATCGTTTTTCATCCGAAAATTGATTTTTTGGACTGTACCAAAAATGATTCAAAATGTCAATTGGATCGTGCCTCATGTTGAATAACCACTTTTTAAACCCTCACAGTGACCAAAATTGCCATTTTTACAGAGTTTTGATTACTCAAAAGCTTCAATTTTTACCCCTTTGAGGCACAGAAATGACTTTAAACACACTTATTTTAGTTGACAAAGTCATAATTCACATCCAACAGTCATTTACAGTCAAAAGATTAAATGTTAAAATTTCATCCATATTGACCATTTTGGGATCGTTCGACATGTCCGGAGTCATCGTTTTTCATCCGAAAATTGATTTTTTGGACTGTACCAAAAATGATTCAAAATGTCAATTGGATCGTGCCTCATTTTGAATAACCACTTTTTAAACCCTCACAGTGACCAAAATTGCCAATTTTACAGAGTTTTGCTTACACAAAAGCTTCAATTTTGACCCGTTTCAGGCACAGAAATGACTTTAAACACACTTATTTTAGTTGACAAAGTCATAATTCACATCCAACAGTCATTTACAGTCAAAAGATTAAATGTTAAAAATTCATCCATATTGACCATTTTGGGATCGTTCGACATGTCCGGAGTCATCGTTTTTCATCCGAAAATTAATTTTTTGAACTGTACCAAAAATGATTCAAAATGCCAATTGGATCGTGCCTCATGTTGAATAACCACTTTTTAAACCCTCACAGTGACCAAAATTGCCAATTTTACACAGTTTTGCTTACTCAAAAGCTTCAATTTTGACCCATTTCAGGCACAGAAATGACTTTAAACACACTTATTTTAGTTGACAAAGCCATAATTCACATCCAACAGTCATTTAGAGTCAAAAGATTAAATGTTAAAATTTCATCATTATAGACCATTTTGGGAACGTTCGACAGGTCCGGAGTCATCGTTTTTCGTCTGAAAATTGATTTTTTGGACTGTACCAAAAATGATTCAAAATGTCAATTGGATCGTGCCTCATGTTGAATAACCACTTTTTAAACCCTCACAGTGACCAAAATTGCCATTTTTACAGAGTTTTGCTTACTCAAAAGCTTCAATTTTGACCCATTTCAGGCAAAGAAATGACTTTAAACACACTTATTTTAGTTGACAAAGTCATAATTCACATCCAACAGTCATTTACAGTCAAAAGATTAAATGTTAAAATTTCATCATTATAGACCATTTTGGGAACGTTCGACAGGTCCGGAGTCATCGTTTTCCGTCTGAAAATTGATTTTTTGGACTGTACCAAAAATGATTCAAAATGTCAATTGGATCGTGCCTCATGTTGAATAACAAGTTTTTAAACCCTCACAGTGACCAAAATTGCCATTTTTACAGAGTTTTGCTTACTCAAAAGCTTCAATTTTGACCCATTTCAGGCACAGAAATGACTTTAAACACACTTATTTTAGTTGACAAAGTCATAATTCACATCCAACAGTCATTTACAGTCAAAAGATTAAATGTTAAAATTTCATACATATTGACCATTTTGGGATCGTTCGACATGTCCGGAGTCATCGTTTTTCATCCGAAAATTGATTTTTTGGACTGTACCAAAAATGATTCAAAATGTCAATTGGATCGTGCCTCATGTTGAATAACCACTTTTTAAACCCTCACAGTGACCAAAATTGCCATTTTTACAGAGTTTTGCTTACTCAAAAGCTTCAATTTTGACCCATTTCAGGCACAGAAATGACTTTAAACACACTTATTTTAGTTGACAAAGTCATAATTCACATCCAACAGTCATTTACAGTCAAAAGATTAAATGTTAAAATTTCATCCATATTGACCATTTTGGGATCGTTCGACATGTCCGGAGTCATCGTTTTTCATCCGAAAATTGATTTTTTGGACTGTACCAAAAATGATTCAAAATGTCAATTGGATCATGCCTCATGTTGAATAACCACTTTTTAAACCCACACAGTGACCAAAATTGCCATTTTTACAGAGTTTTGATTACTCAAAAGCTTCAATTTTTACCCCTTTGAGGCACAGAAATGACTTTAAACACACTTATTTTAGTTGACAAAGTCATAATTCACATCCAACAGTCATTTACAGTCAAAAGATTAAATGTTAAAATTTCATCCATATTGACCATTTTGGGATCGTTCGACATGTCCGGAGTCATCGTTTTTCATCCGAAAATTGATTTTTTGGACTGTACTAAAAAATGATTCAAAATGTCAATTGGATCGTGCCTCATGTTGAATAACCACTTTTTAAACCCTCATAGTGACCAAAATTGCCATTTTTACAGAGTTTTGATTACTCAAAAGCTTCAATTTTGACCCATTTCAGGCACAGAAATGACTTTAAACACACTTATTTTAGTTGACAAAGTCATAATTCACATCCAACAGTCATTTACAGTCAAAAGATTAAATGTTAAAATTTCATCCATATTGACCATTTTGGGATCGTTCGACATGTCCGGAGTCATCGTTTTTCATCCGAAAATTGATTTTTTGGACTGTACCAAAAATGATTCAAAATGTCAATTGGATCGTGCCTCATTTTGAATGACCACTTTTTAAACCCTCACAGTGACCAAAATTGCCAATTTTACAGAGTTTTGCTTACACAAAAGCTTCAATTTTGACCCGTTTCAGGCACAGAAATGACTTTAAACACACTTATTTTAGTTGACAAAGTCATTATTCACATCCAACAGTCATTTAGAGTCAAAAGATTAAATGTTAAAATTTCATCCATATTGACCATTTTGGGATCGTTCGACATGTCCGGAGTCATCGTTTTTCATCCGAAAATTGATTTTTTGGACTGTACCAAAAATGATTCAAAATGTCAATTGGATCGTGCCTCATGTTGAATAACCACTTTTTAAACCCTCACAGTGACCAAAATTGCCATTTTTACAGAGTTTTGATTACTCAAAAGCTTCAATTTTGACCCATTTCAGGCACAGAAATGACTTTAAACACACTTATTTTAGTTGACAAAGTCATAATTCACATCCAACAGTCATTTACAGTCAAAAGATTAAATGTTAAAATTTCATCCATATTGACCATTTTGGGATCGTTCGACATGTCCGGAGTCATCGTTTTTCATCCGAAAATTGATTTTTTGGACTGTACCAAAAATGATTCAAAATGTCAATTGGATCGTGCCTCATGTTGTATAACCACTTTTTAAACCCTCACAGTGACCAAAATTGCCATTTTTACAGAGTTTTGCTTACTCAAAAGCTTCAATTTTGACCCATTTCAGGCACAGAAATGACTTTAAACACACTTATTTTAGTTGACAAAGTCATAATTCACATCCAACAGTCATTTACAGTCAAAAGATTAAATGTTAAAATTTCATCCATATTGACCATTTTGGGATCGTTCGACATGTCCGGAGTCATCGTTTTTCATCCGAAAATTGATTTTTTGGACTGTACTAAAAAATGATTCAAAATGTCAATTGGATCGTGCCTCATGTTGAATAACCACTTTTTAAACCCTCATAGTGACCAAAATTGCCATTTTTACAGAGTTTTGATTACTCAAAAGCTTCAATTTTGACCCATTTCAGGCACAGAAATGACTTTAAACACACTTATTTTAGTTGACAAAGTCATAATTCACATCCAACAGTCATTTACAGTCAAAAGATTAAATGTTAAAATTTCATCCATATTGACCATTTTGGGATCGTTCGACATGTCCGGAGTCATCGTTTTTCATCCGAAAATTGATTTTTTGGACTGTACCAAAAATGATTCAAAATGTCAATTGGATCGTGCCTCATTTTGAATGACCACTTTTTAAACCCTCACAGTGACCAAAATTGCCAATTTTACAGAGTTTTGCTTACACAAAAGCTTCAATTTTGACCCGTTTCAGGCACAGAAATGACTTTAAACACACTTATTTTAGTTGACAAAGTCATTATTCACATCCAACAGTCATTTAGAGTCAAAAGATTAAATGTTAAAATTTCATCCATATTGACCATTTTGGGATCGTTCGACATGTCCGGAGTCATCGTTTTTCATCCGAAAATTGATTTTTTGGACTGTACCAAAAATGATTCAAAATGTCAATTGGATCGTGCCTCATGTTGAATACCCACTTTTTAAACCCTCACAGTGACCAAAATGGCCAATTTTACACAGTTTTGCTTACTCAAAAGCTTCAATTTTGACCCATTTCAGGCACAGAAATGACTTTAAACACACTTATTTTAGTTGACAAAGCCATAATTCACATCCAACAGTCATTTAGAGTCAAAAGATTAAATGATAAAATTTCATCATTATAGACCATTTTGGGAACGTTCGACAGGTCCGGAGTCATCGTTTTTCGTCTGAAAATTGATTTTTTGGACTGTACCAAAAATGATTCAAAATGTCAATTGGATCGTGCCTCATGTTGAATAACCACTTTTTAAACCCTCACAGTGACCAAAATTGCCATTTTTACAGAGTTTTGATTACTCAAAAGCTTCAATTTTGACCCATTTCATGCACAGAAATCACTTTAAACACACTTATTTTAGTTGACAAAGTCATAATTCACATCCAGCAGTCATTTACAGTCAAAAGATTAAATGTTAAAATTTCATCCATATTGACCATTTTGGGATCGTTCGACATGTCCGGAGTCATCGTTTTTCATCCGAAAATTGATTTTTTGGACTGTACCAAAAATGATTCAAAATGTTAATTGGATCGTGCCTCATTTTGAATAACCACTTTTTAAACCCTCACAGTGACCAAAATTGCCTATTTTACAGAGTTTTGCTTACACAAAAGCTTCAATTTTGACCCGTTTCAGGCACAGAAATGACTTTAAACACACTTATTTTAGTTGACAAAGTCATTATTCACATCCAACAGTCATTTAGAGTCAAAAGATTAAATGTTAAAATTTCATCCATATTGACCATTTTGGGATCGTTCGACATGTCCGGAGTCATCGTTTTTCATCCGAAAATTGATTTTTTGGACTGTACCAAAAATGATTCAAAATGTCAATTGGATCGTGCCTCATGTTGAATAACCACTTTTTAAACCCTCACAGTGACCAAAATTGCCATTTTTACAGAGTTTTGATTACTCAAAAGCTTCAATTTTGACCCATTTCAGGCACAGAAATGACTTTAAACACACTTATTTTAGTTGACAAAGCCATAATTCACATCCAACAGTCATTTAGAGTCAAAAGATTAAATGATAAAATTTCATCATTATAGACCATTTTGGGAACGTTCGACAGGTCCGGAGTCATCGTTTTTCGTCTGAAAATTGATTTTTTGGACTGTACCAAAAATGATTCAAAATGTCAATTGGATCGTGCCTCATGTTGAATAACCACTTTTTAAACCCTCACAGTGACCAAAATTGCCATTTTTACAGAGTTTTGATTACTCAAAAGCTTCAATTTTGACCCATTTCATGCACAGAAATGACTTTAAACACACTTATTTTAGTTGACAAAGTCATAATTCACATCCAGCAGTCATTTACAGTCAAAAGATTAAATGTTAAAATTTCATCCATATTGACCATTTTGGGATCGTTCGACATGTCCGGAGTCATCGTTTTTCATCCGAAAATTGATTTTTTGGACTGTACCAAAAATGATTCAAAATGTTAATTGGATCGTGCCTCATTTTGAATAACCACTTTTTAAACCCTCACAGTGACCAAAATTGCCTATTTTACAGAGTTTTGCTTACACAAAAGCTTCAATTTTGACCCGTTTCAGGCACAGAAATGACTTTAAACACACTTATTTTAGTTGACAAAGTCATTATTCACATCCAACAGTCATTTAGAGTCAAAAGATTAAATGTTAAAATTTCATCCATATTGACCATTTTGGGATCGTTCGACATGTCCGGAGTCATCGTTTTTCATCCGAAAATTGATTTTTTGGACTGTACCAAAAATGATTCAAAATGTCAATTGGATCGTGCCTCATGTTGAATAACCACTTTTTAAACCCTCACAGTGACCAAAATTGCCATTTTTACAGAGTTTTGATTACTCAAAAGCTTCAATTTTGACCCATTTCAGGCACAGAAATGACTTTAAACACACTTATTTTAGTTGACAAAGCCATAATTCACATCCAACAGTCATTTAGAGTCAAAAGATTAAATGTTAAAATTTCATCATTATAGACCATTTTGGGAACGTTCGACAGGTCCGGAGTCATCGTTTTTCATCCGAAAATTGATTTTTTGGTCTGTACCAAAAATGATTCAAAATGTCAATTGGATCGTGCCTCATGTTGAATAACCACTTTTTAAACCCTCACAGTGACCAAAATTGCAATTTTTACAGAGTTTTGATTACTCAAAAGCTTCAATTTTGACCCATTTCAGGCACAGAAATGACTTTAAACACACTTTTTTCAGTTGACAAAGTCATAATTCACATCCAACAGTCATTTACAGTCAAAAGATTAAATGTTAAAATTTCATCCATATTGACCATTTTGGGATCGTTCGACATGTCCGGAGTCATCGTTTTTCATCCGAAAATTGATTTTTTGGACTGTACCAAAAATGATTCAAAATGTCAATTGGATCGTGCCTCATTTTGAATAACCACTTTTTAAACCCTCACAGTGACCAAAATTGCCAATTTTACAGAGTTTTGCTTAAACAAAAGCTTCAATTTTGACCCGTTTCAGGCACAGAAATGACTTTAAACACACTTATTTTAGTTGACAAAGTCATTATTCACATCCAACAGTCATTTAGAGTCAAAAGATTAAATGTTAAAATTTCATCCATATTGACCATTTTGGGATCGTTCGACATGTCCGGAGTCATCGTTTTTCATCCGAAAATTGATTTTTTGGACTGTACCAAAAATGATTCAAAATGTCAATTGGATCGTGCCTCATGTTGAATAACCACTTTTTAAACCCTCACAGTGACCAAAATTGCCATTTTTACAGAGTTTTGATTACTCAAAAGCTTCAATTTTTACCCCTTTGAGGCACAGAAATGACTTTAAACACACTTATTTTAGTTGACAAAGTCATAATTCACATCCAACAGTCATTTACAGTCAAAAGATTAAATGTTAAAATTTCATCCATATTGACCATTTTGGGATCGTTCGACATGTCCGGAGTCATCGTTTTTCATCCGAAAATTGATTTTTTGGACTGTACCAAAAATGATTCAAAATGTCAATTGGATCGTGCCTCATTTTGAATAACCACTTTTTAAACCCTCACAGTGACCAAAATTGCCAATTTTACAGAGTTTTGCTTACACAAAAGCTTCAATTTTGACCCGTTTCAGGCACAGAAATGACTTTAAACACACTTATTTTAGTTGACAAAGTCATAATTCACATCCAACAGTCATTTACAGTCAAAAGATTAAATGTTTAAAATTCATCCATATTGACCATTTTGGGATCGTTCGACATGTCCGGAGTCATCGTTTTTCATCCGAAAATTAATTTTTTGAACTGTACCAAAAATGATTCAAAATGCCAATTGGATCGTGCCTCATGTTGAATAACCACTTTTTAAACCCTCACAGTGACCAAAATTGCCAATTTTACACAGTTTTGCTTACTCAAAAGCTTCAATTTTGACCCATTTCAGGCACAGAAATGACTTTAAACACACTTATTTTAGTTGACAAAGCCATAATTCACATCCAACAGTCATTTAGAGTCAAAAGATTAAATGTTAAAATTTCATCATTATAGACCATTTTGGGAACGTTCGACAGGTCCGGAGTCATCGTTTTTCGTCTGAAAATTGATTTTTTGGACTGTACCAAAAATGATTCAAAATGTCAATTGGATCGTGCCTCATGTTGAATAACCACTTTTTAAACCCTCAGAGTGACCAAAATTGCCATTTTTACAGAGTTTTGCTTACTCAAAAGCTTCAATTTTGACCCATTTCAGGCAAAGAAATGACTTTAAACACACTTATTTTAGTTGACAAAGTCATAATTCACATCCAACAGTCATTTACAGTCAAAAGATTAAATGTTAAAATTTCATCATTATAGACCATTTTGGGAACGTTCGACAGGTCCGGAGTCATCGTTTTCCGTCTGAAAATTGATTTTTTGGACTGTACCAAAAATGATTCAAAATGTCAATTGGATCGTGCCTCATGTTGAATAACAAGTTTTTAAACCCTCACAGTGACCAAAATTGCCATTTTTACAGAGTTTTGCTTACTCAAAAGCTTCAATTTTGACCCATTTCAGGCACAGAAATGACTTTAAACACACTTATTTTAGTTGACAAAGTCATAATTCACATCCAACAGTCATTTACAGTCAAAAGATTAAATGTTAAAATTTCATACATATTGACCATTTTGGGATCGTTCGACATGTCCGGAGTCATCGTTTTTCATCCGAAAATTGATTTTTTGGACTGTACCAAAAATGATTCAAAATGTCAATTGGATCGTGCCTCATGTTGAATAACCACTTTTTAAACCCTCACAGTGACCAAAATTGCCATTTTTACAGAGTTTTGCTTACTCAAAAGCTTCAATTTTGACCCATTTCAGGCACAGAAATGACTTTAAACACACTTATTTTAGTTGACAAAGTCATAATTCACATCCAACAGTCATTTACAGTCAAAAGATTAAATGTTAAAATTTCATCCATATTGACCATTTTGGGATCGTTCGACATGTCCGGAGTCATCGTTTTTCATCCGAAAATTGATTTTTTGGACTGTACCAAAAATGATTCAAAATGTCAATTGGATCATGCCTCATGTTGAATAACCACTTTTTAAACCCACACAGTGACCAAAATTGCCATTTTTACAGAGTTTTGATTACTCAAAAGCTTCAATTTTTACCCCTTTGAGGCACAGAAATGACTTTAAACACACTTATTTTAGTTGACAAAGTCATAATTCACATCCAACAGTCATTTACAGTCAAAAGATTAAATGTTAAAATTTCATCCATATTGACCATTTTGGGATCGTTCGACATGTCCGGAGTCATCGTTTTTCATCCGAAAATTGATTTTTTGGACTGTACTAAAAAATGATTCAAAATGTCAATTGGATCGTGCCTCATGTTGAATAACCACTTTTTAAACCCTCATAGTGACCAAAATTGCCATTTTTACAGAGTTTTGATTACTCAAAAGCTTCAATTTTGACCCATTTCAGGCACAGAAATGACTTTAAACACACTTATTTTAGTTGACAAAGTCATAATTCACATCCAACAGTCATTTACAGTCAAAAGATTAAATGTTAAAATTTCATCCATATTGACCATTTTGGGATCGTTCGACATGTCCGGAGTCATCGTTTTTCATCCGAAAATTGATTTTTTGGACTGTACCAAAAATGATTCAAAATGTCAATTGGATCGTGCCTCATTTTGAATGACCACTTTTTAAACCCTCACAGTGACCAAAATTGCCAATTTTACAGAGTTTTGCTTACACAAAAGCTTCAATTTTGACCCGTTTCAGGCACAGAAATGACTTTAAACACACTTATTTTAGTTGACAAAGTCATTATTCACATCCAACAGTCATTTAGAGTCAAAAGATTAAATGTTAAAATTTCATCCATATTGACCATTTTGGGATCGTTCGACATGTCCGGAGTCATCGTTTTTCATCCGAAAATTGATTTTTTGGACTGTACCAAAAATGATTCAAAATGTCAATTGGATCGTGCCTCATGTTGAATAACCACTTTTTAAACCCTCACAGTGACCAAAATTGCCATTTTTACAGAGTTTTGATTACTCAAAAGCTTCAATTTTGACCCATTTCAGGCACAGAAATGACTTTAAACACACTTATTTTAGTTGACAAAGTCATAATTCACATCCAACAGTCATTTACAGTCAAAAGATTAAATGTTAAAATTTCATCCATATTGACCATTTTGGGATCGTTCGACATGTCCGGAGTCATCGTTTTTCATCCGAAAATTGATTTTTTGGACTGTACCAAAAATGATTCAAAATGTCAATTGGATCGTGCCTCATGTTGTATAACCACTTTTTAAACCCTCACAGTGACCAAAATTGCCATTTTTACAGAGTTTTGCTTACTCAAAAGCTTCAATTTTGACCCATTTCAGGCACAGAAATGACTTTAAACACACTTATTTTAGTTGACAAAGTCATAATTCACATCCAACAGTCATTTACAGTCAAAAGATTAAATGTTAAAATTTCATCCATATTGACCATTTTGGGATCGTTCGACATGTCCGGAGTCATCGTTTTTCATCCGAAAATTGATTTTTTGGACTGTACTAAAAAATGATTCAAAATGTCAATTGGATCGTGCCTCATGTTGAATAACCACTTTTTAAACCCTCATAGTGACCAAAATTGCCATTTTTACAGAGTTTTGATTACTCAAAAGCTTCAATTTTGACCCATTTCAGGCACAGAAATGACTTTAAACACACTTATTTTAGTTGACAAAGTCATAATTCACATCCAACAGTCATTTACAGTCAAAAGATTAAATGTTAAAATTTCATCCATATTGACCATTTTGGGATCGTTCGACATGTCCGGAGTCATCGTTTTTCATCCGAAAATTGATTTTTTGGACTGTACCAAAAATGATTCAAAATGTCAATTGGATCGTGCCTCATTTTGAATGACCACTTTTTAAACCCTCACAGTGACCAAAATTGCCAATTTTACAGAGTTTTGCTTACACAAAAGCTTCAATTTTGACCCGTTTCAGGCACAGAAATGACTTTAAACACACTTATTTTAGTTGACAAAGTCATTATTCACATCCAACAGTCATTTAGAGTCAAAAGATTAAATGTTAAAATTTCATCCATATTGACCATTTTGGGATCGTTCGACATGTCCGGAGTCATCGTTTTTCATCCGAAAATTGATTTTTTGGACTGTACCAAAAATGATTCAAAATGTCAATTGGATCGTGCCTCATGTTGAATAACCACTTTTTAAACCCTCACAGTGACCAAAATTGCCATTTTTACAGAGTTTTGATTACTCAAAAGCTTCAATTTTGACCCATTTCAGGCACAGAAATGACTTTAAACACACTTATTTTAGTTGACAAAGTCATAATTCACATCCAACAGTCATTTACAGTCAAAAGATTAAATGTTAAAATTTCATCCATATTGACCATTTTGGGATCGTTCGACATGTCCGGAGTCATCGTTTTTCATCCGAAAATTGATTTTTTGGACTGTACCAAAAATGATTCAAAATGTCAATTGGATCGTGCCTCATGTTGTATAACCACTTTTTAAACCCTCACAGTGACCAAAATTGCCATTTTTACAGAGTTTTGCTTACTCAAAAGCTTCAATTTTGACCCATTTCAGGCACAGAAATGACTTTAAACACACTTATTTTAGTTGACAAAGTCATAATTCACATCCAACAGTCATTTACAGTCAAAAGATTAAATGTTAAAATTTCATCCATATTGACCATTTTGGGATCGTTCGACATGTCCGGAGTCATCGTTTTTCATCCGAAAATTGATTTTTTGGACTGTACCAAAAATGATTCAAAATGTCAATTGGATCATGCCTCATGTTGAATAACCACTTTTTAAACCCTCACAGTGACCAAAATTGCCATTTTTACAGAGTTTTGATTACTCAAAAGCTTCAATTTTTACCCCTTTGAGGCACAGAAATGACTTTAAACACACTTATTTTAGTTGACAAAGTCATAATTCACATCCAACAGTCATTTAGAGTCAAAAGATTAAATGTTAAAATTTCATCCATATTGACCATTTTAGGATCGTTCGACATGTCCGGAGTCATCGTTTTTCATCCGAAAATTGATTTTTTGGACTGTACCAAAAATGATTCAAAATGTCAATTGGATCGTGCCTCATGTTGAATAACCACTTTTTAAACCCTCACAGTGACCAAAATTGCCATTTTTACAGAGTTTTGATTACTCAAAAGCTTCAATTTTGACCCATTTCAGGCACAGAAATGACTTTAAACACACTTATTTTAGTTGACAAAGTCATAATTCACATCCAACAGTCATTTACAGTCAAAAGATTAAATGTTAAAATTTCATCCATATTGACCATTTTGGGATCGTTCGACATGTCCGGAGTCATCGTTTTTCATCCGAAAATTGATTTTTTGGACTGTACCAAAAATGATTCAAAATGTCAATTGGATCGTGCCTCATGTTGAATAACCACTTTTTAAACCCTCACAGTGACCAAAATTGCCATTTTTACAGAGTTTTGATTACTCAAAAGCTTCAATTTTGACCCATTTCAGGCACATAAATGACTTTAAACACACTTATTTTAGTTGACAAAGTCATAATTCACATCCAACAGTCATTTACAGTCAAAAGATTAAATGTTAAAATTTCATCCATATTGACCATTTTGGGATCGTTCGACATGTCCGGAGTCATCGTTTTTCATCCGAAAATTGATTTTTTGGACTGTACCAAAAATGATTCAAAATGTCAATTGGATCGTGCCTCATGTTGAATAACCACTTTTTAAACCCTCACAGTGACCAAAATTGCCATTTTTACAGAGTTTTGATTACTCAAAAGCTTCAATTTTGACCCATTTCAGGCACATAAATGACTTTAAACACACTTATTTTAGTTGACAAAGTCATAATTCACATCCAACAGTCATTTACAGTCAAAAGATTAAATGTTAAAATTTCATCCATATTGACCATTTTGGGATCGTTCGACATGTCCGGAGTCATCGTTTTTCATCCGAAAATTGATTTTTTGGACTGTACCAAAAATGATTCAAAATGTCAATTGGATCGTGCCTCATGTTGAATAACAACTTTTTAAACCCTCACAGTGACCAAAATTGCCATTTTTACAGAGTTTTGCTTACTCAAAAGCTTCAATTTTGACCCATTTCAGGCACAGAAATGACTTTAAACACACTTATTTTAGTTGACAAAGTCATAATTCACATCCAACAGTCATTTACAGTCAAAAGATTAAATGTTAAAATTTCATCCATATTGACCATTTTGGGATCGTTCGACATGTCCGGAGTCATCGTTTTTCATCCGAAAATTGATTTTTTGGACTGTACCAAAAATGATTCAAAATGTCAATTGGATCGTGCCTCATGTTGAATAACCACTTTTTAAACCCTCACAGTGACCAAAATTGCCATTTTTACAGAGTTTTGCTTACTCAAAAGCTTCAATTTTGACCCATTTCAGGCACAGAAATGACTTTAAACACACTTATTTTAGTTGACAAAGTCATAATTCACATCCAACAGTCATTTACAGTCAAAAGATTAAATGTTAAATTTTCATCCATATTGACCATTTTGGGATCGTTCGACATGTCCGGAGTCATCGTTTTTCATCCGAAAATTGATTTTTTGGACTGTACCAAAAATGATTCAAAATGTCAATTGGATCATGCCTCATGTTGAATAACCACTTTTTAAACCCACACAGTGACCACAATTGCCATTTTTACAGAGTTTTGATTACTCAAAAGCTTCAATTTTTACCCCTTTGAGGCACAGAAATGACTTTAAACACACTTATTTTAGTTGACAAAGTCATAATTCACATCCAACAGTCATTTAGAGTCAAAAGATTAAATTTTAAAATTTCATCCATATTGACCATTTTGGGATCGTTCGACATGTCCGGAGTCATCGTTTTTCATCCGAAAATTGATTTTTTGAACTGTACCAAAAATGATTCAAAATGTCAATTGGATCGTGCCTCATGTTGAATACCCACTTTTTAAACCCTCACAGTGACCAAAATGGCCAATTTTACACCGTTTTGCTTACTCAAAAGCTTCAATTTTGACCCATTTCAGGCACAGAAATGACTTTAAACACACTTATTTTAGTTGACAAAGCCATAATTCACATCCAACAGTCATTTAGAGTCAAAAGATTAAATGATAAAATTTCATCATTATAGACCATTTTGGGAACGTTCGACAGGTCCGGAGTCATCGTTTTTCGTCTGAAAATTGATTTTTTGGACTGTACCAAAAATGATTCAAAATGTCAATTGGATCGTGCCTCATGTTGAATAACCACTTTTTAAACCCTCACAGTGACCAAAATTGCCATTTTTACAGAGTTTTGATTACTCAAAAGCTTCAATTTTGACCCATTTCATGCACAGAAATGACTTTAAACACACTTATTTTAGTTGACAAAGTCATAATTCACATCCAGCAGTCATTTACAGTCAAAAGATTAAATGTTAAAATTTCATCCATATTGACCATTTTGGGATCGTTCGACATGTCCGGAGTCATCGTTTTTCATCCGAAAATTGATTTTTTGGACTGTACCAAAAATGATTCAAAATGTTAATTGGATCGTGCCTCATTTTGAATAACCACTTTTTAAACCCTCACAGTGACCAAAATTGCCTATTTTACAGAGTTTTGCTTACACAAAAGCTTCAATTTTGACCCGTTTCAGGCACAGAAATGACTTTAAACACACTTATTTTAGTTGACAAAGTCATTATTCACATCCAACAGTCATTTAGAGTCAAAAGATTAAATGTTAAAATTTCATCCATATTGACCATTTTGGGATCGTTCGACATGTCCGGAGTCATCGTTTTTCATCCGAAAATTGATTTTTTGGACTGTACCAAAAATGATTCAAAATGTCAATTGGATCGTGCCTCATGTTGAATAACCACTTTTTAAACCCTCACAGTGACCAAAATTGCCATTTTTACAGAGTTTTGATTACTCAAAAGCTTCAATTTTGACCCATTTCAGGCACAGAAATGACTTTAAACACACTTATTTTAGTTGACAAAGCCATAATTCACATCCAACAGTCATTTAGAGTCAAAAGATTAAATGATAAAATTTCATCATTATAGACCATTTTGGGAACGTTCGACAGGTCCGGAGTCATCGTTTTTCGTCTGAAAATTGATTTTTTGGACTGTACCAAAAATGATTCAAAATGTCAATTGGATCGTGCCTCATGTTGAATAACCACTTTTTAAACCCTCACAGTGACCAAAATTGCCATTTTTACAGAGTTTTGATTACTCAAAAGCTTCAATTTTGACCCATTTCATGCACAGAAATGACTTTAAACACACTTATTTTAGTTGACAAAGTCATAATTCACATCCAGCAGTCATTTACAGTCAAAAGATTAAATGTTAAAATTTCATCCATATTGACCATTTTGGGATCGTTCGACATGTCCGGAGTCATCGTTTTTCATCCGAAAATTGATTTTTTGGACTGTACCAAAAATGATTCAAAATGTTAATTGGATCGTGCCTCATTTTGAATAACCACTTTTTAAACCCTCACAGTGACCAAAATTGCCTATTTTACAGAGTTTTGCTTACACAAAAGCTTCAATTTTGACCCGTTTCAGGCACAGAAATGACTTTAAACACACTTATTTTAGTTGACAAAGTCATTATTCACATCCAACAGTCATTTAGAGTCAAAAGATTAAATGTTAAAATTTCATCCATATTGACCATTTTGGGATCGTTCGACATGTCCGGAGTCATCGTTTTTCATCCGAAAATTGATTTTTTGGACTGTACCAAAAATGATTCAAAATGTCAATTGGATCGTGCCTCATGTTGAATAACCACTTTTTAAACCCTCACAGTGACCAAAATTGCCATTTTTACAGAGTTTTGATTACTCAAAAGCTTCAATTTTGACCCATTTCAGGCACAGAAATGACTTTAAACACACTTATTTTAGTTGACAAAGCCATAATTCACATCCAACAGTCATTTAGAGTCAAAAGATTAAATGTTAAAATTTCATCATTATAGACCATTTTGGGAACGTTCGACAGGTCCGGAGTCATCGTTTTTCATCCGAAAATTGATTTTTTGGTCTGTACCAAAAATGATTCAAAATGTCAATTGGATCGTGCCTCATGTTGAATAACCACTTTTTAAACCCTCACAGTGACCAAAATTGCAATTTTTACAGAGTTTTGATTACTCAAAAGCTTCAATTTTGACCCATTTCAGGCACAGAAATGACTTTAAACACACTTTTTTCAGTTGACAAAGTCATAATTCACATCCAACAGTCATTTACAGTCAAAAGATTAAATGTTAAAATTTCATCCATATTGACCATTTTGGGATCGTTCGACATGTCCGGAGTCATCGTTTTTCATCCGAAAATTGATTTTTTGGACTGTACCAAAAATGATTCAAAATGTCAATTGGATCGTGCCTCATTTTGAATAACCACTTTTTAAACCCTCACAGTGACCAAAATTGCCAATTTTACAGAGTTTTGCTTAAACAAAAGCTTCAATTTTGACCCGTTTCAGGCACAGAAATGACTTTAAACACACTTATTTTAGTTGACAAAGTCATTATTCACATCCAACAGTCATTTACAGTCAAAAGATTAAATGTTAAAATTTCATCCATATTGACCATTTTGGGATCGTTCGACATGTCCGGAGTCATCGTTTTTCATCCGAAAATTGATTTTTTGGACTGTACCAAAAATGATTCAAAATGTCAATTGGATCGTGCCTCATTTTGAATAACCACTTTTTAAACCCTCACAGTGACCAAAATTGCCAATTTTACAGAGTTTTGCTTACACAAAAGCTTCAATTTTGACCCGTTTCAGGCACAGAAATGACTTTAAACACACTTATTTTAGTTGACAAAGTCATAATTCACATCCAACAGTCATTTACAGTCAAAAGATTAAATGTTAAAAATTCATCCATATTGACCATTTTGGGATCGTTCGACATGTCCGGAGTCATCGTTTTTCATCCGAAAATTGATTTTTTGAACTGTACCAAAAATGATTCAAAATGCCAATTGGATCGTGCCTCATGTTGAATAACCACTTTTTAAACCCTCACAGTGACCAAAATTGCCAATTTTACACAGTTTTGCTTACTCAAAAGCTTCAATTTTGACCCATTTCAGGCACAGAAATGACTTTAAACACACTTATTTTAGTTGACAAAGCCATAATTCACATCCAACAGTCATTTAGAGTCAAAAGATTAAATGTTAAAATTTCATCATTATAGACCATTTTGGGAACGTTCGACAGGTCCGGAGTCATCGTTTTTCGTCTGAAAATTGATTTTTTGGACTGTACCAAAAATGATTCAAAATGTCAATTGGATCGTGCCTCATGTTGAATAACCACTTTTTAAACCCTCAGAGTGACCAAAATTGCCATTTTTACAGAGTTTTGCTTACTCAAAAGCTTCAATTTTGACCCATTTCAGGCAAAGAAATGACTTTAAACACACTTATTTTAGTTGACAAAGTCATAATTCACATCCAACAGTCATTTACAGTCAAAAGATTAAATGTTAAAATTTCATCATTATAGACCATTTTGGGAACGTTCGACAGGTCCGGAGTCATCGTTTTCCGTCTGAAAATTGATTTTTTGGACTGTACCAAAAATGATTCAAAATGTCAATTGGATCGTGCCTCATGTTGAATAACAAGTTTTTAAACCCTCACAGTGACCAAAATTGCCATTTTTACAGAGTTTTGCTTACTCAAAAGCTTCAATTTTGACCCATTTCAGGCACAGAAATGACTTTAAACACACTTATTTTAGTTGACAAAGTCATAATTCACATCCAACAGTCATTTACAGTCAAAAGATTAAATGTTAAAATTTCATACATATTGACCATTTTGGGATCGTTCGACATGTCCGGAGTCATCGTTTTTCATCCGAAAATTGATTTTTTGGACTGTACCAAAAATGATTCAAAATGTCAATTGGATCGTGCCTCATGTTGAATAACCACTTTTTAAACCCTCACAGTGACCAAAATTGCCATTTTTACAGAGTTTTGCTTACTCAAAAGCTTCAATTTTGACCCATTTCAGGCACAGAAATGACTTTAAACACACTTATTTTAGTTGACAAAGTCATAATTCACATCCAACAGTCATTTACAGTCAAAAGATTAAATGTTAAAATTTCATCCATATTGACCATTTTGGGATCGTTCGACATGTCCGGAGTCATCGTTTTTCATCCGAAAATTGATTTTTTGGACTGTACCAAAAATGATTCAAAATGTCAATTGGATCATGCCTCATGTTGAATAACCACTTTTTAAACCCACACAGTGACCAAAATTGCCATTTTTACAGAGTTTTGATTACTCAAAAGCTTCAATTTTTACCCCTTTGAGGCACAGAAATGACTTTAAACACACTTATTTTAGTTGACAAAGTCATAATTCACATCCAACAGTCATTTACAGTCAAAAGATTAAATGTTAAAATTTCATCCATATTGACCATTTTGGGATCGTTCGACATGTCCGGAGTCATCGTTTTTCATCCGAAAATTGATTTTTTGGACTGTACTAAAAAATGATTCAAAATGTCAATTGGATCGTGCCTCATGTTGAATAACCACTTTTTAAACCCTCATAGTGACCAAAATTGCCATTTTTACAGAGTTTTGATTACTCAAAAGCTTCAATTTTGACCCATTTCAGGCACAGAAATGACTTTAAACACACTTATTTTAGTTGACAAAGTCATAATTCACATCCAACAGTCATTTACAGTCAAAAGATTAAATGTTAAAATTTCATCCATATTGACCATTTTGGGATCGTTCGACATGTCCGGAGTCATCGTTTTTCATCCGAAAATTGATTTTTTGGACTGTACCAAAAATGATTCAAAATGTCAATTGGATCGTGCCTCATTTTGAATGACCACTTTTTAAACCCTCACAGTGACCAAAATTGCCAATTTTACAGAGTTTTGCTTACACAAAAGCTTCAATTTTGACCCGTTTCAGGCACAGAAATGACTTTAAACACACTTATTTTAGTTGACAAAGTCATTATTCACATCCAACAGTCATTTAGAGTCAAAAGATTAAATGTTAAAATTTCATCCATATTGACCATTTTGGGATCGTTCGACATGTCCGGAGTCATCGTTTTTCATCCGAAAATTGATTTTTTGGACTGTACCAAAAATGATTCAAAATGTCAATTGGATCGTGCCTCATGTTGAATAACCACTTTTTAAACCCTCACAGTGACCAAAATTGCCATTTTTACAGAGTTTTGATTACTCAAAAGCTTCAATTTTGACCCATTTCAGGCACAGAAATGACTTTAAACACACTTATTTTAGTTGACAAAGCCATAATTCACATCCAACAGTCATTTAGAGTCAAAAGATTAAATGTTAAAATTTCATCATTATAGACCATTTTGGGAACGTTCGACAGGTCCGGAGTCATCGTTTTTCATCCGAAAATTGATTTTTTGGACTGTACCAAAAATGATTCAAAATGTCAATTGGATCGTGCCTCATGCTGAATAACCACTTTTTAAACCCTCACAGTGACCAAAATTGCCATTTTTACAGAGTTTTGATTACTCAAAAGCTTCAATTTTGACCCATTTCAGGCACAGAAATGACTTTAAACACACTTTTTTCAGTTGACAAAGTCATAATTCACATCCAACAGTCATTTACAGTCAAAAGATTAAATGTTAAAATTTCATCCATATTGACCATTTTGGGATCGTTCGACATGTCCGGAGTCATCGTTTTTCATCCGAAAATTGATTTTTTGGACTGTACCAAAAATGATTCAAAATGTCAATTGGATCGTGCCTCATTTTGAATAACCACTTTTTAAACCCTCACAGTGACCAAAATTGCCAATTTTACAGAGTTTTGCTTACACAAAAGCTTCAATTTTGACCCGTTTCAGGCACAGAAATGACTTTAAACACACTTATTTTAGTTGACAAAGTCATTATTCACATCCAACAGTCATTTAGAGTCAAAAGATTAAATGTTAAAATTTCATCCATATTGACCATTTTGGGATCGTTCGACATGTCCGGAGTCATCGTTTTTCATCCGAAAATTGATTTTTTGGACTGTACCAAAAATGATTCAAAATGTCAATTGGATCGTGCCTCATGTTGAATAACCACTTTTTAAACCCTCACAGTGACCAAAATTGCCATTTTTACAGAGTTTTGATTACTCAAAAGCTTCAATTTTTACCCCTTTGAGGCACAGAAATGACTTTAAACACACTTATTTTAGTTGACAAAGTCATAATTCACATCCAACAGTCATTTACAGTCAAAAGATTAAATGTTAAAATTTCATCCATATTGACCATTTTGGGATCGTTCGACATGTCCGGAGTCATCGTTTTTCATCCGAAAATTGATTTTTTGAACTGTACCAAAAATGATTCAAAATGTCAATTGGATCGTGCCTCATGTTGAATACCCACTTTTTAAACCCTCACAGTGACCAAAATGGCCAATTTTACACAGTTTTGCTTACTCAAAAGCTTCAATTTTGACCCATTTCAGGCACAGAAATGACTTTAAACACACTTATTTTAGTTGACAAAGCCATAATTCACATCCAACAGTCATTTAGAGTCAAAAGATTAAATGATAAAATTTCATCATTATAGACCATTTTGGGAACGTTCGACAGGTCCGGAGTCATCGTTTTTCGTCTGAAAATTGATTTTTTGGACTGTACCAAAAATGATTCAAAATGTCAATTGGATCGTGCCTCATGTTGAATAACCACTTTTTAAACCCTCACAGTGACCAAAATTGCCATTTTTACAGAGTTTTGATTACTCAAAAGCTTCAATTTTGACCCATTTCATGCACAGAAATGACTTTAAACACACTTATTTTAGTTGACAAAGTCATAATTCACATCCAGCAGTCATTTACAGTCAAAAGATTAAATGTTAAAATTTCATCCATATTGACCATTTTGGGATCGTTCGACATGTCCGGAGTCATCGTTTTTCATCCGAAAATTGATTTTTTGGACTGTACCAAAAATGATTCAAAATGTTAATTGGATCGTGCCTCATTTTGAATAACCACTTTTTAAACCCTCACAGTGACCAAAATTGCCTATTTTACAGAGTTTTGCTTACACAAAAGCTTCAATTTTGACCCGTTTCAGGCACAGAAATGACTTTAAACACACTTATTTTAGTTGACAAAGTCATTATTCACATCCAACAGTCATTTAGAGTCAAAAGATTAAATGTTAAAATTTCATCCATATTGACCATTTTGGGATCGTTCGACATGTCCGGAGTCATCGTTTTTCATCCGAAAATTGATTTTTTGGACTGTACCAAAAATGATTCAAAATGTCAATTGGATCGTGCCTCATGTTGAATAACCACTTTTTAAACCCTCACAGTGACCAAAATTGCCATTTTTACAGAGTTTTGATTACTCAAAAGCTTCAATTTTGACCCATTTCAGGCACAGAAATGACTTTAAACACACTTATTTTAGTTGACAAAGCCATAATTCACATCCAACAGTCATTTAGAGTCAAAAGATTAAATGTTAAAATTTCATCATTATAGACCATTTTGGGAACGTTCGACAGGTCCGGAGTCATCGTTTTTCATCCGAAAATTGATTTTTTGGACTGTACCAAAAATGATTCAAAATGTCAATTGGATCGTGCCTCATGCTGAATAACCACTTTTTAAACCCTCACAGTGACCAAAATTGCCATTTTTACAGAGTTTTGATTACTCAAAAGCTTCAATTTTGACCCATTTCAGGCACAGAAATGACTTTAAACACACTTTTTTCAGTTGACAAAGTCATAATTCACATCCAACAGTCATTTACAGTCAAAAGATTAAATGTTAAAATTTCATCCATATTGACCATTTTGGGATCGTTCGACATGTCCGGAGTCATCGTTTTTCATCCGAAAATTGATTTTTTGGACTGTACCAAAAATGATTCAAAATGTCAATTGGATCGTGCCTCATTTTGAATAACCACTTTTTAAACCCTCACAGTGACCAAAATTGCCAATTTTACAGAGTTTTGCTTACACAAAAGCTTCAATTTTGACCCGTTTCAGGCACAGAAATGACTTTAAACACACTTATTTTAGTTGACAAAGTCATTATTCACATCCAACAGTCATTTAGAGTCAAAAGATTAAATGTTAAAATTTCATCCATATTGACCATTTTGGGATCGTTCGACATGTCCGGAGTCATCGTTTTTCATCCGAAAATTGATTTTTTGGACTGTACCAAAAATGATTCAAAATGTCAATTGGATCGTGCCTCATGTTGAATAACCACTTTTTAAACCCTCACAGTGACCAAAATTGCCATTTTTACAGAGTTTTGATTACTCAAAAGCTTCAATTTTTACCCCTTTGAGGCACAGAAATGACTTTAAACACACTTATTTTAGTTGACAAAGTCATAATTCACATCCAACAGTCATTTACAGTCAAAAGATTAAATGTTAAAATTTCATCCATATTGACCATTTTGGGATCGTTCGACATGTCCGGAGTCATCGTTTTTCATCCGAAAATTGATTTTTTGGACTGTACCAAAAATGATTCAAAATGTCAATTGGATCGTGCCTCATGTTGAATAACCACTTTTTAAACCCTCACAGTGACCAAAATTGCCATTTTTACAGAGTTTTGCTTACTCAAAAGCTTCAATTTTGACCCATTTCAGGCACAGAAATGACTTTAAACACACTTATTTTAGTTGACAAAGTCATAATTCACATCCAACAGTCATTTACAGTCAAAAGATTAAATGTTAAAATTTCATCCATATTGACCATTTTGGGATCGTTCGACATGTCCGGAGTCATCGTTTTTCATCCGAAAATTGATTTTTTGGACTGTACCAAAAATGATTCAAAATGTCAATTGGATCATGCCTCATGTTGAATAACCACTTTTTAAACCCACACAGTGACCACAATTGCCATTTTTACAGAGTTTTGATTACTCAAAAGCTTCAATTTTTACCCCTTTGAGGCACAGAAATGACTTTAAACACACTTATTTTAGTTGACAAAGTCATAATTCACATCCAACAGTCATTTAGAGTCAAAAGATTAAATGTTAAAATTTCATCCATATTGACCATTTTGGGATCGTTCGACATGTCCGGAGTCATCGTTTTTCATCCGAAAATTGATTTTTTGAACTGTACCAAAAATGATTCAAAATGTCAATTGGATCGTGCCTCATGTTGAATACCCACTTTTTAAACCCTCACAGTGACCAAAATGGCCAATTTTACACAGTTTTGCTTACTCAAAAGCTTCAATTTTGACCCATTTCAGGCACAGAAATGACTTTAAACACACTTATTTTAGTTGACAAAGCCATAATTCACATCCAAGAGTCATTTAGAGTCAAAAGATTAAATGATAAAATTTCATCATTATAGACCATTTTGGGAACGTTCGACAGGTCCGGAGTCATCGTTTTTCGTCTGAAAATTGATTTTTTGGACTGTACCAAAAATGATTCAAAATGTCAATTGGATCGTGCCTCATGTTGAATAACCACTTTTTAAACCCTCACAGTGACCAAAATTGCCATTTTTACAGAGTTTTGATTACTCAAAAGCTTCAATTTTGACCCATTTCATGCACAGAAATGACTTTAAACACACTTATTTTAGTTGACAAAGTCATAATTCACATCCAGCAGTCATTTACAGTCAAAAGATTAAATGTTAAAATTTCATCCATATTGACCATTTTGGGATCGTTCGACATGTCCGGAGTCATCGTTTTTCATCCGAAAATTGATTTTTTGGACTGTACCAAAAATGATTCAAAATGTTAATTGGATCGTGCCTCATTTTGAATAACCACTTTTTAAACCCTCACAGTGACCAAAATTGCCTATTTTACAGAGTTTTGCTTACACAAAAGCTTCAATTTTGACCCGTTTCAGGCACAGAAATGACTTTAAACACACTTATTTTAGTTGACAAAGTCATTATTCACATCCAACAGTCATTTAGAGTCAAAAGATTAAATGTTAAAATTTCATCCATATTGACCATTTTGGGATCGTTCGACATGTCCGGAGTCATCGTTTTTCATCCGAAAATTGATTTTTTGGACTGTACCAAAAATGATTCAAAATGTCAATTGGATCGTGCCTCATGTTGAATAACCACTTTTTAAACCCTCACAGTGACCAAAATTGCCATTTTTACAGAGTTTTGATTACTCAAAAGCTTCAATTTTGACCCATTTCAGGCACAGAAATGACTTTAAACACACTTATTTTAGTTGACAAAGCCATAATTCACATCCAACAGTCATTTAGAGTCAAAAGATTAAATGTTAAAATTTCATCATTATAGACCATTTTGGGAACGTTCGACAGGTCCGGAGTCATCGTTTTTCATCCGAAAATTGATTTTTTGGACTGTACCAAAAATGATTCAAAATGTCAATTGGATCGTGCCTCATGCTGAATAACCACTTTTTAAACCCTCACAGTGACCAAAATTGCCATTTTTACAGAGTTTTGATTACTCAAAAGCTTCAATTTTGACCCATTTCAGGCACAGAAATGACTTTAAACACACTTTTTTCAGTTGACAAAGTCATAATTCACATCCAACAGTCATTTACAGTCAAAAGATTAAATGTTAAAATTTCATCCATATTGACCATTTTGGGATCGTTCGACATGTCCGGAGTCATCGTTTTTCATCCGAAAATTGATTTTTTGGACTGTACCAAAAATGATTCAAAATGTCAATTGGATCGTGCCTCATTTTGAATAACCACTTTTTAAACCCTCACAGTGACCAAAATTGCCAATTTTACAGAGTTTTGCTTACACAAAAGCTTCAATTTTGACCCGTTTCAGGCACAGAAATGACTTTAAACACACTTATTTTAGTTGACAAAGTCATTATTCACATCCAACAGTCATTTAGAGTCAAAAGATTAAATGTTAAAATTTCATCCATATTGACCATTTTGGGATCGTTCGACATGTCCGGAGTCATCGTTTTTCATCCGAAAATTGATTTTTTGGACTGTACCAAAAATGATTCAAAATGTCAATTGGATCGTGCCTCATGTTGAATAACCACTTTTTAAACCCTCACAGTGACCAAAATTGCCATTTTTACAGAGTTTTGATTACTCAAAAGCTTCAATTTTTACCCCTTTGAGGCACAGAAATGACTTTAAACACACTTATTTTAGTTGACAAAGTCATAATTCACATCCAACAGTCATTTACAGTCAAAAGATTAAATGTTAAAATTTCATCCATATTGACCATTTTGGGATCGTTCGACATGTCCGGAGTCATCGTTTTTCATCCAAAAATTGATTTTTTGGACTGTACCAAAAATGATTCAAAATGTCAATTGGATCGTGCCTCATTTTGAATAACCACTTTTTAAACCCTCACAGTGACCAAAATTGCCAATTTTACAGAGTTTTGCTTACACAAAAGCTTCAATTTTGACCCGTTTCAGGCACAGAAATGACTTTAAACACACTTATTTTAGTTGACAAAGTCATTATTCACATCCAACAGTCATTTAGAGTCAAAAGATTAAATGTTAAAATTTCATCCATATTGACCATTTTGGGATCGTTCGACATGTCCGGAGTCATCGTTTTTCATCCGAAAATTGATTTTTTGGACTGTACCAAAAATGATTCAAAATGTCAATTGGATCGTGCCTCATGTTGAATAACCACTTTTTAAACCCTCACAGTGACCAAAATTGCCATTTTTACAGAGTTTTGATTACTCAAAAGCTTCAATTTTGACCCATTTCAGGCACAGAAATGACTTTAAACACACTTATTTTAGTTGACAAAGTCATAATTCACATCCAACAGTCATTTACAGTCAAAAGATTAAATGTTAAAATTTCATCCATATTGACCATTTTGGGATCGTTCGACATGTCCGGAGTCATCGTTTTTCATCCGAAAATTGATTTTTTGGACTGTACCAAAAATGATTCAAAATGTCAATTGGATTGTGCCTCATGTTGAATAACCACTTTTTAAACCCTCACAGTGACCAAAATTGCCATTTTTACACAGTTTTGCTTACTCAAAAGCTTCAATTTTGACCCATTTCAGGCACAGAAATGACTTTAAACACACTTATTTTAGTTGACAAAGTCATAATTCACATCCAACAGTCATTTACAGTGAAAAGATTAAATGTTAACATTTCATCCATATTGACCATTTTGGGATCGTTCGACATGTCCGGAGTCATCGTTTTTCATCCGAAAATTGATTTTTTGGACTGTACCAAAAATGATTCAAAATGTCAATTGGATCGTGCCTCATGTTGAATAACCACTTTTTAAACCCTCACAGTGACCAAAATTGCCATTTTTACAGAGTTTTGATTACTCAAAAGCTTCAATTTTGACCCGTTTCAGGCACAGAAATGACTTTAAACACACTTATTTTAGTTGACAAAGTCATTATTCACATCCAACAGTCATTTAGAGTCAAAAGATTAAATGTTAAAATTTCATCCATATTGACCATTTTGGGAACGTTCGACAGGTCCGGAGTCATCGTTTTTCGTCTGAAAATTGATTTTTTGGACTGTACCAAAAATGATTCAAAATGTCAATTGGATCGTGCCTCATGTTGAATAACCACTTTTTAAACCCTCACAGTGACCAAAATTGCCATTTTTACAGAGTTTTGATTACTCAAAAGCTTCAATTTTGACCCATTTCATGCACAGAAATGACTTTAAACACACTTATTTTAGTTGACAAAGTCATAATTCACATCCAGCAGTCATTTACAGTCAAAAGATTAAATGTTAAAATTTCATCCATATTGACCATTTTGGGATCGTTCGACATGTCCGGAGTCATCGTTTTTCATCCGAAAATTGATTTTTTGGACTGTACCAAAAATGATTCAAAATGTTAATTGGATCGTGCCTCATTTTGAATAACCACTTTTTAAACCCTCACAGTGACCAAAATTGCCTATTTTACAGAGTTTTGCTTACACAAAAGCTTCAATTTTGACCCGTTTCAGGCACAGAAATGACTTTAAACACACTTATTTTAGTTGACAAAGTCATTATTCACATCCAACAGTCATTTAGAGTCAAAAGATTAAATGTTAAAATTTCATCCATATTGACCATTTTGGGATCGTTCGACATGTCCGGAGTCATCGTTTTTCATCCGAAAATTGATTTTTTGGACTGTACCAAAAATGATTCAAAATGTCAATTGGATCGTGCCTCATGTTGAATAACCACTTTTTAAACCCTCACAGTGACCAAAATTGCCATTTTTACAGAGTTTTGATTACTCAAAAGCTTCAATTTTGACCCATTTCAGGCACAGAAATGACTTTAAACACACTTATTTTAGTTGACAAAGCCATAATTCACATCCAACAGTCATTTAGAGTCAAAAGATTAAATGTTAAAATTTCATCATTATAGACCATTTTGGGAACGTTCGACAGGTCCGGAGTCATCGTTTTTCATCCGAAAATTGATTTTTTGGTCTGTACCAAAAATGATTCAAAATGTCAATTGGATCGTGCCTCATGTTGAATAACCACTTTTTAAACCCTCACAGTGACCAAAATTGCAATTTTTACAGAGTTTTGATTACTCAAAAGCTTCAATTTTGACCCATTTCAGGCACAGAAATGACTTTAAACACACTTTTTTCAGTTGACAAAGTCATAATTCACATCCAACAGTCATTTACAGTCAAAAGATTAAATGTTAAAATTTCATCCATATTGACCATTTTGGGATCGTTCGACATGTCCGGAGTCATCGTTTTTCATCCGAAAATTGATTTTTTGGACTGTACCAAAAATGATTCAAAATGTCAATTGGATCGTGCCTCATTTTGAATAACCACTTTTTAAACCCTCACAGTGACCAAAATTGCCAATTTTACAGAGTTTTGCTTAAACAAAAGCTTCAATTTTGACCCGTTTCAGGCACAGAAATGACTTTAAACACACTTATTTTAGTTGACAAAGTCATTATTCACATCCAACAGTCATTTAGAGTCAAAAGATTAAATGTTAAAATTTCATCCATATTGACCATTTTGGGATCGTTCGACATGTCCGGAGTCATCGTTTTTCATCCGAAAATTGATTTTTTGGACTGTACCAAAAATGATTCAAAATGTCAATTGGATCGTGCCTCATGTTGAATAACCACTTTTTAAACCCTCACAGTGACCAAAATTGCCATTTTTACAGAGTTTTGATTACTCAAAAGCTTCAATTTTTACCCCTTTGAGGCACAGAAATGACTTTAAACACACTTATTTTAGTTGACAAAGTCATAATTCACATCCAACAGTCATTTACAGTCAAAAGATTAAATGTTAAAATTTCATCCATATTGACCATTTTGGGATCGTTCGACATGTCCGGAGTCATCGTTTTTCATCCGAAAATTGATTTTTTGGACTGTACCAAAAATGATTCAAAATGTCAATTGGATCGTGCCTCATTTTGAATAACCACTTTTTAAACCCTCACAGTGACCAAAATTGCCAATTTTACAGAGTTTTGCTTACACAAAAGCTTCAATTTTGACCCGTTTCAGGCACAGAAATGACTTTAAACACACTTATTTTAGTTGACAAAGTCATAATTCACATCCAACAGTCATTTACAGTCAAAAGATTAAATGTTTAAAATTCATCCATATTGACCATTTTGGGATCGTTCGACATGTCCGGAGTCATCGTTTTTCATCCGAAAATTAATTTTTTGAACTGTACCAAAAATGATTCAAAATGCCAATTGGATCGTGCCTCATGTTGAATAACCACTTTTTAAACCCTCACAGTGACCAAAATTGCCAATTTTACACAGTTTTGCTTACTCAAAAGCTTCAATTTTGACCCATTTCAGGCACAGAAATGACTTTAAACACACTTATTTTAGTTGACAAAGCCATAATTCACATCCAACAGTCATTTAGAGTCAAAAGATTAAATGTTAAAATTTCATCATTATAGACCATTTTGGGAACGTTCGACAGGTCCGGAGTCATCGTTTTTCGTCTGAAAATTGATTTTTTGGACTGTACCAAAAATGATTCAAAATGTCAATTGGATCGTGCCTCATGTTGAATAACCACTTTTTAAACCCTCAGAGTGACCAAAATTGCCATTTTTACAGAGTTTTGCTTACTCAAAAGCTTCAATTTTGACCCATTTCAGGCAAAGAAATGACTTTAAACACACTTATTTTAGTTGACAAAGTCATAATTCACATCCAACAGTCATTTACAGTCAAAAGATTAAATGTTAAAATTTCATCATTATAGACCATTTTGGGAACGTTCGACAGGTCCGGAGTCATCGTTTTCCGTCTGAAAATTGATTTTTTGGACTGTACCAAAAATGATTCAAAATGTCAATTGGATCGTGCCTCATGTTGAATAACAAGTTTTTAAACCCTCACAGTGACCAAAATTGCCATTTTTACAGAGTTTTGCTTACTCAAAAGCTTCAATTTTGACCCATTTCAGGCACAGAAATGACTTTAAACACACTTATTTTAGTTGACAAAGTCATAATTCACATCCAACAGTCATTTACAGTCAAAAGATTAAATGTTAAAATTTCATACATATTGACCATTTTGGGATCGTTCGACATGTCCGGAGTCATCGTTTTTCATCCGAAAATTGATTTTTTGGACTGTACCAAAAATGATTCAAAATGTCAATTGGATCGTGCCTCATGTTGAATAACCACTTTTTAAACCCTCACAGTGACCAAAATTGCCATTTTTACAGAGTTTTGCTTACTCAAAAGCTTCAATTTTGACCCATTTCAGGCACAGAAATGACTTTAAACACACTTATTTTAGTTGACAAAGTCATAATTCACATCCAACAGTCATTTACAGTCAAAAGATTAAATGTTAAAATTTCATCCATATTGACCATTTTGGGATCGTTCGACATGTCCGGAGTCATCGTTTTTCATCCGAAAATTGATTTTTTGGACTGTACCAAAAATGATTCAAAATGTCAATTGGATCATGCCTCATGTTGAATAACCACTTTTTAAACCCACACAGTGACCAAAATTGCCATTTTTACAGAGTTTTGATTACTCAAAAGCTTCAATTTTTACCCCTTTGAGGCACAGAAATGACTTTAAACACACTTATTTTAGTTGACAAAGTCATAATTCACATCCAACAGTCATTTACAGTCAAAAGATTAAATGTTAAAATTTCATCCATATTGACCATTTTGGGATCGTTCGACATGTCCGGAGTCATCGTTTTTCATCCGAAAATTGATTTTTTGGACTGTACTAAAAAATGATTCAAAATGTCAATTGGATCGTGCCTCATGTTGAATAACCACTTTTTAAACCCTCATAGTGACCAAAATTGCCATTTTTACAGAGTTTTGATTACTCAAAAGCTTCAATTTTGACCCATTTCAGGCACAGAAATGACTTTAAACACACTTATTTTAGTTGACAAAGTCATAATTCACATCCAACAGTCATTTACAGTCAAAAGATTAAATGTTAAAATTTCATCCATATTGACCATTTTGGGATCGTTCGACATGTCCGGAGTCATCGTTTTTCATCCGAAAATTGATTTTTTGGACTGTACCAAAAATGATTCAAAATGTCAATTGGATCGTGCCTCATTTTGAATGACCACTTTTTAAACCCTCACAGTGACCAAAATTGCCAATTTTACAGAGTTTTGCTTACACAAAAGCTTCAATTTTGACCCGTTTCAGGCACAGAAATGACTTTAAACACACTTATTTTAGTTGACAAAGTCATTATTCACATCCAACAGTCATTTAGAGTCAAAAGATTAAATGTTAAAATTTCATCCATATTGACCATTTTGGGATCGTTCGACATGTCCGGAGTCATCGTTTTTCATCCGAAAATTGATTTTTTGGACTGTACCAAAAATGATTCAAAATGTCAATTGGATCGTGCCTCATGTTGAATAACCACTTTTTAAACCCTCACAGTGACCAAAATTGCCATTTTTACAGAGTTTTGATTACTCAAAAGCTTCAATTTTGACCCATTTCAGGCACAGAAATGACTTTAAACACACTTATTTTAGTTGACAAAGTCATAATTCACATCCAACAGTCATTTACAGTCAAAAGATTAAATGTTAAAATTTCATCCATATTGACCATTTTGGGATCGTTCGACATGTCCGGAGTCATCGTTTTTCATCCGAAAATTGATTTTTTGGACTGTACCAAAAATGATTCAAAATGTCAATTGGATCGTGCCTCATGTTGTATAACCACTTTTTAAACCCTCACAGTGACCAAAATTGCCATTTTTACAGAGTTTTGCTTACTCAAAAGCTTCAATTTTGACCCATTTCAGGCACAGAAATGACTTTAAACACACTTATTTTAGTTGACAAAGTCATAATTCACATCCAACAGTCATTTACAGTCAAAAGATTAAATGTTAAAATTTCATCCATATTGACCATTTTGGGATCGTTCGACATGTCCGGAGTCATCGTTTTTCATCCGAAAATTGATTTTTTGGACTGTACTAAAAAATGATTCAAAATGTCAATTGGATCGTGCCTCATGTTGAATAACCACTTTTTAAACCCTCATAGTGACCAAAATTGCCATTTTTACAGAGTTTTGATTACTCAAAAGCTTCAATTTTGACCCATTTCAGGCACAGAAATGACTTTAAACACACTTATTTTAGTTGACAAAGTCATAATTCACATCCAACAGTCATTTACAGTCAAAAGATTAAATGTTAAAATTTCATCCATATTGACCATTTTGGGATCGTTCGACATGTCCGGAGTCATCGTTTTTCATCCGAAAATTGATTTTTTGGACTGTACCAAAAATGATTCAAAATGTCAATTGGATCGTGCCTCATTTTGAATGACCACTTTTTAAACCCTCACAGTGACCAAAATTGCCAATTTTACAGAGTTTTGCTTACACAAAAGCTTCAATTTTGACCCGTTTCAGGCACAGAAATGACTTTAAACACACTTATTTTAGTTGACAAAGTCATTATTCACATCCAACAGTCATTTAGAGTCAAAAGATTAAATGTTAAAATTTCATCCATATTGACCATTTTGGGATCGTTCGACATGTCCGGAGTCATCGTTTTTCATCCGAAAATTGATTTTTTGGACTGTACCAAAAATGATTCAAAATGTCAATTGGATCGTGCCTCATGTTGAATAACCACTTTTTAAACCCTCACAGTGACCAAAATTGCCATTTTTACAGAGTTTTGATTACTCAAAAGCTTCAATTTTGACCCATTTCAGGCACAGAAATGACTTTAAACACACTTATTTTAGTTGACAAAGTCATAATTCACATCCAACAGTCATTTACAGTCAAAAGATTAAATGTTAAAATTTCATCCATATTGACCATTTTGGGATCGTTCGACATGTCCGGAGTCATCGTTTTTCATCCGAAAATTGATTTTTTGGACTGTACCAAAAATGATTCAAAATGTCAATTGGATCGTGCCTCATGTTGTATAACCACTTTTTAAACCCTCACAGTGACCAAAATTGCCATTTTTACAGAGTTTTGCTTACTCAAAAGCTTCAATTTTGACCCATTTCAGGCACAGAAATGACTTTAAACACACTTATTTTAGTTGACAAAGTCATAATTCACATCCAACAGTCATTTACAGTCAAAAGATTAAATGTTAAAATTTCATCCATATTGACCATTTTGGGATCGTTCGACATGTCCGGAGTCATCGTTTTTCATCCGAAAATTGATTTTTTGGACTGTACCAAAAATGATTCAAAATGTCAATTGGATCATGCCTCATGTTGAATAACCACTTTTTAAACCCTCACAGTGACCAAAATTGCCATTTTTACAGAGTTTTGATTACTCAAAAGCTTCAATTTTTACCCCTTTGAGGCACAGAAATGACTTTAAACACACTTATTTTAGTTGACAAAGTCATAATTCACATCCAACAGTCATTTAGAGTCAAAAGATTAAATGTTAAAATTTCATCCATATTGACCATTTTAGGATCGTTCGACATGTCCGGAGTCATCGTTTTTCATCCGAAAATTGATTTTTTGGACTGTACCAAAAATGATTCAAAATGTCAATTGGATCGTGCCTCATGTTGAATAACCACTTTTTAAACCCTCACAGTGACCAAAATTGCCATTTTTACAGAGTTTTGATTACTCAAAAGCTTCAATTTTGACCCATTTCAGGCACAGAAATGACTTTAAACACACTTATTTTAGTTGACAAAGTCATAATTCACATCCAACAGTCATTTACAGTCAAAAGATTAAATGTTAAAATTTCATCCATATTGACCATTTTGGGATCGTTCGACATGTCCGGAGTCATCGTTTTTCATCCGAAAATTGATTTTTTGGACTGTACCAAAAATGATTCAAAATGTCAATTGGATCGTGCCTCATGTTGAATAACCACTTTTTAAACCCTCACAGTGACCAAAATTGCCATTTTTACAGAGTTTTGATTACTCAAAAGCTTCAATTTTGACCCATTTCAGGCACATAAATGACTTTAAACACACTTATTTTAGTTGACAAAGTCATAATTCACATCCAACAGTCATTTACAGTCAAAAGATTAAATGTTAAAATTTCATCCATATTGACCATTTTGGGATCGTTCGACATGTCCGGAGTCATCGTTTTTCATCCGAAAATTGATTTTTTGGACTGTACCAAAAATGATTCAAAATGTCAATTGGATCGTGCCTCATGTTGAATAACCACTTTTTAAACCCTCACAGTGACCAAAATTGCCATTTTTACAGAGTTTTGATTACTCAAAAGCTTCAATTTTGACCCATTTCAGGCACATAAATGACTTTAAACACACTTATTTTAGTTGACAAAGTCATAATTCACATCCAACAGTCATTTACAGTCAAAAGATTAAATGTTAAAATTTCATCCATATTGACCATTTTGGGATCGTTCGACATGTCCGGAGTCATCGTTTTTCATCCGAAAATTGATTTTTTGGACTGTACCAAAAATGATTCAAAATGTCAATTGGATCGTGCCTCATGTTGAATAACAACTTTTTAAACCCTCACAGTGACCAAAATTGCCATTTTTACAGAGTTTTGCTTACTCAAAAGCTTCAATTTTGACCCATTTCAGGCACAGAAATGACTTTAAACACACTTATTTTAGTTGACAAAGTCATAATTCACATCCAACAGTCATTTACAGTCAAAAGATTAAATGTTAAAATTTCATCCATATTGACCATTTTGGGATCGTTCGACATGTCCGGAGTCATCGTTTTTCATCCGAAAATTGATTTTTTGGACTGTACCAAAAATGATTCAAAATGTCAATTGGATCGTGCCTCATGTTGAATAACCACTTTTTAAACCCTCACAGTGACCAAAATTGCCATTTTTACAGAGTTTTGCTTACTCAAAAGCTTCAATTTTGACCCATTTCAGGCACAGAAATGACTTTAAACACACTTATTTTAGTTGACAAAGTCATAATTCACATCCAACAGTCATTTACAGTCAAAAGATTAAATGTTAAATTTTCATCCATATTGACCATTTTGGGATCGTTCGACATGTCCGGAGTCATCGTTTTTCATCCGAAAATTGATTTTTTGGACTGTACCAAAAATGATTCAAAATGTCAATTGGATCATGCCTCATGTTGAATAACCACTTTTTAAACCCACACAGTGACCACAATTGCCATTTTTACAGAGTTTTGATTACTCAAAAGCTTCAATTTTTACCCCTTTGAGGCACAGAAATGACTTTAAACACACTTATTTTAGTTGACAAAGTCATAATTCACATCCAACAGTCATTTAGAGTCAAAAGATTAAATTTTAAAATTTCATCCATATTGACCATTTTGGGATCGTTCGACATGTCCGGAGTCATCGTTTTTCATCCGAAAATTGATTTTTTGAACTGTACCAAAAATGATTCAAAATGTCAATTGGATCGTGCCTCATGTTGAATACCCACTTTTTAAACCCTCACAGTGACCAAAATGGCCAATTTTACACCGTTTTGCTTACTCAAAAGCTTCAATTTTGACCCATTTCAGGCACAGAAATGACTTTAAACACACTTATTTTAGTTGACAAAGCCATAATTCACATCCAACAGTCATTTAGAGTCAAAAGATTAAATGATAAAATTTCATCATTATAGACCATTTTGGGAACGTTCGACAGGTCCGGAGTCATCGTTTTTCGTCTGAAAATTGATTTTTTGGACTGTACCAAAAATGATTCAAAATGTCAATTGGATCGTGCCTCATGTTGAATAACCACTTTTTAAACCCTCACAGTGACCAAAATTGCCATTTTTACAGAGTTTTGATTACTCAAAAGCTTCAATTTTGACCCATTTCATGCACAGAAATGACTTTAAACACACTTATTTTAGTTGACAAAGTCATAATTCACATCCAGCAGTCATTTACAGTCAAAAGATTAAATGTTAAAATTTCATCCATATTGACCATTTTGGGATCGTTCGACATGTCCGGAGTCATCGTTTTTCATCCGAAAATTGATTTTTTGGACTGTACCAAAAATGATTCAAAATGTTAATTGGATCGTGCCTCATTTTGAATAACCACTTTTTAAACCCTCACAGTGACCAAAATTGCCTATTTTACAGAGTTTTGCTTACACAAAAGCTTCAATTTTGACCCGTTTCAGGCACAGAAATGACTTTAAACACACTTATTTTAGTTGACAAAGTCATTATTCACATCCAACAGTCATTTAGAGTCAAAAGATTAAATGTTAAAATTTCATCCATATTGACCATTTTGGGATCGTTCGACATGTCCGGAGTCATCGTTTTTCATCCGAAAATTGATTTTTTGGACTGTACCAAAAATGATTCAAAATGTCAATTGGATCGTGCCTCATGTTGAATAACCACTTTTTAAACCCTCACAGTGACCAAAATTGCCATTTTTACAGAGTTTTGATTACTCAAAAGCTTCAATTTTGACCCATTTCAGGCACAGAAATGACTTTAAACACACTTATTTTAGTTGACAAAGCCATAATTCACATCCAACAGTCATTTAGAGTCAAAAGATTAAATGATAAAATTTCATCATTATAGACCATTTTGGGAACGTTCGACAGGTCCGGAGTCATCGTTTTTCGTCTGAAAATTGATTTTTTGGACTGTACCAAAAATGATTCAAAATGTCAATTGGATCGTGCCTCATGTTGAATAACCACTTTTTAAACCCTCACAGTGACCAAAATTGCCATTTTTACAGAGTTTTGATTACTCAAAAGCTTCAATTTTGACCCATTTCATGCACAGAAATGACTTTAAACACACTTATTTTAGTTGACAAAGTCATAATTCACATCCAGCAGTCATTTACAGTCAAAAGATTAAATGTTAAAATTTCATCCATATTGACCATTTTGGGATCGTTCGACATGTCCGGAGTCATCGTTTTTCATCCGAAAATTGATTTTTTGGACTGTACCAAAAATGATTCAAAATGTTAATTGGATCGTGCCTCATTTTGAATAACCACTTTTTAAACCCTCACAGTGACCAAAATTGCCTATTTTACAGAGTTTTGCTTACACAAAAGCTTCAATTTTGACCCGTTTCAGGCACAGAAATGACTTTAAACACACTTATTTTAGTTGACAAAGTCATTATTCACATCCAACAGTCATTTAGAGTCAAAAGATTAAATGTTAAAATTTCATCCATATTGACCATTTTGGGATCGTTCGACATGTCCGGAGTCATCGTTTTTCATCCGAAAATTGATTTTTTGGACTGTACCAAAAATGATTCAAAATGTCAATTGGATCGTGCCTCATGTTGAATAACCACTTTTTAAACCCTCACAGTGACCAAAATTGCCATTTTTACAGAGTTTTGATTACTCAAAAGCTTCAATTTTGACCCATTTCAGGCACAGAAATGACTTTAAACACACTTATTTTAGTTGACAAAGCCATAATTCACATCCAACAGTCATTTAGAGTCAAAAGATTAAATGTTAAAATTTCATCATTATAGACCATTTTGGGAACGTTCGACAGGTCCGGAGTCATCGTTTTTCATCCGAAAATTGATTTTTTGGTCTGTACCAAAAATGATTCAAAATGTCAATTGGATCGTGCCTCATGTTGAATAACCACTTTTTAAACCCTCACAGTGACCAAAATTGCAATTTTTACAGAGTTTTGATTACTCAAAAGCTTCAATTTTGACCCATTTCAGGCACAGAAATGACTTTAAACACACTTTTTTCAGTTGACAAAGTCATAATTCACATCCAACAGTCATTTACAGTCAAAAGATTAAATGTTAAAATTTCATCCATATTGACCATTTTGGGATCGTTCGACATGTCCGGAGTCATCGTTTTTCATCCGAAAATTGATTTTTTGGACTGTACCAAAAATGATTCAAAATGTCAATTGGATCGTGCCTCATTTTGAATAACCACTTTTTAAACCCTCACAGTGACCAAAATTGCCAATTTTACAGAGTTTTGCTTAAACAAAAGCTTCAATTTTGACCCGTTTCAGGCACAGAAATGACTTTAAACACACTTATTTTAGTTGACAAAGTCATTATTCACATCCAACAGTCATTTACAGTCAAAAGATTAAATGTTAAAATTTCATCCATATTGACCATTTTGGGATCGTTCGACATGTCCGGAGTCATCGTTTTTCATCCGAAAATTGATTTTTTGGACTGTACCAAAAATGATTCAAAATGTCAATTGGATCGTGCCTCATTTTGAATAACCACTTTTTAAACCCTCACAGTGACCAAAATTGCCAATTTTACAGAGTTTTGCTTACACAAAAGCTTCAATTTTGACCCGTTTCAGGCACAGAAATGACTTTAAACACACTTATTTTAGTTGACAAAGTCATAATTCACATCCAACAGTCATTTACAGTCAAAAGATTAAATGTTAAAAATTCATCCATATTGACCATTTTGGGATCGTTCGACATGTCCGGAGTCATCGTTTTTCATCCGAAAATTGATTTTTTGAACTGTACCAAAAATGATTCAAAATGCCAATTGGATCGTGCCTCATGTTGAATAACCACTTTTTAAACCCTCACAGTGACCAAAATTGCCAATTTTACACAGTTTTGCTTACTCAAAAGCTTCAATTTTGACCCATTTCAGGCACAGAAATGACTTTAAACACACTTATTTTAGTTGACAAAGCCATAATTCACATCCAACAGTCATTTAGAGTCAAAAGATTAAATGTTAAAATTTCATCATTATAGACCATTTTGGGAACGTTCGACAGGTCCGGAGTCATCGTTTTTCGTCTGAAAATTGATTTTTTGGACTGTACCAAAAATGATTCAAAATGTCAATTGGATCGTGCCTCATGTTGAATAACCACTTTTTAAACCCTCAGAGTGACCAAAATTGCCATTTTTACAGAGTTTTGCTTACTCAAAAGCTTCAATTTTGACCCATTTCAGGCAAAGAAATGACTTTAAACACACTTATTTTAGTTGACAAAGTCATAATTCACATCCAACAGTCATTTACAGTCAAAAGATTAAATGTTAAAATTTCATCATTATAGACCATTTTGGGAACGTTCGACAGGTCCGGAGTCATCGTTTTCCGTCTGAAAATTGATTTTTTGGACTGTACCAAAAATGATTCAAAATGTCAATTGGATCGTGCCTCATGTTGAATAACAAGTTTTTAAACCCTCACAGTGACCAAAATTGCCATTTTTACAGAGTTTTGCTTACTCAAAAGCTTCAATTTTGACCCATTTCAGGCACAGAAATGACTTTAAACACACTTATTTTAGTTGACAAAGTCATAATTCACATCCAACAGTCATTTACAGTCAAAAGATTAAATGTTAAAATTTCATACATATTGACCATTTTGGGATCGTTCGACATGTCCGGAGTCATCGTTTTTCATCCGAAAATTGATTTTTTGGACTGTACCAAAAATGATTCAAAATGTCAATTGGATCGTGCCTCATGTTGAATAACCACTTTTTAAACCCTCACAGTGACCAAAATTGCCATTTTTACAGAGTTTTGCTTACTCAAAAGCTTCAATTTTGACCCATTTCAGGCACAGAAATGACTTTAAACACACTTATTTTAGTTGACAAAGTCATAATTCACATCCAACAGTCATTTACAGTCAAAAGATTAAATGTTAAAATTTCATCCATATTGACCATTTTGGGATCGTTCGACATGTCCGGAGTCATCGTTTTTCATCCGAAAATTGATTTTTTGGACTGTACCAAAAATGATTCAAAATGTCAATTGGATCATGCCTCATGTTGAATAACCACTTTTTAAACCCACACAGTGACCAAAATTGCCATTTTTACAGAGTTTTGATTACTCAAAAGCTTCAATTTTTACCCCTTTGAGGCACAGAAATGACTTTAAACACACTTATTTTAGTTGACAAAGTCATAATTCACATCCAACAGTCATTTACAGTCAAAAGATTAAATGTTAAAATTTCATCCATATTGACCATTTTGGGATCGTTCGACATGTCCGGAGTCATCGTTTTTCATCCGAAAATTGATTTTTTGGACTGTACTAAAAAATGATTCAAAATGTCAATTGGATCGTGCCTCATGTTGAATAACCACTTTTTAAACCCTCATAGTGACCAAAATTGCCATTTTTACAGAGTTTTGATTACTCAAAAGCTTCAATTTTGACCCATTTCAGGCACAGAAATGACTTTAAACACACTTATTTTAGTTGACAAAGTCATAATTCACATCCAACAGTCATTTACAGTCAAAAGATTAAATGTTAAAATTTCATCCATATTGACCATTTTGGGATCGTTCGACATGTCCGGAGTCATCGTTTTTCATCCGAAAATTGATTTTTTGGACTGTACCAAAAATGATTCAAAATGTCAATTGGATCGTGCCTCATTTTGAATGACCACTTTTTAAACCCTCACAGTGACCAAAATTGCCAATTTTACAGAGTTTTGCTTACACAAAAGCTTCAATTTTGACCCGTTTCAGGCACAGAAATGACTTTAAACACACTTATTTTAGTTGACAAAGTCATTATTCACATCCAACAGTCATTTAGAGTCAAAAGATTAAATGTTAAAATTTCATCCATATTGACCATTTTGGGATCGTTCGACATGTCCGGAGTCATCGTTTTTCATCCGAAAATTGATTTTTTGGACTGTACCAAAAATGATTCAAAATGTCAATTGGATCGTGCCTCATGTTGAATAACCACTTTTTAAACCCTCACAGTGACCAAAATTGCCATTTTTACAGAGTTTTGATTACTCAAAAGCTTCAATTTTGACCCATTTCAGGCACAGAAATGACTTTAAACACACTTATTTTAGTTGACAAAGCCATAATTCACATCCAACAGTCATTTAGAGTCAAAAGATTAAATGTTAAAATTTCATCATTATAGACCATTTTGGGAACGTTCGACAGGTCCGGAGTCATCGTTTTTCATCCGAAAATTGATTTTTTGGACTGTACCAAAAATGATTCAAAATGTCAATTGGATCGTGCCTCATGCTGAATAACCACTTTTTAAACCCTCACAGTGACCAAAATTGCCATTTTTACAGAGTTTTGATTACTCAAAAGCTTCAATTTTGACCCATTTCAGGCACAGAAATGACTTTAAACACACTTTTTTCAGTTGACAAAGTCATAATTCACATCCAACAGTCATTTACAGTCAAAAGATTAAATGTTAAAATTTCATCCATATTGACCATTTTGGGATCGTTCGACATGTCCGGAGTCATCGTTTTTCATCCGAAAATTGATTTTTTGGACTGTACCAAAAATGATTCAAAATGTCAATTGGATCGTGCCTCATTTTGAATAACCACTTTTTAAACCCTCACAGTGACCAAAATTGCCAATTTTACAGAGTTTTGCTTACACAAAAGCTTCAATTTTGACCCGTTTCAGGCACAGAAATGACTTTAAACACACTTATTTTAGTTGACAAAGTCATTATTCACATCCAACAGTCATTTAGAGTCAAAAGATTAAATGTTAAAATTTCATCCATATTGACCATTTTGGGATCGTTCGACATGTCCGGAGTCATCGTTTTTCATCCGAAAATTGATTTTTTGGACTGTACCAAAAATGATTCAAAATGTCAATTGGATCGTGCCTCATGTTGAATAACCACTTTTTAAACCCTCACAGTGACCAAAATTGCCATTTTTACAGAGTTTTGATTACTCAAAAGCTTCAATTTTTACCCCTTTGAGGCACAGAAATGACTTTAAACACACTTATTTTAGTTGACAAAGTCATAATTCACATCCAACAGTCATTTACAGTCAAAAGATTAAATGTTAAAATTTCATCCATATTGACCATTTTGGGATCGTTCGACATGTCCGGAGTCATCGTTTTTCATCCGAAAATTGATTTTTTGAACTGTACCAAAAATGATTCAAAATGTCAATTGGATCGTGCCTCATGTTGAATACCCACTTTTTAAACCCTCACAGTGACCAAAATGGCCAATTTTACACAGTTTTGCTTACTCAAAAGCTTCAATTTTGACCCATTTCAGGCACAGAAATGACTTTAAACACACTTATTTTAGTTGAAAAAGCCATAATTCACATCCAACAGTCATTTAGAGTCAAAAGATTAAATGATAAAATTTCATCATTATAGACCATTTTGGGAACGTTCGACAGGTCCGGAGTCATCGTTTTTCGTCTGAAAATTGATTTTTTGGACTGTACCAAAAATGATTCAAAATGTCAATTGGATCGTGCCTCATGTTGAATAACCACTTTTTAAACCCTCACAGTGACCAAAATTGCCATTTTTACAGAGTTTTGATTACTCAAAAGCTTCAATTTTGACCCATTTCATGCACAGAAATGACTTTAAACACACTTATTTTAGTTGACAAAGTCATAATTCACATCCAGCAGTCATTTACAGTCAAAAGATTAAATGTTAAAATTTCATCCATATTGACCATTTTGGGATCGTTCGACATGTCCGGAGTCATCGTTTTTCATCCGAAAATTGATTTTTTGGACTGTACCAAAAATGATTCAAAATGTTAATTGGATCGTGCCTCATTTTGAATAACCACTTTTTAAACCCTCACAGTGACCAAAATTGCCTATTTTACAGAGTTTTGCTTACACAAAAGCTTCAATTTTGACCCGTTTCAGGCACAGAAATGACTTTAAACACACTTATTTTAGTTGACAAAGTCATTATTCACATCCAACAGTCATTTAGAGTCAAAAGATTAAATGTTAAAATTTCATCCATATTGACCATTTTGGGATCGTTCGACATGTCCGGAGTCATCGTTTTTCATCCGAAAATTGATTTTTTGGACTGTACCAAAAATGATTCAAAATGTCAATTGGATCGTGCCTCATGTTGAATAACCACTTTTTAAACCCTCACAGTGACCAAAATTGCCATTTTTACAGAGTTTTGATTACTCAAAAGCTTCAATTTTGACCCATTTCAGGCACAGAAATGACTTTAAACACACTTATTTTAGTTGACAAAGCCATAATTCACATCCAACAGTCATTTAGAGTCAAAAGATTAAATGTTAAAATTTCATCATTATAGACCATTTTGGGAACGTTCGACAGGTCCGGAGTCATCGTTTTTCATCCGAAAATTGATTTTTTGGACTGTACCAAAAATGATTCAAAATGTCAATTGGATCGTGCCTCATGCTGAATAACCACTTTTTAAACCCTCACAGTGACCAAAATTGCCATTTTTACAGAGTTTTGATTACTCAAAAGCTTCAATTTTGACCCATTTCAGGCACAGAAATGACTTTAAACACACTTTTTTCAGTTGACAAAGTCATAATTCACATCCAACAGTCATTTACAGTCAAAAGATTAAATGTTAAAATTTCATCCATATTGACCATTTTGGGATCGTTCGACATGTCCGGAGTCATCGTTTTTCATCCGAAAATTGATTTTTTGGACTGTACCAAAAATGATTCAAAATGTCAATTGGATCGTGCCTCATTTTGAATAACCACTTTTTAAACCCTCACAGTGACCAAAATTGCCAATTTTACAGAGTTTTGCTTACACAAAAGCTTCAATTTTGACCCGTTTCAGGCACAGAAATGACTTTAAACACACTTATTTTAGTTGACAAAGTCATTATTCACATCCAACAGTCATTTAGAGTCAAAAGATTAAATGTTAAAATTTCATCCATATTGACCATTTTGGGATCGTTCGACATGTCCGGAGTCATCGTTTTTCATCCGAAAATTGATTTTTTGGACTGTACCAAAAATGATTCAAAATGTCAATTGGATCGTGCCTCATGTTGAATAACCACTTTTTAAACCCTCACAGTGACCAAAATTGCCATTTTTACAGAGTTTTGATTACTCAAAAGCTTCAATTTTTACCCCTTTGAGGCACAGAAATGACTTTAAACACACTTATTTTAGTTGACAAAGTCATAATTCACATCCAACAGTCATTTACAGTCAAAAGATTAAATGTTAAAATTTCATCCATATTGACCATTTTGGGATCGTTCGACATGTCCGGAGTCATCGTTTTTCATCCGAAAATTGATTTTTTGGACTGTACCAAAAATGATTCAAAATGTCAATTGGATCGTGCCTCATGTTGAATAACCACTTTTTAAACCCTCACAGTGACCAAAATTGCCATTTTTACAGAGTTTTGCTTACTCAAAAGCTTCAATTTTGACCCATTTCAGGCACAGAAATGACTTTAAACACACTTATTTTAGTTGACAAAGTCATAATTCACATCCAACAGTCATTTACAGTCAAAAGATTAAATGTTAAAATTTCATCCATATTGACCATTTTGGGATCGTTCGACATGTCCGGAGTCATCGTTTTTCATCCGAAAATTGATTTTTTGGACTGTACCAAAAATGATTCAAAATGTCAATTGGATCATGCCTCATGTTGAATAACCACTTTTTAAACCCACACAGTGACCACAATTGCCATTTTTACAGAGTTTTGATTACTCAAAAGCTTCAATTTTTACCCCTTTGAGGCACAGAAATGACTTTAAACACACTTATTTTAGTTGACAAAGTCATAATTCACATCCAACAGTCATTTAGAGTCAAAAGATTAAATGTTAAAATTTCATCCATATTGACCATTTTGGGATCGTTCGACATGTCCGGAGTCATCGTTTTTCATCCGAAAATTGATTTTTTGAACTGTACCAAAAATGATTCAAAATGTCAATTGGATCGTGCCTCATGTTGAATACCCACTTTTTAAACCCTCACAGTGACCAAAATGGCCAATTTTACACAGTTTTGCTTACTCAAAAGCTTCAATTTTGACCCATTTCAGGCACAGAAATGACTTTAAACACACTTATTTTAGTTGACAAAGCCATAATTCACATCCAAGAGTCATTTAGAGTCAAAAGATTAAATGATAAAATTTCATCATTATAGACCATTTTGGGAACGTTCGACAGGTCCGGAGTCATCGTTTTTCGTCTGAAAATTGATTTTTTGGACTGTACCAAAAATGATTCAAAATGTCAATTGGATCGTGCCTCATGTTGAATAACCACTTTTTAAACCCTCACAGTGACCAAAATTGCCATTTTTACAGAGTTTTGATTACTCAAAAGCTTCAATTTTGACCCATTTCATGCACAGAAATGACTTTAAACACACTTATTTTAGTTGACAAAGTCATAATTCACATCCAGCAGTCATTTACAGTCAAAAGATTAAATGTTAAAATTTCATCCATATTGACCATTTTGGGATCGTTCGACATGTCCGGAGTCATCGTTTTTCATCCGAAAATTGATTTTTTGGACTGTACCAAAAATGATTCAAAATGTTAATTGGATCGTGCCTCATTTTGAATAACCACTTTTTAAACCCTCACAGTGACCAAAATTGCCTATTTTACAGAGTTTTGCTTACACAAAAGCTTCAATTTTGACCCGTTTCAGGCACAGAAATGACTTTAAACACACTTATTTTAGTTGACAAAGTCATTATTCACATCCAACAGTCATTTAGAGTCAAAAGATTAAATGTTAAAATTTCATCCATATTGACCATTTTGGGATCGTTCGACATGTCCGGAGTCATCGTTTTTCATCCGAAAATTGATTTTTTGGACTGTACCAAAAATGATTCAAAATGTCAATTGGATCGTGCCTCATGTTGAATAACCACTTTTTAAACCCTCACAGTGACCAAAATTGCCATTTTTACAGAGTTTTGATTACTCAAAAGCTTCAATTTTGACCCATTTCAGGCACAGAAATGACTTTAAACACACTTATTTTAGTTGACAAAGCCATAATTCACATCCAACAGTCATTTAGAGTCAAAAGATTAAATGTTAAAATTTCATCATTATAGACCATTTTGGGAACGTTCGACAGGTCCGGAGTCATCGTTTTTCATCCGAAAATTGATTTTTTGGACTGTACCAAAAATGATTCAAAATGTCAATTGGATCGTGCCTCATGCTGAATAACCACTTTTTAAACCCTCACAGTGACCAAAATTGCCATTTTTACAGAGTTTTGATTACTCAAAAGCTTCAATTTTGACCCATTTCAGGCACAGAAATGACTTTAAACACACTTTTTTCAGTTGACAAAGTCATAATTCACATCCAACAGTCATTTACAGTCAAAAGATTAAATGTTAAAATTTCATCCATATTGACCATTTTGGGATCGTTCGACATGTCCGGAGTCATCGTTTTTCATCCGAAAATTGATTTTTTGGACTGTACCAAAAATGATTCAAAATGTCAATTGGATCGTGCCTCATTTTGAATAACCACTTTTTAAACCCTCACAGTGACCAAAATTGCCAATTTTACAGAGTTTTGCTTACACAAAAGCTTCAATTTTGACCCGTTTCAGGCACAGAAATGACTTTAAACACACTTATTTTAGTTGACAAAGTCATTATTCACATCCAACAGTCATTTAGAGTCAAAAGATTAAATGTTAAAATTTCATCCATATTGACCATTTTGGGATCGTTCGACATGTCCGGAGTCATCGTTTTTCATCCGAAAATTGATTTTTTGGACTGTACCAAAAATGATTCAAAATGTCAATTGGATCGTGCCTCATGTTGAATAACCACTTTTTAAACCCTCACAGTGACCAAAATTGCCATTTTTACAGAGTTTTGATTACTCAAAAGCTTCAATTTTTACCCCTTTGAGGCACAGAAATGACTTTAAACACACTTATTTTAGTTGACAAAGTCATAATTCACATCCAACAGTCATTTACAGTCAAAAGATTAAATGTTAAAATTTCATCCATATTGACCATTTTGGGATCGTTCGACATGTCCGGAGTCATCGTTTTTCATCCAAAAATTGATTTTTTGGACTGTACCAAAAATGATTCAAAATGTCAATTGGATCGTGCCTCATTTTGAATAACCACTTTTTAAACCCTCACAGTGACCAAAATTGCCAATTTTACAGAGTTTTGCTTACACAAAAGCTTCAATTTTGACCCGTTTCAGGCACAGAAATGACTTTAAACACACTTATTTTAGTTGACAAAGTCATTATTCACATCCAACAGTCATTTAGAGTCAAAAGATTAAATGTTAAAATTTCATCCATATTGACCATTTTGGGATCGTTCGACATGTCCGGAGTCATCGTTTTTCATCCGAAAATTGATTTTTTGGACTGTACCAAAAATGATTCAAAATGTCAATTGGATCGTGCCTCATGTTGAATAACCACTTTTTAAACCCTCACAGTGACCAAAATTGCCATTTTTACAGAGTTTTGATTACTCAAAAGCTTCAATTTTGACCCATTTCAGGCACAGAAATGACTTTAAACACACTTATTTTAGTTGACAAAGTCATAATTCACATCCAACAGTCATTTACAGTCAAAAGATTAAATGTTAAAATTTCATCCATATTGACCATTTTGGGATCGTTCGACATGTCCGGAGTCATCGTTTTTCATCCGAAAATTGATTTTTTGGACTGTACCAAAAATGATTCAAAATGTCAATTGGATTGTGCCTCATGTTGAATAACCACTTTTTAAACCCTCACAGTGACCAAAATTGCCATTTTTACACAGTTTTGCTTACTCAAAAGCTTCAATTTTGACCCATTTCAGGCACAGAAATGACTTTAAACACACTTATTTTAGTTGACAAAGTCATAATTCACATCCAACAGTCATTTACAGTGAAAAGATTAAATGTTAACATTTCATCCATATTGACCATTTTGGGATCGTTCGACATGTCCGGAGTCATCGTTTTTCATCCGAAAATTGATTTTTTGGACTGTACCAAAAATGATTCAAAATGTCAATTGGATCGTGCCTCATGTTGAATAACCACTTTTTAAACCCTCACAGTGACCAAAATTGCCTATTTTACAGAGTTTTGCTTACACAAAAGCTTCAATTTTGACCCGTTTCAGGCACAGAAATGACTTTAAACACACTTATTTTAGTTGACAAAGTCATTATTCACATCCAACAGTCATTTAGAGTCAAAAGATTAAATGTTAAAATTTCATCCATATTGACCATTTTGGGATCGTTCGACATGTCCGGAGTCATCGTTTTTCATCCGAAAATTGATTTTTTGGACTGTACCAAAAATGATTCAAAATGTCAATTGGATCGTGCCTCATGTTGAATAACCACTTTTTAAACCCTCACAGTGACCAAAATTGCCATTTTTACAGAGTTTTGATTACTCAAAAGCTTCAATTTTGACCCATTTCAGGCACAGAAATGACTTTAAACACACTTATTTTAGTTGACAAAGCCATAATTCACATCCAACAGTCATTTAGAGTCAAAAGATTAAATGTTAAAATTTCATCATTATAGACCATTTTGGGAACGTTCGACAGGTCCGGAGTCATCGTTTTTCATCCGAAAATTGATTTTTTGGACTGTACCAAAAATGATTCAAAATGTCAATTGGATCGTGCCTCATGTTGAATAACCACTTTTTAAACCCTCACAGTGACCAAAATTGCCAATTTTACAGAGTTTTGCTTACACAAAAGCTTCAATTTTGACCCGTTTCAGGCACAGAAATGACTTTAAACACACTTATTTTAGTTGACAAAGTCATTATTCACATCCAACAGTCATTTAGAGTCAAAAGATTAAATGTTAAAATTTCATCCATATTGACCATTTTGGGATCGTTCGACATGTCCGGAGTCATCGTTTTTCATCCGAAAATTGATTTTTTGGACTGTACCAAAAATGATTCAAAATGTCAATTGGATCATGCCTCATGTTGAATAACCACTTTTTAAACCCTCACAGTGACCAAAATTGCCATTTTTACAGAGTTTTGATTACTCAAAAGCTTCAATTTTTACCCCTTTGAGGCACAGAAATGACTTTAAACACACTTATTTTAGTTGACAAAGTCATAATTCACATCCAACAGTCATTTAGAGTCAAAAGATTAAATGTTAAAATTTCATCCATATTGACCATTTTGGGATCGTTCGACATGTCCGGAGTCATCGTTTTTCATCCGAAAATTGATTTTTTGGACTGTACCAAAAATGATTCAAAATGTCAATTGGATCGTGCCTCATTTTGAATAACCACTTTTTAAACCCTCACAGTGACCAAAATTGCCAATTTTACAGAGTTTTGCTTACACAAAAGCTTCAATTTTGACCCGTTTCAGGCACAGAAATGACTTTAAACACACTTATTTTAGTTGACAAAGTCATTATTCACATCCAACAGTCATTTAGAGTCAAAAGATTAAATGTTAAAATTTCATCCATATTGACTATTTTGGGATCGTTCGACATGTCCGGAGTCATCGTTTTTCATCCGAAAATTGATTTTTTGGACTGTACCAAAAATGATTCAAAATGTCAATTGGATCGTGCCTCATGTTGAATAACCACTTTTTAAACCCTCACAGTGACCAAAATTGCCATTTTTACAGAGTTTTGATTACTCAAAAGCTTCAATTTTGACCCATTTCAGGCACATAAATGACTTTAAACACACTTATTTTAGTTGACAAAGTCATAATTCACATCCAACAGTCATTTACAGTCAAAAGATTAAATGTTAAAATTTCATCCATATTGACCATTTTGGGATCGTTCGACATGTCCGGAGTCATCGTTTTTCATCCGAAAATTGATTTTTTGGACTGTACCAAAAATGATTCAAAATGTCAATTGGATCGTGCCTCATGTTGAATAACCACTTTTTAAACCCTCACAGTGACCAAAATTGCCATTTTTACAGAGTTTTGATTACTCAAAAGCTTCAATTTTGACCCATTTCAGGCACATAAATGACTTTAAACACACTTATTTTAGTTGACAAAGTCATAATTCACATCCAACAGTCATTTACAGTCAAAAGATTAAATGTTAAAATTTCATCCATATTGACCATTTTGGGATCGTTCGACATGTCCGGAGTCATCGTTTTTCATCCGAAAATTGATTTTTTGGACTGTACCAAAAATGATTCAAAATGTCAATTGGATCGTGCCTCATGTTGAATAACAACTTTTTAAACCCTCACAGTGACCAAAATTGCCATTTTTACAGAGTTTTGCTTACTCAAAAGCTTCAATTTTGACCCATTTCAGGCACAGAAATGACTTTAAACACACTTATTTTAGTTGACAAAGTCATAATTCACATCCAACAGTCATTTACAGTCAAAAGATTAAATGTTAAAATTTCATCCATATTGACCATTTTGGGATCGTTCGACATGTCCGGAGTCATCGTTTTTCATCCGAAAATTGATTTTTTGGACTGTACCAAAAATGATTCAAAATGTCAATTGGATCGTGCCTCATGTTGAATAACCACTTTTTAAACCCTCACAGTGACCAAAATTGCCATTTTTACAGAGTTTTGCTTACTCAAAAGCTTCAATTTTGACCCATTTCAGGCACAGAAATGACTTTAAACACACTTATTTTAGTTGACAAAGTCATAATTCACATCCAACAGTCATTTACAGTCAAAAGATTAAATGTTAAAATTTCATCCATATTGACCATTTTGGGATCGTTCGACATGTCCGGAGTCATCGTTTTTCATCCGAAAATTGATTTTTTGGACTGTACCAAAAATGATTCAAAATGTCAATTGGATCATGCCTCATGTTGAATAACCACTTTTTAAACCCACACAGTGACCAAAATTGCCATTTTTACAGAGTTTTGATTACTCAAAAGCTTCAATTTTTACCCCTTTGAGGCACAGAAATGACTTTAAACACACTTATTTTAGTTGACAAAGTCATAATTCACATCCAACAGTCATTTAGAGTCAAAAGATTAAATGTTAAAATTTCATCCATATTGACCATTTTGGGATCGTTCGACATGTCCGGAGTCATCGTTTTTCATCCGAAAATTGATTTTTTGAACTGTACCAAAAATGATTCAAAATGTCAATTGGATCGTGCCTCATGTTGAATACCCACTTTTTAAACCCTCACAGTGACCAAAATGGCCAATTTTACACAGTTTTGCTTACTCAAAAGCTTCAATTTTGACCCATTTCAGGCACAGAAATGACTTTAAACACACTTATTTTAGTTGACAAAGCCATAATTCACATCCAACAGTCATTTAGAGTCAAAAGATTAAATGATAAAATTTCATCATTATAGACCATTTTGGGAACGTTCGACAGGTCCGGAGTCATCGTTTTTCGTCTGAAAATTGATTTTTTGGACTGTACCAAAAATGATTCAAAATGTCAATTGGATCGTGCCTCATGTTGAATAACCACTTGTTGAACCCTCACAGTGACCAAAATTGCCATTTTTACAGAGTTTTGATTACTCAAAAGCTTCAATTTTGACCCATTTCATGCACAGAAATGACTTTAAACACACTTATTTTAGTTGACAAAGTCATAATTCACATCCAGCAGTCATTTACAGTCAAAAGATTAAATGTTAAAATTTCATCCATATTGACCATTTTGGGATCGTTCGACATGTCCGGAGTCATCGTTTTTCATCCGAAAATTGATTTTTTGGACTGTACCAAAAATGATTCAAAATGTTAATTGGATCGTGCCTCATTTTGAATAACCACTTTTTAAACCCTCACAGTGACCAAAATTGCCTATTTTACAGAGTTTTGCTTACACAAAAGCTTCAATTTTGACCCGTTTCAGGCACAGAAATGACTTTAAACACACTTATTTTAGTTGACAAAGTCATTATTCACATCCAACAGTCATTTAGAGTCAAAAGATTAAATGTTAAAATTTCATCCATATTGACCATTTTGGGATCGTTCGACATGTCCGGAGTCATCGTTTTTCATCCGAAAATTGATTTTTTGGACTGTACCAAAAATGATTCAAAATGTCAATTGGATCGTGCCTCATGTTGAATAACCACTTTTTAAACCCTCACAGTGACCAAAATTGCCATTTTTACAGAGTTTTGATTACTCAAAAGCTTCAATTTTGACCCATTTCAGGCACAGAAATGACTTTAAACACACTTATTTTAGTTGACAAAGCCATAATTCACATCCAACAGTCATTTAGAGTCAAAAGATTAAATGTTAAAATTTCATCATTATAGACCATTTTGGGAACGTTCGACAGGTCCGGAGTCATCGTTTTTCATCCGAAAATTGATTTTTTGGACTGTACCAAAAATGATTCAAAATGTCAATTGGATCGTGCCTCATGTTGAATAACCACTTTTTAAACCCTCACAGTGACCAAAATTGCCATTTTTACAGAGTTTTGATTACTCAAAAGCTTCAATTTTGACCCATTTCAGGCACAGAAATGACTTTAAACACACTTTTTTCAGTTGACAAAGTCATAATTCACATCCAACAGTCATTTACAGTCAAAAGATTAAATGTTAAAATTTCATCCATATTGACCATTTTGGGATCGTTCGACATGTCCGGAGTCATCGTTTTTCATCCGAAAATTGATTTTTTGGACTGTACCAAAAATGATTCAAAATGTCAATTGGATCGTGCCTCATTTTGAATAACCACTTTTTAAACCCTCACAGTGACCAAAATTGCCAATTTTACAGAGTTTTGCTTACACAAAAGCTTCAATTTTGACCCGTTTCAGGCACAGAAATGACTTTAAACACACTTATTTTAGTTGACAAAGTCATTATTCACATCCAACAGTCATTTAGAGTCAAAAGATTAAATGTTAAAATTTCATCATTATAGACCATTTTGGGAACGTTCGACAGGTCCGGAGTCATCGTTTTTCATCCGAAAATTGATTTTTTGGACTGTACCAAAAATGATTCAAAATGTCAATTGGATCGTGCCTCATGTTGAATAACCACTTTTTAAACCCTCACAGTGACCAAAATTGCCATTTTTACAGAGTTTTGATTACTCAAAAGCTTCAATTTTTACCCCTTTGAGGCACAGAAATGACTTTAAACACACTTATTTTAGTTGACAAAGTCATAATTCACATCCAACAGTCATTTACAGTCAAAAGATTAAATGTTAAAATTTCATCCATATTGACCATTTTGGGATCGTTCGACATGTCCGGAGTCATCGTTTTTCATCCGAAAATTGATTTTTTGGACTGTACCAAAAATGATTCAAAATGTCAATTGGATCGTGCCTCATTTTGAATAACCACTTTTTAAACCCTCACAGTGACCAAAATTGCCAATTTTACAGAGTTTTGCTTACACAAAAGCTTCAATTTTGACCCGTTTCAGGCACAGAAATGACTTTAAACACACTTATTTTAGTTGACAAAGTCATAATTCACATCCAACAGTCATTTACAGTCAAAAGATTAAATGTTAAAAATTCATCCATATTGACCATTTTGGGATCGTTCGACATGTCCGGAGTCATCGTTTTTCATCCGAAAATTGATTTTTTGAACTGTACCAAAAATGATTCAAAATGCCAATTGGATCGTGCCTCATGTTGAATAACCACTTTTTAAACCCTCACAGTGACCAAAATTGCCAATTTTACACAGTTTTGCTTACTCAAAAGCTTCAATTTTGACCCATTTCAGGCACAGAAATGACTTTAAACACACTTATTTTAGTTGACAAAGCCATAATTCACATCCAACAGTCATTTAGAGTCAAAAGATTAAATGTTAAAATTTCATCATTATAGACCATTTTGGGAACGTTCGACAGGTCCGGAGTCATCGTTTTTCGTCTGAAAATTGATTTTTTGGACTGTACCAAAAATGATTCAAAATGTCAATTGGATCGTGCCTCATGTTGAATAACCACTTTTTAAACCCTCAGAGTGACCAAAATTGCCATTTTTACAGAGTTTTGCTTACTCAAAAGCTTCAATTTTGACCCATTTCAGGCACAGAAATGACTTTAAACACACTTATTTTAGTTGACAAAGTCATTATTCACATCCAACAGTCATTTAGAGTCAAAAGATTAAATGTTAAAATTTCATCCATATTGACCATTTTGGGATCGTTCGACATGTCCGGAGTCATCGTTTTTCATCCGAAAATTGATTTTTTGGACTGTACCAAAAATGATTCAAAATGTCAATTGGATCGTGCCTCATGTTGAATAACCACTTTTTAAACCCTCACAGTGACCAAAATTGCCATTTTTACAGAGTTTTGATTACTCAAAAGCTTCAATTTTGACCCATTTCAGGCACAGAAATGACTTTAAACACACTTATTTTAGTTGACAAAGTCATAATTCACATCCAACAGTCATTTACAGTCAAAAGATTAAATGTTAAAATTTCATCCATATTGACCATTTTGGGATCGTTCGACATGTCCGGAGTCATCGTTTTTCATCCGAAAATTGATTTTTTGGACTGTACCAAAAATGATTCAAAATGTCAATTGGATTGTGCCTCATGTTGAATAACCACTTTTTAAACCCTCACAGTGACCAAAATTGCCATTTTTACACAGTTTTGCTTACTCAAAAGCTTCAATTTTGACCCATTTCAGGCACAGAAATGACTTTAAACACACTTATTTTAGTTGACAAAGTCATAATTCACATCCAACAGTCATTTACAGTGAAAAGATTAAATGTTAACATTTCATCCATATTGACCATTTTGGGATCGTTCGACATGTCCGGAGTCATCGTTTTTCATCCGAAAATTGATTTTTTGGACTGTACCAAAAATGATTCAAAATGTCAATTGGATCGTGCCTCATGTTGAATAACCACTTTTTAAACCCTCACAGTGACCAAAATTGCCTATTTTACAGAGTTTTGCTTACACAAAAGCTTCAATTTTGACCCGTTTCAGGCACAGAAATGACTTTAAACACACTTATTTTAGTTGACAAAGTCATTATTCACATCCAACAGTCATTTAGAGTCAAAAGATTAAATGTTAAAATTTCATCCATATTGACCATTTTGGGATCGTTCGACATGTCCGGAGTCATCGTTTTTCATCCGAAAATTGATTTTTTGGACTGTACCAAAAATGATTCAAAATGTCAATTGGATCGTGCCTCATGTTGAATAACCACTTTTTAAACCCTCACAGTGACCAAAATTGCCATTTTTACAGAGTTTTGATTACTCAAAAGCTTCAATTTTGACCCATTTCAGGCACAGAAATGACTTTAAACACACTTATTTTAGTTGACAAAGCCATAATTCACATCCAACAGTCATTTAGAGTCAAAAGATTAAATGTTAAAATTTCATCATTATAGACCATTTTGGGAACGTTCGACAGGTCCGGAGTCATCGTTTTTCATCCGAAAATTGATTTTTTGGACTGTACCAAAAATGATTCAAAATGTCAATTGGATCGTGCCTCATGTTGAATAACCACTTTTTAAACCCTCACAGTGACCAAAATTGCCAATTTTACAGAGTTTTGCTTACACAAAAGCTTCAATTTTGACCCGTTTCAGGCACAGAAATGACTTTAAACACACTTATTTTAGTTGACAAAGTCATTATTCACATCCAACAGTCATTTAGAGTCAAAAGATTAAATGTTAAAATTTCATCCATATTGACCATTTTGGGATCGTTCGACATGTCCGGAGTCATCGTTTTTCATCCGAAAATTGATTTTTTAGACTGTACCAAAAATGATTCAAAATGTCAATTGGATCATGCCTCATGTTGAATAACCACTTTTTAAACCCTCACAGTGACCAAAATTGCCATTTTTACAGAGTTTTGATTACTCAAAAGCTTCAATTTTTACCCCTTTGAGGCACAGAAATGACTTTAAACACACTTATTTTAGTTGACAAAGTCATAATTCACATCCAACAGTCATTTAGAGTCAAAAGATTAAATGTTAAAATTTCATCCATATTGACCATTTTGGGATCGTTCGACATGTCCGGAGTCATCGTTTTTCATCCGAAAATTGATTTTTTGGACTGTACCAAAAATGATTCAAAATGTCAATTGGATCGTGCCTCATTTTGAATAACCACTTTTTAAACCCTCACAGTGACCAAAATTGCCAATTTTACAGAGTTTTGCTTACACAAAAGCTTCAATTTTGACCCGTTTCAGGCACAGAAATGACTTTAAACACACTTATTTTAGTTGACAAAGTCATTATTCACATCCAACAGTCATTTAGAGTCAAAAGATTAAATGTTAAAATTTCATCCATATTGACTATTTTGGGATCGTTCGACATGTCCGGAGTCATCGTTTTTCATCCGAAAATTGATTTTTTGGACTGTACCAAAAATGATTCAAAATGTCAATTGGATCGTGCCTCATGTTGAATAACCACTTTTTAAACCCTCACAGTGACCAAAATTGCCATTTTTACAGAGTTTTGATTACTCAAAAGCTTCAATTTTGACCCATTTCAGGCACATAAATGACTTTAAACACACTTATTTTAGTTGACAAAGTCATAATTCACATCCAACAGTCATTTACAGTCAAAAGATTAAATGTTAAAATTTCATCCATATTGACCATTTTGGGATCGTTCGACATGTCCGGAGTCATCGTTTTTCATCCGAAAATTGATTTTTTGGACTGTACCAAAAATGATTCAAAATGTCAATTGGATCGTGCCTCATGTTGAATAACCACTTTTTAAACCCTCACAGTGACCAAAATTGCCATTTTTACAGAGTTTTGATTACTCAAAAGCTTCAATTTTGACCCATTTCAGGCACAGAAATGACTTTAAACACACTTATTTTAGTTGACAAAGTCATAATTCACATCCAACAGTCATTTACAGTCAAAAGATTAAATGTTAAAATTTCATCCATATTGACCATTTTGGGATCGTTCGACATGTCCGGAGTCATCGTTTTTCATCCGAAAATTGATTTTTTGGACTGTACCAAAAATGATTCAAAATGTCAATTGGATCGTGCCTCATGTTGAATAACCACTTTTTAAACCCTCACAGTGACCAAAATTGCCATTTTTACAGAGTTTTGATTACTCAAAAGCTTCAATTTTGACCCATTTCAGGCACATAAATGACTTTAAACACACTTATTTTAGTTGACAAAGTCATAATTCACATCCAACAGTCATTTACAGTCAAAAGATTAAATGTTAAAATTTCATCCATATTGACCATTTTGGGATCGTTCGACATGTCCGGAGTCATCGTTTTTCATCCGAAAATTGATTTTTTGGACTGTACCAAAAATGATTCAAAATGTCAATTGGATCGTGCCTCATGTTGAATAACCACTTTTTAAACCCTCACAGTGACCAAAATTGCCATTTTTACAGAGTTTTGATTACTCAAAAGCTTCAATTTTGACCCATTTCAGGCACATAAATGACTTTAAACACACTTATTTTAGTTGACAAAGTCATAATTCACATCCAACAGTCATTTACAGTCAAAAGATTAAATGTTAAAATTTCATCCATATTGACCATTTTGGGATCGTTCGACATGTCCGGAGTCATCGTTTTTCATCCGAAAATTGATTTTTTGGACTGTACCAAAAATGATTCAAAATGTCAATTGGATCGTGCCTCATGTTGAATAACAACTTTTTAAACCCTCACAGTGACCAAAATTGCCATTTTTACAGAGTTTTGCTTACTCAAAAGCTTCAATTTTGACCCATTTCAGGCACAGAAATGACTTTAAACACACTTATTTTAGTTGACAAAGTCATAATTCACATCCAACAGTCATTTACAGTCAAAAGATTAAATGTTAAAATTTCATCCATATTGACCATTTTGGGATCGTTCGACATGTCCGGAGTCATCGTTTTTCATCCGAAAATTGATTTTTTGGACTGTACCAAAAATGATTCAAAATGTCAATTGGATCGTGCCTCATGTTGAATAACCACTTTTTAAACCCTCACAGTGACCAAAATTGCCATTTTTACAGAGTTTTGCTTACTCAAAAGCTTCAATTTTGACCCATTTCAGGCACAGAAATGACTTTAAACACACTTATTTTAGTTGACAAAGTCATAATTCACATCCAACAGTCATTTACAGTCAAAAGATTAAATGTTAAAATTTCATCCATATTGACCATTTTGGGATCGTTCGACATGTCCGGAGTCATCGTTTTTCATCCGAAAATTGATTTTTTGGACTGTACCAAAAATGATTCAAAATGTCAATTGGATCATGCCTCATGTTGAATAACCACTTTTTAAACCCACACAGTGACCACAATTGCCATTTTTACAGAGTTTTGATTACTCAAAAGCTTCAATTTTTACCCCTTTGAGGCACAGAAATGACTTTAAACACACTTATTTTAGTTGACAAAGTCATAATTCACATCCAACAGTCATTTAGAGTCAAAAGATTAAATGTTAAAATTTCATCCATATTGACCATTTTGGGATCGTTCGACATGTCCGGAGTCATCGTTTTTCATCCGAAAATTGATTTTTTGAACTGTACCAAAAATGATTCAAAATGTCAATTGGATCGTGCCTCATGTTGAATACCCACTTTTTAAACCCTCACAGTGACCAAAATGGCCAATTTTACACAGTTTTGCTTACTCAAAAGCTTCAATTTTGACCCATTTCAGGCACAGAAATGACTTTAAACACACTTATTTTAGTTGACAAAGCCATAATTCACATCCAACAGTCATTTAGAGTCAAAAGATTAAATGATAAAATTTCATCATTATAGACCATTTTGGGAACGTTCGACAGGTCCGGAGTCATCGTTTTTCGTCTGAAAATTGATTTTTTGGACTGTACCAAAAATGATTCAAAATGTCAATTGGATCGTGCCTCATGTTGAATAACCACTTTTTAAACCCTCACAGTGACCAAAATTGCCATTTTTACAGAGTTTTGATTACTCAAAAGCTTCAATTTTGACCCATTTCATGCACAGAAATGACTTTAAACACACTTATTTTAGTTGACAAAGTCATAATTCACATCCAGCAGTCATTTACAGTCAAAAGATTAAATGTTAAAATTTCATCCATATTGACCATTTTGGGATCGTTCGACATGTCCGGAGTCATCGTTTTTCATCCGAAAATTGATTTTTTGGACTGTACCAAAAATGATTCAAAATGTTAATTGGATCGTGCCTCATTTTGAATAACCACTTTTTAAACCCTCACAGTGACCAAAATTGCCTATTTTACAGAGTTTTGCTTACACAAAAGCTTCAATTTTGACCCGTTTCAGGCACAGAAATGACTTTAAACACACTTATTTTAGTTGACAAAGTCATTATTCACATCCAACAGTCATTTAGAGTCAAAAGATTAAATGTTAAAATTTCATCCATATTGACCATTTTGGGATCGTTCGACATGTCCGGAGTCATCGTTTTTCATCCGAAAATTGATTTTTTGGACTGTACCAAAAATGATTCAAAATGTCAATTGGATCGTGCCTCATGTTGAATAACCACTTTTTAAACCCTCACAGTGACCAAAATTGCCATTTTTACAGAGTTTTGATTACTCAAAAGCTTCAATTTTGACCCATTTCAGGCACAGAAATGACTTTAAACACACTTATTTTAGTTGACAAAGCCATAATTCACATCCAACAGTCATTTAGAGTCAAAAGATTAAATGTTAAAATTTCATCATTATAGACCATTTTGGGAACGTTCGACAGGTCCGGAGTCATCGTTTTTCATCCGAAAATTGATTTTTTGGACTGTACCAAAAATGATTCAAAATGTCAATTGGATCGTGCCTCATGCTGAATAACCACTTTTTAAACCCTCACAGTGACCAAAATTGCCATTTTTACAGAGTTTTGATTACTCAAAAGCTTCAATTTTGACCCATTTCAGGCACAGAAATGACTTTAAACACACTTTTTTCAGTTGACAAAGTCATAATTCACATCCAACAGTCATTTACAGTCAAAAGATTAAATGTTAAAATTTCATCCATATTGACCATTTTGGGATCGTTCGACATGTCCGGAGTCATCGTTTTTCATCCGAAAATTGATTTTTTGGACTGTACCAAAAATGATTCAAAATGTCAATTGGATCGTGCCTCATTTTGAATAACCACTTTTTAAACCCTCACAGTGACCAAAATTGCCAATTTTACAGAGTTTTGCTTACACAAAAGCTTCAATTTTGACCCGTTTCAGGCACAGAAATGACTTTAAACACACTTATTTTAGTTGACAAAGTCATTATTCACATCCAACAGTCATTTAGAGTCAAAAGATTAAATGTTAAAATTTCATCCATATTGACCATTTTGGGATCGTTCGACATGTCCGGAGTCATCGTTTTTCATCCGAAAATTGATTTTTTGGACTGTACCAAAAATGATTCAAAATGTCAATTGGATCGTGCCTCATGTTGAATAACCACTTTTTAAACCCTCACAGTGACCAAAATTGCCATTTTTACAGAGTTTTGATTACTCAAAAGCTTCAATTTTTACCCCTTTGAGGCACAGAAATGACTTTAAACACACTTATTTTAGTTGACAAAGTCATAATTCACATCCAACAGTCATTTACAGTCAAAAGATTAAATGTTAAAATTTCATCCATATTGACCATTTTGGGATCGTTCGACATGTCCGGAGTCATCGTTTTTCATCCGAAAATTGATTTTTTGGACTGTACCAAAAATGATTCAAAATGTCAATTGGATCGTGCCTCATTTTGAATAACCACTTTTTAAACCCTCACAGTGACCAAAATTGCCAATTTTACAGAGTTTTGCTTACACAAAAGCTTCAATTTTGACCCGTTTCAGGCACAGAAATGACTTGAAACACACTTATTTTAGTTGACAAAGTCATTATTCACATCCAACAGTCATTTAGAGTCAAAAGATTAAATGTTAAAATTTCATCCATATTGACCATTTTGGGATCGTTCGACATGTCCGGAGTCATCGTTTTTCATCCGAAAATTGATTTTTTGGACTGTACCAAAAATGATTCAAAATGTCAATTGGATCGTGCCTCATGTTGAATAACCACTTTTTAAACCCTCACAGTGACCAAAATTGCCATTTTTACAGAGTTTTGATTACTCAAAAGCTTCAATTTTGACCCATTTCAGGCACAGAAATGACTTTAAACACACTTATTTTAGTTGACAAAGTCATAATTCACATCCAACAGTCATTTACAGTCAAAAGATTAAATGTTAAAATTTCATCCATATTGACCATTTTGGGATCGTTCGACATGTCCGGAGTCATCGTTTTTCATCCGAAAATTGATTTTTTGGACTGTACCAAAAATGATTCAAAATGTCAATTGGATTGTGCCTCATGTTGAATAACCACTTTTTAAACCCTCACAGTGACCAAAATTGCCATTTTTACACAGTTTTGCTTACTCAAAAGCTTCAATTTTGACCCATTTCAGGCACAGAAATGACTTTAAACACACTTATTTTAGTTGACAAAGTCATAATTCACATCCAACAGTCATTTACAGTGAAAAGATTAAATGTTAACATTTCATCCATATTGACCATTTTGGGATCGTTCGACATGTCCGGAGTCATCGTTTTTCATCCGAAAATTGATTTTTTGGACTGTACCAAAAATGATTCAAAATGTCAATTGGATCGTGCCTCATGTTGAATAACCACTTTTTAAACCCTCACAGTGACCAAAATTGCCTATTTTACAGAGTTTTGCTTACACAAAAGCTTCAATTTTGACCCGTTTCAGGCACAGAAATGACTTTAAACACACTTATTTTAGTTGACAAAGTCATTATTCACATCCAACAGTCATTTAGAGTCAAAAGATTAAATGTTAAAATTTCATCCATATTGACCATTTTGGGATCGTTCGACATGTCCGGAGTCATCGTTTTTCATCCGAAAATTGATTTTTTGGACTGTACCAAAAATGATTCAAAATGTCAATTGGATCGTGCCTCATGTTGAATAACCACTTTTTAAACCCTCACAGTGACCAAAATTGCCATTTTTACAGAGTTTTGATTACTCAAAAGCTTCAATTTTGACCCATTTCAGGCACAGAAATGACTTTAAACACACTTATTTTAGTTGACAAAGCCATAATTCACATCCAACAGTCATTTAGAGTCAAAAGATTAAATGTTAAAATTTCATCATTATAGACCATTTTGGGAACGTTCGACAGGTCCGGAGTCATCGTTTTTCATCCGAAAATTGATTTTTTGGACTGTACCAAAAATGATTCAAAATGTCAATTGGATCGTGCCTCATGTTGAATAACCACTTTTTAAACCCTCACAGTGACCAAAATTGCCAATTTTACAGAGTTTTGCTTACACAAAAGCTTCAATTTTGACCCGTTTCAGGCACAGAAATGACTTTAAACACACTTATTTTAGTTGACAAAGTCATAATTCACATCCAACAGTCATTTAGAGTCAAAAGATTAAATGTTAAAATTTCATCCATATTGACCATTTTGGGATCGTTCGACATGTCCGGAGTCATCGTTTTTCATCCGAAAATTGATTTTTTGGACTGTACCAAAAATGATTCAAAATGTCAATTGGATCGTGCCTCATTTTGAATAACCACTTTTTAAACCCTCACAGTGACCAAAATTGCCAATTTTACAGAGTTTTGCTTACACAAAAGCTTCAATTTTGACCCGTTTCAGGCACAGAAATGACTTTAAACACACTTATTTTAGTTGACAAAGTCATTATTCACATCCAACAGTCATTTAGAGTCAAAAGATTAAATGTTAAAATTTCATCCATATTGACTATTTTGGGATCGTTCGACATGTCCGGAGTCATCGTTTTTCATCCGAAAATTGATTTTTTGGACTGTACCAAAAATGATTCAAAATGTCAATTGGATCGTGCCTCATGTTGAATAACCACTTTTTAAACCCTCACAGTGACCAAAATTGCCATTTTTACAGAGTTTTGATTACTCAAAAGCTTCAATTTTGACCCATTTCAGGCACATAAATGACTTTAAACACACTTATTTTAGTTGACAAAGTCATAATTCACATCCAACAGTCATTTACAGTCAAAAGATTAAATGTTAAAATTTCATCCATATTGACCATTTTGGGATCGTTCGACATGTCCGGAGTCATCGTTTTTCATCCGAAAATTGATTTTTTGGACTGTACCAAAAATGATTCAAAATGTCAATTGGATCGTGCCTCATGTTGAATAACCACTTTTTAAACCCTCACAGTGACCAAAATTGCCATTTTTACAGAGTTTTGATTACTCAAAAGCTTCAATTTTGACCCATTTCAGGCACATAAATGACTTTAAACACACTTATTTTAGTTGACAAAGTCATAATTCACATCCAACAGTCATTTACAGTCAAAAGATTAAATGTTAAAATTTCATCCATATTGACCATTTTGGGATCGTTCGACATGTCCGGAGTCATCGTTTTTCATCCGAAAATTGATTTTTTGGACTGTACCAAAAATGATTCAAAATGTCAATTGGATCGTGCCTCATGTTGAATAACAACTTTTTAAACCCTCACAGTGACCAAAATTGCCATTTTTACAGAGTTTTGCTTACTCAAAAGCTTCAATTTTGACCCATTTCAGGCACAGAAATGACTTTAAACACACTTATTTTAGTTGACAAAGTCATAATTCACATCCAACAGTCATTTACAGTCAAAAGATTAAATGTTAAAATTTCATCCATATTGACCATTTTGGGATCGTTCGACATGTCCGGAGTCATCGTTTTTCATCCGAAAATTGATTTTTTGGACTGTACCAAAAATGATTCAAAATGTCAATTGGATCGTGCCTCATGTTGAATAACCACTTTTTAAACCCTCACAGTGACCAAAATTGCCATTTTTACAGAGTTTTGCTTACTCAAAAGCTTCAATTTTGACCCATTTCAGGCACAGAAATGACTTTAAACACACTTATTTTAGTTGACAAAGTCATAATTCACATCCAACAGTCATTTACAGTCAAAAGATTAAATGTTAAAATTTCATCCATATTGACCATTTTGGGATCGTTCGACATGTCCGGAGTCATCGTTTTTCATCCGAAAATTGATTTTTTGGACTGTACCAAAAATGATTCAAAATGTCAATTGGATCATGCCTCATGTTGAATAACCACTTTTTAAACCCACACAGTGACCAAAATTGCCATTTTTACAGAGTTTTGATTACTCAAAAGCTTCAATTTTTACCCCTTTGAGGCACAGAAATGACTTTAAACACACTTATTTTAGTTGACAAAGTCATAATTCACATCCAACAGTCATTTAGAGTCAAAAGATTAAATGTTAAAATTTCATCCATATTGACCATTTTGGGATCGTTCGACATGTCCGGAGTCATCGTTTTTCATCCGAAAATTGATTTTTTGAACTGTACCAAAAATGATTCAAAATGTCAATTGGATCGTGCCTCATGTTGAATACCCACTTTTTAAACCCTCACAGTGACCAAAATGGCCAATTTTACACAGTTTTGCTTACTCAAAAGCTTCAATTTTGACCCATTTCAGGCACAGAAATGACTTTAAACACACTTATTTTAGTTGACAAAGCCATAATTCACATCCAACAGTCATTTAGAGTCAAAAGATTAAATGATAAAATTTCATCATTATAGACCATTTTGGGAACGTTCGACAGGTCCGGAGTCATCGTTTTTCGTCTGAAAATTGATTTTTTGGACTGTACCAAAAATGATTCAAAATGTCAATTGGATCGTGCCTCATGTTGAATAACCACTTGTTGAACCCTCACAGTGACCAAAATTGCCATTTTTACAGAGTTTTGATTACTCAAAAGCTTCAATTTTGACCCATTTCATGCACAGAAATGACTTTAAACACACTTATTTTAGTTGACAAAGTCATAATTCACATCCAGCAGTCATTTACAGTCAAAAGATTAAATGTTAAAATTTCATCCATATTGACCATTTTGGGATCGTTCGACATGTCCGGAGTCATCGTTTTTCATCCGAAAATTGATTTTTTGGACTGTACCAAAAATGATTCAAAATGTTAATTGGATCGTGCCTCATTTTGAATAACCACTTTTTAAACCCTCACAGTGACCAAAATTGCCTATTTTACAGAGTTTTGCTTACACAAAAGCTTCAATTTTGACCCGTTTCAGGCACAGAAATGACTTTAAACACACTTATTTTAGTTGACAAAGTCATTATTCACATCCAACAGTCATTTAGAGTCAAAAGATTAAATGTTAAAATTTCATCCATATTGACCATTTTGGGATCGTTCGACATGTCCGGAGTCATCGTTTTTCATCCGAAAATTGATTTTTTGGACTGTACCAAAAATGATTCAAAATGTCAATTGGATCGTGCCTCATGTTGAATAACCACTTTTTAAACCCTCACAGTGACCAAAATTGCCATTTTTACAGAGTTTTGATTACTCAAAAGCTTCAATTTTGACCCATTTCAGGCACAGAAATGACTTTAAACACACTTTTTTCAGTTGACAAAGTCATAATTCACATCCAACAGTCATTTACAGTCAAAAGATTAAATGTTAAAATTTCATCCATATTGACCATTTTGGGATCGTTCGACATGTCCGGAGTCATCGTTTTTCATCCGAAAATTGATTTTTTGGACTGTACCAAAAATGATTCAAAATGTCAATTGGATCGTGCCTCATTTTGAATAACCACTTTTTAAACCCTCACAGTGACCAAAATTGCCAATTTTACAGAGTTTTGCTTACACAAAAGCTTCAATTTTGACCCGTTTCAGGCACAGAAATGACTTTAAACACACTTATTTTAGTTGACAAAGTCATTATTCACATCCAACAGTCATTTAGAGTCAAAAGATTAAATGTTAAAATTTCATCATTATAGACCATTTTGGGAACGTTCGACAGGTCCGGAGTCATCGTTTTTCATCCGAAAATTGATTTTTTGGACTGTACCAAAAATGATTCAAAATGTCAATTGGATCGTGCCTCATGTTGAATAACCACTTTTTAAACCCTCACAGTGACCAAAATTGCCATTTTTACAGAGTTTTGATTACTCAAAAGCTTCAATTTTTACCCCTTTGAGGCACAGAAATGACTTTAAACACACTTATTTTAGTTGACAAAGTCATAATTCACATCCAACAGTCATTTACAGTCAAAAGATTAAATGTTAAAATTTCATCCATATTGACCATTTTGGGATCGTTCGACATGTCCGGAGTCATCGTTTTTCATCCGAAAATTGATTTTTTGGACTGTACCAAAAATGATTCAAAATGTCAATTGGATCGTGCCTCATTTTGAATAACCACTTTTTAAACCCTCACAGTGACCAAAATTGCCAATTTTACAGAGTTTTGCTTACACAAAAGCTTCAATTTTGACCCGTTTCAGGCACAGAAATGACTTTAAACACACTTATTTTAGTTGACAAAGTCATTATTCACATCCAACAGTCATTTAGAGTCAAAAGATTAAATGTTAAAATTTCATCCATATTGACCATTTTGGGATCGTTCGACATGTCCGGAGTCATCGTTTTTCATCCGAAAATTGATTTTTTGGACTGTACCAAAAATGATTCAAAATGTCAATTGGATCGTGCCTCATGTTGAATAACCACTTTTTAAACCCTCACAGTGACCAAAATTGCCATTTTTACAGAGTTTTGATTACTCAAAAGCTTCAATTTTGACCCATTTCAGGCACAGAAATGACTTTAAACACACTTATTTTAGTTGACAAAGTCATAATTCACATCCAACAGTCATTTACAGTCAAAAGATTAAATGTTAAAATTTCATCCATATTGACCATTTTGGGATCGTTCGACATGTCCGGAGTCATCGTTTTTCATCCGAAAATTGATTTTTTGGACTGTACCAAAAATGATTCAAAATGTCAATTGGATTGTGCCTCATGTTGAATAACCACTTTTTAAACCCTCACAGTGACCAAAATTGCCATTTTTACACAGTTTTGCTTACTCAAAAGCTTCAATTTTGACCCATTTCAGGCACAGAAATGACTTTAAACACACTTATTTTAGTTGACAAAGTCATAATTCACATCCAACAGTCATTTACAGTCAAAAGATTAAATGTTAACATTTCATCCATATTGACCATTTTGGGATCGTTCGACATGTCCGGAGTCATCGTTTTTCATCCGAAAATTGATTTTTTGGACTGTACCAAAAATGATTCAAAATGTCAATTGGATCGTGCCTCATGTTGAATAACCACTTTTTAAACCCTCACAGTGACCAAAATTGCCTATTTTACAGAGTTTTGCTTACACAAAAGCTTCAATTTTGACCCGTTTCAGGCACAGAAATGACTTTAAACACACTTATTTTAGTTGACAAAGTCATTATTCACATCCAACAGTCATTTAGAGTCAAAAGATTAAATGTTAAAATTTCATCCATATTGACCATTTTGGGATCGTTCGACATGTCCGGAGTCATCGTTTTTCATCCGAAAATTGATTTTTTGGACTGTACCAAAAATGATTCAAAATGTCAATTGGATCGTGCCTCATGTTGAATAACCACTTTTTAAACCCTCACAGTGACCAAAATTGCCATTTTTACAGAGTTTTGATTACTCAAAAGCTTCAATTTTGACCCATTTCAGGCACAGAAATGACTTTAAACACACTTATTTTAGTTGACAAAGCCATAATTCACATCCAACAGTCATTTAGAGTCAAAAGATTAAATGTTAAAATTTCATCATTATAGACCATTTTGGGATCGTTCGACAGGTCCGGAGTCATCGTTTTTCATCCGAAAATTGATTTTTTGGACTGTACCAAAAATGATTCAAAATGTCAATTGGATCGTGCCTCATGTTGAATAACCACTTTTTAAACCCTCACAGTGACCAAAATTGCCATTTTTACAGAGTTTTGATTACTCAAAAGCTTCAATTTTGACCCATTTCAGGCACAGAAATGACTTTAAACACACTTTTTTCAGTTGACAAAGTCATAATTCACATCCAACAGTCATTTACAGTCAAAAGATTAAATGTTAAAATTTCATCCATATTGACCATTTTGGGATCGTTCGACATGTCCGGAGTCATCGTTTTTCATCCGAAAATTGATTTTTTGGACTGTACCAAAAATGATTCAAAATGTCAATTGGATCGTGCCTCATTTTGAATAACCACTTTTTAAACCCTCACAGTGACCAAAATTGCCAATTTTACAGAGTTTTGCTTACACAAAAGCTTCAATTTTGACCCGTTTCAGGCACAGAAATGACTTTAAACACACTTATTTTAGTTGACAAAGTCATTATTCACATCCAACAGTCATTTAGAGTCAAAAGATTAAATGTTAAAATTTAATCCATATTGACCATTTTGGGATCGTTCGACATGTCCGGAGTCATCGTTTTTCATCCGAAAATTGATTTTTTGGACTGTACCAAAAATGATTCAAAATGTCAATTGGATCGTGCCTCATTTTGAATAACCACTTTTTAAACCCTCACAGTGACCAAAATTGCCAATTTTACAGAGTTTTGCTTACACAAAAGCTTCAATTTTGACCCGTTTCAGGCACAGAAATGACTTTAAACACACTTATTTTAGTTGACAAAGTCATTATTCACATCCAACAGTCATTTAGAGTCAAAAGATTAAATGTTAAAATTTCATCCATATTGACCATTTTGGGATCGTTCGACATGTCCGGAGTCATCGTTTTTCATCCGAAAATTGATTTTTTGGACTGTACCAAAAATGATTCAAAATGTCAATTGGATCGTGCCTCATGTTGAATAACCACTTTTTAAACCCTCACAGTGACCAAAATTGCCATTTTTACAGAGTTTTGATTACTCAAAAGCTTCAATTTTGACCCATTTCAGGCACATAAATGACTTTAAACACACTTATTTTAGTTGACAAAGTCATAATTCACATCCAACAGTCATTTACAGTCAAAAGATTAAATGTTAAAATTTCATCCATATTGACCATTTTGGGATCGTTCGACATGTCCGGAGTCATCGTTTTTCATCCGAAAATTGATTTTTTGGACTGTACCAAAAATGATTCAAAATGTCAATTGGATCGTGCCTCATGTTGAATAACCACTTTTTAAACCCTCACAGTGACCAAAATTGCCATTTTTACAGAGTTTTGATTACTCAAAAGCTTCAATTTTGACCCATTTCAGGCACAGAAATGACTTTAAACACACTTTTTTCAGTTGACAAAGTCATAATTCACATCCAACAGTCATTTACAGTCAAAAGATTAAATGTTAAAATTTCATCCATATTGACCATTTTGGGATCGTTCGACATGTCCGGAGTCATCGTTTTTCATCCGAAAATTGATTTTTTGGACTGTACCAAAAATGATTCAAAATGTCAATTGGATCGTGCCTCATTTTGAATAACCACTTTTTAAACCCTCACAGTGACCAAAATTGCCAATTTTACAGAGTTTTGCTTACACAAAAGCTTCAATTTTGACCCGTTTCAGGCACAGAAATGACTTTAAACACACTTATTTTAGTTGACAAAGTCATTATTCACATCCAACAGTCATTTAGAGTCAAAAGATTAAATGTTAAAATTTCATCATTATAGACCATTTTGGGAACGTTCGACAGGTCCGGAGTCATCGTTTTTCATCCGAAAATTGATTTTTTGGACTGTACCAAAAATGATTCAAAATGTCAATTGGATCGTGCCTCATGTTGAATAACCACTTTTTAAACCCTCACAGTGACCAAAATTGCCATTTTTACAGAGTTTTGATTACTCAAAAGCTTCAATTTTTACCCCTTTGAGGCACAGAAATGACTTTAAACACACTTATTTTAGTTGACAAAGTCATAATTCACATCCAACAGTCATTTACAGTCAAAAGATTAAATGTTAAAATTTCATCCATATTGACCATTTTGGGATCGTTCGACATGTCCGGAGTCATCGTTTTTCATCCGAAAATTGATTTTTTGGACTGTACCAAAAATGATTCAAAATGTCAATTGGATCGTGCCTCATGTTGAATAACCACTTTTTAAACCCTCACAGTGACCAAAATTGCCATTTTTACAGAGTTTTGATTACTCAAAAGCTTCAATTTTGACCCATTTCAGGCACAGAAATGACTTTAAACACACTTATTTTAGTTGACAAAGTCATAATTCACATCCAACAGTCATTTACAGTCAAAAGATTAAATGTTAAAATTTCATCCATATTGACCATTTTGGGATCGTTCGACATGTCCGGAGTCATCGTTTTTCATCCGAAAATTGATTTTTTGGACTGTACCAAAAATGATTCAAAATGTCAATTGGATTGTGCCTCATGTTGAATAACCACTTTTTAAACCCTCACAGTGACCAAAATTGCCATTTTTACACAGTTTTGCTTACTCAAAAGCTTCAATTTTGACCCATTTCAGGCACAGAAATGACTTTAAACACACTTATTTTAGTTGACAAAGTCATAATTCACATCCAACAGTCATTTACAGTCAAAAGATTAAATGTTAACATTTCATCCATATTGACCATTTTGGGATCGTTCGACATGTCCGGAGTCATCGTTTTTCATCCGAAAATTGATTTTTTGGACTGTACCAAAAATGATTCAAAATGTCAATTGGATCGTGCCTCATGTTGAATAACCACTTTTTAAACCCTCACAGTGACCAAAATTGCCTATTTTACAGAGTTTTGCTTACACAAAAGCTTCAATTTTGACCCGTTTCAGGCACAGAAATGACTTTAAACACACTTATTTTAGTTGACAAAGTCATTATTCACATCCAACAGTCATTTAGAGTCAAAAGATTAAATGTTAAAATGTCATCCATATTGACCATTTTGGGATCGTTCGACATGTCCGGAGTCATCGTTTTTCATCCGAAAATTGATTTTTTGGACTGTACCAAAAATGATTCAAAATGTCAATTGGATCGTGCCTCATGTTGAATAACCACTTTTTAAACCCTCACAGTGACCAAAATTGCCATTTTTACAGAGTTTTGATTACTCAAAATCTTCAATTTTGACCCATTTCAGGCACAGAAATGACTTTAAACACACTTATTTTAGTTGACAAAGCCATAATTCACATCCAACAGTCATTTAGAGTCAAAAGATTAAATGTTAAAATTTCATCATTATAGACCATTTTGGGAACGTTCGACAGGTCCGGAGTCATCGTTTTTCATCCGAAAATTGATTTTTTGGACTGTACCAAAAATGATTCAAAATGTCAATTGGATCGTGCCTCATGTTGAATAACCACTTTTTAAACCCTCACAGTGACCAAAATTGCCATTTTTACAGAGTTTTGATTACTCAAAAGCTTCAATTTTGACCCATTTCAGGCACAGAAATGACTTTAAACACACTTTTTTCAGTTGACAAAGTCATAATTCACATCCAACAGTCATTTACAGTCAAAAGATTAAATGTTAAAATTTCATCCATATTGACCATTTTGGGATCGTTCGACATGTCCGGAGTCATCGTTTTTCATCCGAAAATTGATTTTTTGGACTGTACCAAAAATGATTCAAAATGTCAATTGGATCGTGCCTCATTTTGAATAACCACTTTTTAAACCCTCACAGTGACCAAAATTGCCAATTTTACAGAGTTTTGCTTACACAAAAGCTTCAATTTTGACCCGTTTCAGGCACAGAAATGACTTTAAACACACTTATTTTAGTTGACAAAGTCATTATTCACATCCAACAGTCATTTAGAGTCAAAAGATTAAATGTTAAAATTTCATCCATATTGACCATTTTGGGATCGTTCGACATGTCCGGAGTCATCGTTTTTCATCCGAAAATTGATTTTTTGGACTGTACCAAAAATGATTCAAAATGTCAATTGGATCATGCCTCATGTTGAATAACCACTTTTTAAACCCTCACAGTGACCAAAATTGCCATTTTTACAGAGTTTTGATTACTCAAAAGCTTCAATTTTTACCCCTTTGAGGCACAGAAATGACTTTAAACACACTTATTTTAGTTGACAAAGTCATTATTCACATCCAACAGTCATTTAGAGTCAAAAGATTAAATGTTAAAATTTCATCCATATTGACCATTTTGGGATCGTTCGACATGTCCGGAGTCATCGTTTTTCATCCGAAAATTGATTTTTTGGACTGTACCAAAAATGATTCAAAATGTCAATTGGATCGTGCCTCATGTTGAATAACCACTTTTTAAACCCTCACAGTGACCAAAATTGCCATTTTTACAGAGTTTTGATTACTCAAAAGCTTCAATTTTGACCCATTTCAGGCACATAAATGACTTTAAACACACTTATTTTAGTTGACAAAGTCATAATTCACATCCAACAGTCATTTACAGTCAAAAGATTAAATGTTAAAATTTCATCCATATTGACCATTTTGGGATCGTTCGACATGTCCGGAGTCATCGTTTTTCGTCCGAAAATTGATTTTTTGGACTGTACCAAAAATGATTCAAAATGTCAATTGGATCGTGCCTCATTTTGAATAACCACTTTTTAAACCCTCACAGTGACCAAAATTGCCAATTTTACAGAGTTTTGCTTACACAAAAGCTTCAATTTTGACCCGTTTCAGGCACAGAAATGACTTTAAACACACTTATTTTAGTTGACAAAGTCATTATTCACATCCAACAGTCATTTAGAGTCAAAAGATTAAATGTTAAAATTTCATCATTATAGACCATTTTGGGAACGTTCGACAGGTCCGGAGTCATCGTTTTTCATCCGAAAATTGATTTTTTGGACTGTACCAAAAATGATTCAAAATGTCAATTGGATCGTGCCTCATGTTGAATAACCACTTTTTAAACCCTCACAGTGACCAAAATTGCCATTTTTACAGAGTTTTGATTACTCAAAAGCTTCAATTTTTACCCCTTTGAGGCACAGAAATGACTTTAAACACACTTATTTTAGTTGACAAAGTCATAATTCACATCCAACAGTCATTTACAGTCAAAAGATTAAATGTTAAAATTTCATCCATATTGACCATTTTGGGATCGTTCGACATGTCCGGAGTCATCGTTTTTCATCCGAAAATTGATTTTTTGGACTGTACCAAAAATGATTCAAAATGTCAATTGGATCGTGCCTCATTTTGAATAACCACTTTTTAAACCCTCACAGTGACCAAAATTGCCAATTTTACAGAGTTTTGCTTACACAAAAGCTTCAATTTTGACCCGTTTCAGGCACAGAAATGACTTTAAACACACTTATTTTAGTTGACAAAGTCATTATTCACATCCAACAGTCATTTAGAGTCAAAAGATTAAATGTTAAAATTTCATCCATATTGACCATTTTGGGATCGTTCGACATGTCCGGAGTCATCGTTTTTCATCCGAAAATTGATTTTTTGGACTGTACCAAAAATGATTCAAAATGTCAATTGGATCGTGCCTCATGTTGAATAACCACTTTTTAAACCCTCACAGTGACCAAAATTGCCATTTTTACAGAGTTTTGATTACTCAGAAGCTTCAATTTTGACCCATTTCAGGCACAGAAATGACTTTAAACACACTTATTTTAGTTGACAAAGTCATTATTCACATCCAACAGTCATTTAGAGTCAAAAGATTAAATGTTAAAATTTCATCCATATTGACCATTTTGGGATCGTTCGACATGTCCGGAGTCATCGTTTTTCATCCGAAAATTGATTTTTTGGACTGTACCAAAAATGATTCAAAATGTCAATTGGATCGTGCCTCATGTTGAATAACCACTTTTTAAACCCTCACAGTGACCAAAATTGCCATTTTTACAGAGTTTTGATTACTCAAAAGCTTCAATTTTGACCCATTTCAGGCACAGAAATGACTTTAAACACACTTATTTTAGTTGACAAAGCCATAATTCACATCCAACAGTCATTTAGAGTCAAAAGATTAAATGTTAAAATTTCATCATTATAGACCATTTTGGGAACGTTCGACAGGTCCGGAGTCATCGTTTTTCATCCGAAAATTGATTTTTTGGACTGTACCAAAAATGATTCAAAATGTCAATTGGATCGTGCCTCATGTTGAATAACCACTTTTTAAACCCTCACAGTGACCAAAATTGCCATTTTTACAGAGTTTTGATTACTCAAAAGCTTCAATTTTGACCCATTTCAGGCACAGAAATGACTTTAAACACACTTTTTTCAGTTGACAAAGTCATAATTCACATCCAACAGTCATTTACAGTCAAAAGATTAAATGTTAAAATTTCATCCATATTGACCATTTTGGGATCGTTCGACATGTCCGGAGTCATCGTTTTTCATCCGAAAATTGATTTTTTGGACTGTACCAAAAATGATTCAAAATGTCAATTGGATCGTGCCTCATTTTGAATAACCACTTTTTAAACCCTCACAGTGACCAAAATTGCCAATTTTACAGAGTTTTGCTTACACAAAAGCTTCAATTTTGACCCGTTTCAGGCACAGAAATGACTTTAAACACACTTATTTTAGTTGACAAAGTCATTATTCACATCCAACAGTCATTTAGAGTCAAAAGATTAAATGTTAAAATTTCATCATTATAGACCATTTTGGGAACGTTCGACAGGTCCGGAGTCATCGTTTTTCATCCGAAAATTGATTTTTTGGACTGTACCAAAAATGATTCAAAATGTCAATTGGATCGTGCCTCATGTTGAATAACCACTTTTTAAACCCTCACAGTGACCAAAATTGCCATTTTTACAGAGTTTTGATTACTCAAAAGCTTCAATTTTTACCCCTTTGAGGCACAGAAATGACTTTAAACACACTTATTTTAGTTGACAAAGTCATAATTCACATCCAACAGTCATTTACAGTCAAAAGATTAAATGTTAAAATTTCATCCATATTGACCATTTTGGGATCGTTCGACATGTCCGGAGTCATCGTTTTTCATCCGAAAATTGATTTTTTGGACTGTACCAAAAATGATTCAAAATGTCAATTGGATCGTGCCTCATTTTGAATAACCACTTTTTAAACCCTCACAGTGACCAAAATTGCCAATTTTACAGAGTTTTGCTTACACAAAAGCTTCAATTTTGACCCGTTTCAGGCACAGAAATGACTTTAAACACACTTATTTTAGTTGACAAAGTCATTATTCACATCCAACAGTCATTTAGAGTCAAAAGATTAAATGTTAAAATTTCATCCATATTGACCATTTTGGGATCGTTCGACATGTCCGGAGTCATCGTTTTTCATCCGAAAATTGATTTTTTGGACTGTACCAAAAATGATTCAAAATGTCAATTGGATCGTGCCTCATGTTGAATAACCACTTTTTAAACCCTCACAGTGACCAAAATTGCCATTTTTACAGAGTTTTGATTACTCAAAAGCTTCAATTTTGACCCATTTCAGGCACAGAAATGACTTTAAACACACTTATTTTAGTTGACAAAGTCATAATTCACATCCAACAGTCATTTACAGTCAAAAGATTAAATGTTAAAATTTCATCCATATTGACCATTTTGGGATCGTTCGACATGTCCGGAGTCATCGTTTTTCATCCGAAAATTGATTTTTTGGACTGTACCAAAAATGATTCAAAATGTCAATTGGATCGTGCCTCATTTTGAATAACCACTTTTTAAACCCTCACAGTGACCAAAATTGCCAATTTTACAGAGTTTTGCTTACACAAAAGCTTCAATTTTGACCCGTTTCAGGCACAGAAATGACTTTAAACACACTTATTTTAGTTGACAAAGTCATTATTCACATCCAACAGTCATTTTGAGTCAAAAGATTAAATGTTAAAATTTCATTCATATTGACCATTTTGGGATCGTTCGACATGTCCGGAGTCATCGTTTTTCATCCGAAAATTGATTTTTTGGACTGTACCAAAAATGATTCAAAATGTCAATTGGATCATGCCTCATGTTGAATAACCACTTTTTAAACCCTCACAGTGACCAAAATTGCCATTTTTACAGAGTTTTGATTACTCAAAAGCTTCAATTTTTACCCCTTTGAGGCACAGAAATGACTTTAAACACACTTATTTTAGTTGACAAAGTCATAATTCACATCCAACAGTCATTTACAGTCAAAAGATTAAATGTTAAAATTTCATCCATATTGACCATTTTGGGATCGTTCGACATGTCCGGAGTCATCGTTTTTCATCCGAAAATTGATTTTTTGGACTGTACCAAAAATGATTCAAAATGTCAATTGGATCGTGCCTCATTTTGAATAACCACTTTTTAAACCCTCACAGTGACCAAAATTGCCAATTTTACAGAGTTTTGCTTACACAAAAGCTTCAATTTTGACCCGTTTCAGGCACAGAAATGAATTTAAACACACTTATTTTAGTTGACAAAGTCATTATTCACATCCAACAGTCATTTAGAGTCAAAAGATTAAATGTTAAAATTTCATCCATATTGACCATTTTGGGATCGTTCGACATGTCCGGAGTCATCGTTTTTCATCCGAAAATTGATTTTTTGGACTGTACCAAAAATGATTCAAAATGTCAATTGGATCGTGCCTCATGTTGAATAACCACTTTTTAAACCCTCACAGTGACCAAAATTGCCATTTTTACAGAGTTTTGATTACTCAAAAGCTTCAATTTTGACCCATTTCAGGCACAGAAATGACTTTAAACACACTTATTTTAGTTGACAAAGTCATAATTCACATCCAACAGTCATTTACAGTCAAAAGATTAAATGTTAAAATTTCATCCATATTGACCATTTTGGGATCGTTCGACATGTCCGGAGTCATCGTTTTTCATCCGAAAATTGATTTTTTGGACTGTACCAAAAATGATTCAAAATGTCAATTGGATTGTGCCTCATGTTGAATAACCACTTTTTAAACCCTCACAGTGACCAAAATTGCCATTTTTACACAGTTTTGCTTACTCAAAAGCTTCAATTTTGACCCATTTCAGGCACAGAAATGACTTTAAACACACTTATTTTAGTTGACAAAGTCATAATTCACATCCAACAGTCATTTACAGTCAAAAGATTAAATGTTAACATTTCATCCATATTGACCATTTTGGGATCGTTCGACATGTCCGGAGTCATCGTTTTTCATCTGAAAATTGATTTTTTGGACTGTACCAAAAATGATTCAAAATGTCAATTGGATCGTGCCTCATGTTGAATAACCACTTTTTAAACCCTCACAGTGACCAAAATTGCCATTTTTACAGAGTTTTGATTACTCAAAAGCTTCCATTTTTACCCCTTTGAGGCACAGAAATGACTTTAAACACACTTATTTTAGTTGACAAAGTCATAATTCACATCCAACAGTCATTTACAGTCAAAAGATTAAATGTTAAAATTTCATCCATATTGACCATTTTGGGATCGTTCGACATGTCCGGAGTCATCGTTTTTCATCCGAAAATTGATTTTTTGGACTGTACCAAAAATGATTCAAAATGTCAATTGGATCGTGCCTCATGTTGAATAACCACTTTTTAAACCCTCACAGTGACCAAAATTGCCATTTTTACAGAGTTTTGATTACTCAAAAGCTTCAATTTTGACCCATTTCAGGCACAGAAATGACTTTAAACACACTTTTTTCAGTTGACAAAGTCATAATCCACATCCAACAGTCATTTACAGTCAAAAGATTAAATGTTAAAATTTCATCCATATTGACCATTTTGGGATCGTTCGACATGTCCGGAGTCATCGTTTTTCATCCGAAAATTGATTTTTTGGACTGTACCAAAAATGATTCAAAATGTCTATTGGATCGTGCCTCATGTTGAATAACCACTTTTTAAACCCTCACAGTGACCAAAATTGCCAATTTTACAGAGTTTTGCTTACACAAAAGCTTCAATTTTGACCCGTTTCAGGCACAGAAATGACTTTAAACACACTTATTTTAGTTGACAAAGTCATTATTCACATCCAACAGTCATTTAGAGTCAAAAGATTAAATGTTAAAATTTCATCCATATTGACCATTTTGGGATCGTTCGACATGTCCGGAGTCATCGTTTTTCATCCGAAAATTGATTTTTTGGACTGTACCAAAAATGATTCAAAATGTCAATTGGATCGTGCCTCATGTTGAATAACCAGTTTTTAAACCCTCACAGTGACCAAAATTGCCATTTTTACAGAGTTTTGATTACTCAAAAGCTTCAATTTTTACCCCTTTGAGGCACAGAAATGACTTTAAACACACTTATTTTAGTTGACAAAGTCATAATTCACATCCAACAGTCATTTACAGTCAAAAGATTAAATGTTAAAATTTCATCCATATTGACCATTTTGGGATCGTTCGACATGTCCGGAGTCATCGTTTTTCATCCGAAAATTGATTTTTTGAACTGTACCAAAAATTATTCAAAATGTCAATTGGATCGTGCCTCATGTTGAATAACCACTTTTTAAACCCTCACAGTGACCAAAATTGCCAATTTTACACAGTTTTGCTTACTCAAAAGCTTCAATTTTGACCCATTTCAGGCACAGAAATGACTTTAAACACACTTATTTTAGTTGCCAAAGCCATAATTCACATCCAACAGTCATTTAGAGTCAAAAGATTAAATGTTAAAATTTCATCATTATAGACCATTTTGGGAAAGTTCGACAGGTCCGGAGTCATCGTTTTTCGTCTGAAAATTGATTTTTTGGACTGTACCAAAAATGATTCAAAATGTCAATTGGATCGTGCCTCATGTTGAATAACCACTTTTTAAACCCTCAGAGTGACCAAAATTGCCATTTTTACAGAGTTTTGATTACTCAAAAGCTTCAATTTTTACACCTTTGAGGCACAGAAATGACTTTAAACACGCTAATTTTAGTTGACAAAGTCATAATTCACATCCAACAGTCATTTACAGTCAAAAGATTAAATGTTAAAATTTCATCCATATTGACCATTTTGGGATCGTTCGACATGTCCGGAGTCATCGTTTTTCATCCGAAAATTGATTTTTTGGACTGTACCAAAAATGATTCAAAATGTCAATTGGATCGTGCCTCATGTTGAATAACCACTTTTTAAACCCTCATAGTGACCAAAATTGCCATTTTTACAGAGTTTTGATTACTCAAAAGCTTCAATTTTGACCCATTTCAGGCACAGAAATGTCTTTAAACACACTTATTTTAGTTGACAAAGTCATAATTCACATCCAACAGTCATTTACAGTCAAAAGATTAAATGTTAAAATTTCATCCATATTGACCATTTTGGGATCGTTCGACATGTCCGGAGTCATCGTTTTTCATCCGAAAATTGATTTTTTGGACTGTACCAAAAATGATTCAAAATGTCAATTGGATCGTGCCTCATTTTGAATGACCACTTTTTAAACCCTCACAGTGACCAAAATTGCCAATTTTACAGAGTTTTGCTTACACAAAAGCTTCAATTTTGACCCGTTTCAGGCACAGAAATGACTTTAAACACACTTATTTTAGTTGACAAAGTCATTATTCACATCCAACAGTCATTTAGAGTCAAAAGATTAAATGTTAAAATTTCATCCATATTGACCATTTTGGGATCGTTCGACATGTCCGGAGTCATCGTTTTTCATCCGAAAATTGATTTTTTGGACTGTACCAAAAATGATTCAAAATGTCAATTGGATCGTGCCTCATGTTGAATAACCTCTTTTTAAACCCTCACAGTGACCAAAATTGCCATTTTTACAGAGTTTTGATTACTCAAAAGCTTCAATTTTGACCCATTTCAGGCACAGAAATGACTTTAAACACACTTATTTTAGTTGACAAAGTCATAATTCACATCCAACAGTCATTTACAGTCAAAAGATTAAATGTTAAAATTTCATCCATATTGACCATTTTGGGATCGTTCGACATGTCCGGAGTCATCGTTTTTCATCCGAAAATTGATTTTTTGGACTGTACCAAAAATGATTCAAAATGTCAATTGGATCGTGCCTCATGTTGAATAACCACTTTTTAAACCCTCACAGTGACCAAAATTGCCATTTTTACAGAGTTTTGCTTACTCAAAAGCTTCAATTTTGACCCATTTCAGGCACAGAAATGACTTTAAACACACTTATTTTAGTTGACAAAGTCATAATTCACATCCAACAGTCATTTACAGTCAAAAGATTAAATGTTAAAATTTCATCCATATTGACCATTTTGGGATCGTTCGACATGTCCGGAGTCATCGTTTTTCATCCGAAAATTGATTTTTTGGACTGTACCAAAAATGATTCAAAATGTCAATTGGATCATGCCTCATGTTGAATAACCACTTTTTAAACCCTCACAGTGACCAAAATTGCCATTTTTACAGAGTTTTGATTACTCAAAAGCTTCAATTTTTACCCCTTTGAGGCACAGAAATGACTTTAAACACACTTATTTTAGTTGACAAAGTCATAATTCACATCCAACAGTCATTTAGAGTCAAAAGATTAAATGTTAAAATTTCATCCATATTGACCATTTTGGGATCGTTCGACATGTCCGGAGTCATCGTTTTTCATCCGAAAATTGATTTTTTGGACTGTACCAAAAATGATTCAAAATGTCAATTGGATCGTGCCTCATGTTGAATAACCACTTTTTAAACCCTCACAGTGACCAAAATTGCCAATTTTACACAGTTTTGCTTACTCAAAAGCTTCAATTTTGACCCATTTCAGGCACAGAAATGACTTTAAACACACTTATTTTAGTTGACAAAGCCATAATTCACATCCAACAGTCATTTAGAGTCAAAAGATTAAATGTTAAAATTTCATCATTATAGACCATTTTGGGAACGTTCGACAGGTCCGGAGTCATCGTTTTTCGTCTGAAAATTGATTTTTTGGACTGTACCAAAAATGATTCAAAATGTCAATTGGATCGTGCCTCATGTTGAATAACCACTTTTTAAACCCTCACAGTGACCAAAATTGCCATTTTTACAGAGTTTTGATTACTCAGAAGCTTCAATTTTGACCCATTTCAGGCACAGAAATGACTTTAAACACACTTATTTTAGTTGACAAAGTCATAATTCACATCCAACAGTCATTTACAGTCAAAAGATTAAATGTTAAAATTTCATCCATATTGACCATTTTGGGATCGTTCGACATGTCCGGAGTCATCGTTTTTCATCCAAAAATTGATTTTTTGGACTGTACCAAAAATGATTCAAAATGTCAATTGGATCGTGCCTCATGTTGAATAACCACTTTTTAAACCCTCACAGTGACCAAAATTGCCATTTTTACAGAGTTTTGATTACTCAAAAGCTTCTATTTTGACCCATTTCAGGCACAGAAATGACTTTAAACACACTTATTTTAGTTGACAAAGTCATAATTCACATCCAACAGTCATTTACAGTCAAAAGATTAAATGTTAAAATTTCATCCATATTGACCATTTTGGGATCGTTCGACATGTCCGGAGTCATCGTTTTTCATCCGAAAATTGATTTTTTGGACTGTACCAAAAATGATTCAAAATGTCAATTGGATCGTGCCTCATTTTGAATAACCACTTTTTAAACCCTCACAGTGACCAAAATTGCTAATTTTACAGAGTTTTGCTTACACAAAAGCTTCAATTATGACCCGTTTCAGGCACAGAAATGACTTTAAACACACTTATTTTAGTTGACAAAGTCATTATTCACATCCAACAGTCATTTAGAGTCAAAAGATTAAATGTTAAAATTTCATCCATATTGACCATTTTGGGATCGTTCGACATGTCCGGAGTCATCGTTTTTCATCCGAAAATTGATTTTTTGGACTGTACCAAAAATGATTCAAAATGTCAATTGGATCGTGCCTCATGTTGAATAACCACTTTTTAAACCCTCACAGTTACCAAAATTGCCATTTTTACAGAGTTTTGATTACTCAAAAGCTTCAATTTTGACCCATTTCAGGCACAGAAATGACTTTAAACACACTTATTTTAGTTGACAAAGTCATAATTCACATCCAACAGTCATTTACAGTCAAAAGATTAAATGTTAAAATTTCATCCATATTGACCATTTTGGGATCGTTCGACATGTCCGGAGTCATCGTTTTTCATCCGAAAATTGATTTTTTGGACTGTACCAAAAATGATTCAAAATGTCAATTGGATCATGCCTCATGTTGAATAACCACTTTTTAAACCCTCACAGTGACCAAAATTGCCATTTTTACAGAGTTTTGATTACTCAAAAGCTTCAATTTTTACCCCTTTGAGGCACAGAAATGACTTTAAACACACTTATTTTAGTTGACAAAGTCATAATTCACATCCAACAGTCATTTACAGTCAAAAGATTAAATGTTAAAAATTCATCCATATTGACCATTTTGGGATCGATCGACATGTCCGGAGTCATCGTTTTTCATCCGAAAATTGATTTTTTGAACTGTACCAAAAATGATTCAAAATGTCAATTGGATCGTGCCTCATGTTGAATAACCACTTTTTAAACCCTCACAGTGACCAAAATTGCCAATTTTACACAGTTTTGCTTACTCAAAAGCTTCAATTTTGACCCATTTCAGGCACAGAAATGACTTTAAACACACTTATTTTAGTTGACAAAGCCATAATTCACATCCAACAGTCATTTAGAGTCAAAAGATTAAATGTTAAAATTTCATCATTATAGACCATTTTGGGAACGTTCGACAGGTCCGGAGTCATCGTTTTTCGTCTGAAAATTGATTTTTTGGACTGTACCAAAAATGATTCAAAATGTCAATTGGATCGTGCCTCATGTTGAATAACCACTTTTTAAACCCTCAGAGTGACCAAAATTGCCATTTTTACAGAGTTTTGATTACTCAAAAGCTTCAATTTTTACCCCTTTGAGGCACAGAAATGACTTTAAACACACTTATTTTAGTTGACAAAGTCATAATTCACATCCAACAGTCATTTACAGTCAAAAGATTAAATGTTAAAATTTCATCCATATTGACCATTTTGGGATCGTTCGACATGTCCGGAGTCATCGTTTTTCATCCGAAAATTGATTTTTTGGACTGTACTAAAAAATGATTCAAAATGTCAATTGGATCGTGCCTCATGTTGAATAACCACTTTTTAAACCCTCATAGTGACCAAAATTGCCATTTTTACAGAGTTTTGATTACTCAAAAGCTTCAATTTTGACCCATTTCAGGCACAGAAATGACTTTAAACACACTTATTTTAGTTGACAAAGTCATAATTCACATCCAACAGTCATTTACAGTCAAAAGATTAAATGTTAAAATTTCATCCATATTGACCATTTTGGGATCGTTCGACATGTCCGGAGTCATCGTTTTTCATCCGAAAATTGATTTTTTGGGCTGTACCAAAAATGATTCAAAATGTCAATTGGATCGTGCCTCATTTTGAATGACCACTTTTTAAACCCTCACAGTGACCAAAATTGTCAATTTTACAGAGTTTTGCTTACACAAAAGCTTCAATTTTGACCCGTTTCAGGCACAGAAATGACTTTAAACACACTTATTTTAGTTGACAAAGTCATTATTCACATCCAACAGTCATTTAGAGTCAAAAGATTAAATGTTAAAATTTCATCCATATTGACCATTTTGGGATCGTTCGACATGTCCGGAGTCATCGTTTTTCATCCGAAAATTGATTTTTTGGACTGTACCAAAAATGATTCAAAATGTCAATTGGATCGTGCCTCATGTTGAATAACCACTTTTTAAACCCTCACAGTGACCAAAATTGCCATTTTTACAGAGTTTTGATTACTCAAAAGCTTCAATTTTGACCCATTTCAGGCACAGAAATGACTTTAAACACACTTATTTTAGTTGACAAAGTCATAATTCACATCCAACAGTCATTTACAGTCAAAAGATTAAATGTTAAAATTTCATCCATATTGACCATTTTGGGATCGTTCGACATGTCCGGAGTCATCGTTTTTCATCCGAAAATTGATTTTTTGGACTGTACCAAAAATGATTCAAAATGTCAATTGGATCGTGCCTCATGTTGAATAACCACTTTTTAAACCCTCACAGTGACCAAAATTGCCATTTTTACAGAGTTTTGCTTACTCAAAAGCTTCAATTTTGACCCATTTCAGGCACAGAAATGACTTTAAACACACTTATTTTAGTTGACAAAGTCATAATTCACATCCAACAGTCATTTACAGTCAAAAGATTAAATGTTAAAATTTCATCCATATTGACCATTTTGGGATCGTTCGACATGTCCGGAGTCATCGTTTTTCATCCGAAAATTGATTTTTTGGACTGTACCAAAAATGATTCAAAATGTCAATTGGATCGTGCCTCATTTTGAATAACCACTTTTTAAACCCTCACAGTGACCAAAATTGCCAATTTTACAGAGTTTTGCTTATACAAAAGCTTCAATTTTGACCCGTTTCAGGCACAGAAATGACTTTAAACACACTTATTTTAGTTGACAAAGTCATTATTCACATCCAACAGTCATTTACAGTCAAAAGATTAAATGTTAAAATTTCATCCATATTGACCATTTTGGGATCGTTCGACATGTCCGGAGTCATCGTTTTTCATCCGAAAATTGATTTTTTGGACTGTACCAAAAATGATTCAAAATGTCAATTGGATCGTGCCTCATGTTGAATAACCACTTTTTAAACCCTCATAGTGACCAAAATTGCCATTTTTACAGAGTTTTGATTACTCAAAAGCTTCAATTTTGACCCATTTCAGGCACAGAAATGACTTTAAACACACTTATTTTAGTTGACAAAGTCATAATTCACATCCAACAGTCATTTACAGTCAAAAGATTAAATGTTAAAATTTCATCCATATTGACCATTTTGGGATCGTTCGACATGTCCGGAGTCATCGTTTTTCATCCGAAAATTGATTTTTTGGGCTGTACCAAAAATGATTCAAAATGTCAATTGGATCGTGCCTCATTTTGAATGACCACTTTTTAAACCCTCACAGTGACCAAAATTGCCAATTTTACAGAGTTTTGCTTACACAAAAGCTTCAATTTTGACCCGTTTCAGGCACAGAAATGACTTTAAACACACTTATTTTAGTTGACAAAGTCATTATTCACATCCAACAGTCATTTAGAGTCAAAAGATTAAATGTTAAAATTTCATCCATATTGACCATTTTGGGATCGTTCGACATGTCCGGAGTCATCGTTTTTCATCCGAAAATTGATTTTTTGGACTGTACCAAAAATGATTCAAAATGTCAATTGGATCGTGCCTCATGTTGAATAACCACTTTTTAAACCCTCACAGTGACCAAAATTGCCATTTTTACAGAGTTTTGCTTACTCAAAAGCTTCAATTTTGACCCATTTCAGGCACAGAAATGACTTTAAACACACTTATTTTAGTTGACAAAGTCATAATTCACATCCAACAGTCATTTACAGTCAAAAGATTAAATGTTAAAATTTCATCCATATTGACCATTTTGGGATCGTTCGACATGTCCGGAGTCATCGTTTTTCATCCGAAAATTGATTTTTTGGACTGTACCAAAAATGATTCAAAATGTCAATTGGATCATGCCTCATGTTGAATAACCACTTTTTAAACCCTCACAGTGACCAAAATTGCCATTTTTACAGAGTTTTGATTACTCAAAAGCTTCAATTTTTACCCCTTTGAGGCACAGAAATGACTTTAAACACACTTATTTTAGTTGACAAAGTCATAATTCACATCCAACAGTCATTTAGAGTCAAAAGATTAAATGTTAAAATTTCATCCATATTGACCATTTTGGGATCGTTCGACATGTCCGGAGTCATCGTTTTTCATCCGAAAATTGATTTTTTGGACTGTACCAAAAATGATTCAAAATGTCAATTGGATCGTGCCTCATTTTGAATAACCACTTTTTAAACCCTCACAGTGACCAAAATTGCCAATTTTACAGAGTTTTGCTTATACAAAAGCTTCAATTTTGACCCGTTTCAGGCACAGAAATGACTTTAAACACACTTATTTTAGTTGACAAAGTCATTATTCACATCCAACAGTCATTTAGAGTCAAAAGATTAAATGTTAAAATTTCATCCATATTGACCATTTTGGGATCGTTCGACATGTCCGGAGTCATCGTTTTTCATCCGAAAATTGATTTTTTGGACTGTACCAAAAATGATTCAAAATGTCAATTGGATCGTGCCTCATGTTGAATAACCACTTTTTAAACCCTCACAGTGACCAAAATTGCCATTTTTACAGAGTTTTGATTACTCAAAAGCTTCAATTTTGACCCATTTCAGGCACATAAATGACTTTAAACACACTTATTTTAGTTGACAAAGTCATAATTCACATCCAACAGTCATTTACAGTCAAAAGATTAAATGTTAAAATTTCATCCATATTGACCATTTTGGGATCGTTCGACATGTCCGGAGTCATCGTTTTTCATCCGAAAATTGATTTTTTGGACTGTACCAAAAATGATTCAAAATGTCAATTGGATCGTGCCTCATGTTGAATAACCACTTTTTAAACCCTCACAGTGACCAAAATTGCCATTTTTACAGAGTTTTGATTACTCAAAAGCTTCAATTTTGACCCATTTCAGGCACATAAATGACTTTAAACACACTTATTTTAGTTGACAAAGTCATAATTCACATCCAACAGTCATTTACAGTCAAAAGATTAAATGTTAAAATTTCATCCATATTGACCATTTTGGGATCGTTCGACATGTCCGGAGTCATCGTTTTTCATCCGAAAATTGATTTTTTGGACTGTACCAAAAATGATTCAAAATGTCAATTGGATCGTGCCTCGTGTTGAATAACAACTTTTTAAACCCTCACAGTGACCAAAATTGCCATTTTTACAGAGTTTTGCTTACTCAAAAGCTTCAATTTTGACCCATTTCAGGCACAGAAATGACTTTAAACACACTTATTTTAGTTGACAAAGTCATAATTCACATCCAACAGTCATTTACAGTCAAAAGATTAAATGTTAAAATTTCATCCATATTGACCATTTTGGGATCGTTCGACATGTCCAGAGTCATTGTTTTTCATCCGAAAATTGATTTTTTGGACTGTACCAAAAATGATTCAAAATGTCAATTGGATCGTGCCTCATGTTGAATAACCACTTTTTAAACCCTCACAGTGACCAAAATTGCCATTTTTACAGAGTTTTGCTTACTCAAAAGCTTCAATTTTGACCCATTTCAGGCACAGAAATGACTTTAAACACACTTATTTTAGTTGACAAAGTCATAATTCACATCCAACAGTCATTTACAGTCAAAAGATTAAATGTTAAAATTTCATCCATATTGACCATTTTGGGATCGTTCGACATGTCCGGAGTCATCGTTTTTCATCCGAAAATTGATTTTTTGGACTGTACCAAAAATGATTCAAAATGTCAATTGGATCATGCCTCATGTTGAATAACCACTTTTTAAACCCACACAGTGACCAAAATTGCCATTTTTACAGAGTTTTGATTACTCAAAAGCTTCCATTTTTACCCCTTTGAGGCACAGAAATGACTTTAAACACACTTATTTTAGTTGACAAAGTCATTATTCACATCCAACAGTCATTTAGAGTCAAAAGATTAAATGTTAAAATTTCATCCATATTGACCATTTTGGGATCGTTCGACATGTCCGGAGTCATCGTTTTTCATCCGAAAATTGATTTTTTGAACTGTACCAAAAATGATTCAAAATGTCAATTGGATCGTGCCTCATGTTGAATACCCACTTTTTAAACCCTCACAGTGACCAAAATTGCCAATTTTACACAGTTTTGCTTACTCAAAAGCTTCAATTTTGACCCATTTCAGGCACAGAAATGACTTTAAACACACTTATTTTAGTTGACAAAGCCATAATTCACATCCAACAGTCATTTAGAGTCAAAAGATTAAATGTTAAAATTTCATCATTATAGACCATTTTGGGAACGTTCGACAGGTCCGGAGTCATCGTTTTTCGTCTGAAAATTGATTTTTTGGACTGTACCAAAAATGATTCAAAATGTCAATTGGATCGTGCCTCATGTTGAATAACCACTTTTTAAACCCTCACAGTGACCAAAATTGCCATTTTTACAGAGTTTTGATTACTCAAAAGCTTCAATTTTGACCCATTTCATGCACAGAAATGACTTTAAACACACTTATTTTAGTTGACAAAGTCATAATTCACATCCAGCAGTCATTTACAGTCAAAAGATTAAATGTTAAAATTTCATCCATATTGACCATTTTGGGATCGTTCGACATGTCCGGAGTCATCGTTTTTCATCCGAAAATTGATTTTTTGGACTGTACCAAAAATGATTCAAAATGTTAATTGGATCGTGCCTCATTTTGAATAACCACTTTTTAAACCCTCACAGTGACCAAAATTGCCTATTTTACAGAGTTTTGCTTACACAAAAGCTTCAATTTTGACCCGTTTCAGGCACAGAAATGACTTTAAACACACTTATTTTAGTTGACAAAGTCATTATTCACATCCAACAGTCATTTAGAGTCAAAAGATTAAATGTTAAAATTTCATCCATATTGACCATTTTGGGATCGTTCGACATGTACGGAGTCATCGTTTTTCATCCGAAAATTGATTTTTTGGACTGTACCAAAAATGATTCAAAATGTCAATTGGATCGTGCCTCATGTTGAATAACCACTTTTTAAACCCTCACAGTGACCAAAATTGCCATTTTTACAGAGTTTTGATTACTCAAAAGCTTCAATTTTGACCCATTTCAGGCACAGAAATGACTTTAAACACACTTATTTTAGTTGACAAAGCCATAATTCACATCCAACAGTCATTTAGAGTCAAAAGATTAAATGTTAAAATTTCATCATTATAGACCATTTTGGGAACGTTCGACAGGTCCGGAGTCATCGTTTTTCATCCGAAAATTGATTTTTTGGACTGTACCAAAAATGATTCAAAATGTCAATTGGATCGTGCCTCATGTTGAATAACCACTTTTTAAACCCTCACAGTGACCAAAATTGCCATTTTTACAGAGTTTTGATTACTCAAAAGCTTCAATTTTGACCCATTTCAGGCACAGAAATGACTTTAAACACACTTTTTTCAGTTGACAAAGTCATAATTCACATCCAACAGTCATTTACAGTCAAAAGATTAAATGTTAAAATTTCATCCATATTGACCATTTTGGGATCGTTCGACATGTCCGGAGTCATCGTTTTTCATCCGAAAATTGATTTTTTGGACTGTACCAAAAATGATTCAAAATGTCAATTGGATCGTGCCTCATTTTGAATAACCACTTTTTAAACCCTCACAGTGACCAAAATTGCCAATTTTACAGAGTTTTGCTTACACAAAAGCTTCAATTTTGACCCGTTTCAGGCACAGAAATGACTTTAAACACACTTATTTTAGTTGACAAAGTCATTATTCACATCCAACAGTCATTTAGAGTCAAAAGATTAAATGTTAAAATTTCATCCATATTGACCATTTTGGGATCGTTCGACATGTCCGGAGTCATCGTTTTTCATCCGAAAATTGATTTTTTGGACTGTACCAAAAATGATTCAAAATGTCAATTGGATCGTGCCTCATGTTGAATAACCACTTTTTAAACCCTCACAGTGACCAAAATTGCCATTTTTACAGAGTTTTGATTACTCAAAAGCTTCAATTTTTACCCCTTTGAGGCACAGAAATGACTTTAAACACACTTATTTTAGTTGACAAAGTCATAATTCACATCCAACAGTCATTTACAGTCAAAAGATTAAATGTTAAAATTTCATCCATATTGACCATTTTGGGATCGTTCGACATGTCCGGAGTCATCGTTTTTCATCCGAAAATTGATTTTTTGGACTGTACCAAAAATGATTCAAAATGTCAATTGGATCGTGCCTCATTTTGAATAACCACTTTTTAAACCCTCACAGTGACCAAAATTGCCAATTTTACAGAGTTTTGCTTACACAAAAGCTTCAATTTTGACCCGTTTCAGGCACAGAAATGACTTTAAACACACTTATTTTAGTTGACAAAGTCATTATTCACATCCAACAGTCATTTAGAGTCAAAAGATTAAATGTTAAAATTTCATCCATATTGACCATTTTGGGATCGTTCGACATATCCGGAGTCATCGTTTTTCATCCGAAAATTGATTTTTTGGACTGTACCAAAAATGATTCAAAATGTCAATTGGATCGTGCCTCATGTTGAATAACCACTTTTTAAACCCTCACAGTGACCAAAATTGCCATTTTTACAGAGTTTTGATTACTCAAAAGCTTCAATTTTGACCCATTTCAGGCACAGAAATGACTTTAAACACACTTATTTTAGTTGACAAAGCCATAATTCACATCCAACAGTCATTTAGAGTCAAAAGATTAAATGTTAAAATTTCATCATTATAGACCATTTTGGGAACGTTCGACAGGTCCGGAGACATCGTTTTTCATCCGAAAATTGATTTTTTGGACTGTACCAAAAATGATTCAAAATGTCAATTGGATCGTGCCTCATGTTGAATAACCACTTTTTAAACCCTCACAGTGACCAAAATTGCCATTTTTACAGAGTTTTGCTTACTCAAAAGCTTCAATTTTGACCCATTTCAGGCACAGAAATGACTTTAAACACACTTATTTTAGTTGACAAAGTCATAATTCACATCCAACAGTCATTTACAGTCAAAAGATTAAATGTTAAAATTTCATCCATATTGACCATTTTGGGATCGTTCGACATGTCCGGAGTCATCGTTTTTCATCCGAAAATTGATTTTTTGGACTGTACCAAAAATGATTCAAAATGTCAATTGGATCATGCCTCATGTTGAATAACCACTTTTTAAACCCTCACAGTGACCAAAATTGCCATTTTTACAGAGTTTTGATTACTCAAAAGCTTCAATTTTTACCCCTTTGAGGCACAGAAATGACTTTAAACACACTTATTTTAGTTGACAAAGTCATAATTCACATCCAACAGTCATTTAGAGTCAAAAGAATAAATGTTAAAATTTCATCCATATTGACCATTTTGGGATCGTTCGACATGTCCGGAGTCATCGTTTTTCATCCGAAAATTGATTTTTTGGACTGTACCAAAAATGATTCAAAATGTCAATTGGATCGTGCCTCATTTTGAATAACCACTTTTTAAACCCTCACAGTGACCAAAATTGCCAATTTTACAGAGTTTTGCTTATACAAAAGCTTCAATTTTGACCCGTTTCAGGCACAGAAATGACTTTAAACACACTTATTTTAGTTGACAAAGTCATTTTTCACATCCAACAGTCATTTAGAGTCAAAAGATTAAATGTTAAAATTTCATCCATATTGACCATTTTGGGATCGTTCGACATGTCCGGAGTCATCGTTTTTCATCCGAAAATTGATTTTTTGGACTGTACCAAAAATGATTCAAAATGTCAATTGGATCGTGCCTCATGTTGAATAACCACTTTTTAAACCCTCACAGTGACCAAAATTGCCATTTTTACAGAGTTTTGATTACTCAAAAGCTTCAATTTTGACCCATTTCAGGCACATAAATGACTTTAAACACACTTATTTTAGTTGACAAAGTCATAATTCACATCCAACAGTCATTTACAGTCAAAAGATTAAATGTTAAAATTTCATCCATATTGACCATTTTGGGATCGTTCGACATGTCCGGAGTCATCGTTTTTCATCCGAAAATTGATTTTTTGGACTGTACCAAAAATGATTCAAAATGTCAATTGGATCGTGCCTCATGTTGAATAACCACTTTTTAAACCCTCACAGTGACCAAAATTGCCATTTTTACAGAGTTTTGATTACTCAAAAGCTTCAATTTTGACCCATTTCAGGCACATAAATGACTTTAAACACACTTATTTTAGTTGACAAAGTCATAATTCACATCCAACAGTCATTTACAGTCAAAAGATTAAATGTTAAAATTTCATCCATATTGACCATTTTGGGATCGTTCGACATGTCCGGAGTCATCGTTTTTCATCCGAAAATTGATTTTTTGGACTGTACCAAAAATGATTCAAAATGTCAATTGGATCGTGCCTCGTGTTGAATAACAACTTTTTAAACCCTCACAGTGACCAAAATTGCCATTTCTACAGAGTTTTGCTTACTCAAAAGCTTCAATTTTGACCCATTTCAGGCACAGAAATGACTTTAAACACACTTATTTTAGTTGACAAAGTCATAATTCACATCCAACAGTCATTTACAGTCAAAAGATTAAATGTTAAAATTTCATCCATATTGACCATTTTGGGATCGTTCGACATGTCCAGAGTCATTGTTTTTCATCCGAAAATTGATTTTTTGGACTGTACCAAAAATGATTCAAAATGTCAATTGGATCGTGCCTCATGTTGAATAACCACTTTTTAAACCCTCACAGTGACCAAAATTGCCATTTTTACAGAGTTTTGCTTACTCAAAAGCTTCAATTTTGACCCATTTCAGGCACAGAAATGACTTTAAACACACTTATTTTAGTTGACAAAGTCATAATTCACATCCAACAGTCATTTACAGTCAAAAGATTAAATGTTAAAATTTCATCCATATTGACCATTTTGGGATCGTTCGACATGTCCGGAGTCATCGTTTTTCATCCGAAAATTGATTTTTTGGACTGTACCAAAAATGATTCAAAATGTCAATTGGATCATGCCTCATGTTGAATAACCACTTTTTAAACCCACACAGTGACCAAAATTGCCATTTTTACAGAGTTTTGATTACTCAAAAGCTTCCATTTTTACCCCTTTGAGGCACAGAAATGACTTTAAACACACTTATTTTAGTTGACAAAGTCATTATTCACATCCAACAGTCATTTAGAGTCAAAAGATTAAATGTTAAAATTTCATCCATATTGACCATTTTGGGATCGTTCGACATATCCGGAGTCATCGTTTTTCATCCGAAAATTGATTTTTTGGACTGTACCAAAAATGATTCAAAATGTCAATTGGATCGTGCCTCATGTTGAATAACCACTTTTTAAACCCTCACAGTGACCAAAATTGCCATTTTTACAGAGTTTTGATTACTCAAAAGCTTCAATTTTGACCCATTTCAGGCACAGAAATGACTTTAAACACACTTATTTTAGTTGACAAAGCCATAATTCACATCCAACAGTCATTTAGAGTCAAAAGATTAAATGTTAAAATTTCATCATTATAGACCATTTTGGGAACGTTCGACAGGTCCGGAGTCATCGTTTTTCATCCGAAAATTGATTTTTTGGACTGTACCAAAAATGATTCAAAATGTCAATTGGATCGTGCCTCATGTTGAATAACCACTTTTTAAACCCTCACAGTGACCAAAATTGCCATTTTTACAGAGTTTTGCTTACTCAAAAGCTTCAATTTTGACCCATTTCAGGCACAGAAATGACTTTAAACACACTTATTTTAGTTGACAAAGTCATAATTCACATCCAACAGTCATTTACAGTCAAAAGATTAAATGTTAAAATTTCATCCATATTGACCATTTTGGGATCGTTCGACATGTCCGGAGTCATCGTTTTTCATCCGAAAATTGATTTTTTGGACTGTACCAAAAATGATTCAAAATGTCAATTGGATCATGCCTCATGTTGAATAACCACTTTTTAAACCCTCACAGTGACCAAAATTGCCATTTTTACAGAGTTTTGATTACTCAAAAGCTTCAATTTTTACCCCTTTGAGGCACAGAAATGACTTTAAACACACTTATTTTAGTTGACAAAGTCATAATTCACATCCAACAGTCATTTAGAGTCAAAAGAATAAATGTTAAAATTTCATCCATATTGACCATTTTGGGATCGTTCGACATGTCCGGAGTCATCGTTTTTCATCCGAAAATTGATTTTTTGGACTGTACCAAAAATGATTCAAAATGTCAATTGGATCGTGCCTCATTTTGAATAACCACTTTTTAAACCCTCACAGTGACCAAAATTGCCAATTTTACAGAGTTTTGCTTATACAAAAGCTTCAATTTTGACCCGTTTCAGGCACAGAAATGACTTTAAACACACTTATTTTAGTTGACAAAGTCATTATTCACATCCAACAGTCATTTAGAGTCAAAAGATTAAATGTTAAAATTTCATCCATATTGACCATTTTGGGATCGTTCGACATGTCCGGAGTCATCGTTTTTCATCCGAAAATTGATTTTTTGGACTGTACCAAAAATGATTCAAAATGTCAATTGGATCGTGCCTCATGTTGAATAACCACTTTTTAAACCCTCACAGTGACCAAAATTGCCATTTTTACAGAGTTTTGATTACTCAAAAGCTTCAATTTTGACCCATTTCAGGCACATAAATGACTTTAAACACACTTATTTTAGTTGACAAAGTCATAATTCACATCCAACAGTCATTTACAGTCAAAAGATTAAATGTTAAAATTTCATCCATATTGACCATTTTGGGATCGTTCGACATGTCCGGAGTCATCGTTTTTCATCCGAAAATTGATTTTTTGGACTGTACCAAAAATGATTCAAAATGTCAATTGGATCGTGCCTCATGTTGAATAACCACTTTTTAAACCCTCACAGTGACCAAAATTGCCATTTTTACAGAGTTTTGATTACTCAAAAGCTTCAATTTTGACCCATTTCAGGCACATAAATGACTTTAAACACACTTATTTTAGTTGACAAAGTCATAATTCACATCCAACAGTCATTTACAGTCAAAAGATTAAATGTTAAAATTTCATCCATATTGACCATTTTGGGATCGTTCGACATGTCCGGAGTCATCGTTTTTCATCCGAAAATTGATTTTTTGGACTGTACCAAAAATGATTCAAAATGTCAATTGGATCGTGCCTCGTGTTGAATAACAACTTTTTAAACCCTCACAGTGACCAAAATTGCCATTTTTACAGAGTTTTGCTTACTCAAAAGCTTCAATTTTGACCCATTTCAGGCACAGAAATGACTTTAAACACACTTATTTTAGTTGACAAAGTCATAATTCACATCCAACAGTCATTTACAGTCAAAAGATTAAATGTTAAAATTTCATCCATATTGACCATTTTGGGATCGTTCGACATGTCCAGAGTCATTGTTTTTCATCCGAAAATTGATTTTTTGGACTGTACCAAAAATGATTCAAAATGTCAATTGGATCGTGCCTCATGTTGAATAACCACTTTTTAAACCCTCACAGTGACCAAAATTGCCATTTTTACAGAGTTTTGCTTACTCAAAAGCTTCAATTTTGACCCATTTCAGGCACAGAAATGACTTTAAACACACTTATTTTAGTTGACAAAGTCATAATTCACATCCAACAGTCATTTACAGTCAAAAGATTAAATGTTAAAATTTCATCCATATTGACCATTTTGGGATCGTTCGACATGTCCGGAGTCATCGTTTTTCATCCGAAAATTGATTTTTTGGACTGTACCAAAAATGATTCAAAATGTCAATTGGATCATGCCTCATGTTGAATAACCACTTTTTAAACCCACACAGTGACCAAAATTGCCATTTTTACAGAGTTTTGATTACTCAAAAGCTTCCATTTTTACCCCTTTGAGGCACAGAAATGACTTTAAACACACTTATTTTAGTTGACAAAGTCATTATTCACATCCAACAGTCATTTAGAGTCAAAAGATTAAATGTTAAAATTTCATCCATATTGACCATTTTGGGATCGTTCGACATGTCCGGAGTCATCGTTTTTCATCCGAAAATTGATTTTTTGAACTGTACCAAAAATGATTCAAAATGTCAATTGGATCGTGCCTCATGTTGAATACCCACTTTTTAAACCCTCACAGTGACCAAAATTGCCAATTTTACACAGTTTTGCTTACTCAAAAGCTTCAATTTTGACCCATTTCAGGCACAGAAATGACTTTAAACACACTTATTTTAGTTGACAAAGCCATAATTCACATCCAACAGTCATTTAGAGTCAAAAGATTAAATGTTAAAATTTCATCATTATAGACCATTTTGGGAACGTTCGACAGGTCCGGAGTCATCGTTTTTCGTCTGAAAATTGATTTTTTGGACTGTACCAAAAATGATTCAAAATGTCAATTGGATCGTGCCTCATGTTGAATAACCACTTTTTAAACCCTCACAGTGACCAAAATTGCCATTTTTACAGAGTTTTGATTACTCAAAAGCTTCAATTTTGACCCATTTCATGCACAGAAATGACTTTAAACACACTTATTTTAGTTGACAAAGTCATAATTCACATCCAGCAGTCATTTACAGTCAAAAGATTAAATGTTAAAATTTCATCCATATTGACCATTTTGGGATCGTTCGACATGTCCGGAGTCATCGTTTTTCATCCGAAAATTGATTTTTTGGACTGTACCAAAAATGATTCAAAATGTTAATTGGATCGTGCCTCATTTTGAATAACCACTTTTTAAACCCTCACAGTGACCAAAATTGCCTATTTTACAGAGTTTTGCTTACACAAAAGCTTCAATTTTGACCCGTTTCAGGCACAGAAATGACTTTAAACACACTTATTTTAGTTGACAAAGTCATTATTCACATCCAACAGTCATTTAGAGTCAAAAGATTAAATGTTAAAATTTCATCCATATTGACCATTTTGGGATCGTTCGACATGTACGGAGTCATCGTTTTTCATCCGAAAATTGATTTTTTGGACTGTACCAAAAATGATTCAAAATGTCAATTGGATCGTGCCTCATGTTGAATAACCACTTTTTAAACCCTCACAGTGACCAAAATTGCCATTTTTACAGAGTTTTGATTACTCAAAAGCTTCAATTTTGACCCATTTCAGGCACAGAAATGACTTTAAACACACTTATTTTAGTTGACAAAGCCATAATTCACATCCAAGTCATTTAGAGTCAAAAGATTAAATGTTAAAATTTCATCATTATAGACCATTTTGGGAACGTTCAACAGGTCCGGAGTCATCGTTTTTCATCCGAAAATTGATTTTTTGGACTGTACCAAAAATGATTCAAAATGTCAATTGGATCGTGCCTCATGTTGAATAACCACTTTTTAAACCCTCACAGTGACCAAAATTGCCATTTTTACAGAGTTTTGATTACTCAAAAGCTTCAATTTTGACCCATTTCAGGCACAGAAATGACTTTAAACACACTTTTTTCAGTTGACAAAGTCATAATTCACATCCAACAGTCATTTACAGTCAAAAGATTAAATGTTAAAATTTCATCCATATTGACCATTTTGGGATCGTTCGACATGTCCGGAGTCATCGTTTTTCATCCGAAAATTGATTTTTTGGACTGTACCAAAAATGATTCAAAATGTCAATTGGATCGTGCCTCATTTTGAATAACCACTTTTTAAACCCTCACAGTGACCAAAATTGCCAATTTTACAGAGTTTTGCTTACACAAAAGCTTCAATTTTGACCCGTTTCAGGCACAGAAATGACTTTAAACACACTTATTTTAGTTGACAAAGTCATAATTCACATCCAACAGTCATTTACAGTCAAAAGATTAAATGTTAAAATTTCATCCATATTGACCATTTTGGGATCGTTCGACATGTCCGGAGTCATCGTTTTTCATCCGAAAATTGATTTTTTGGACTGTACCAAAAATGATTCAAAATGTCAATTGGATCGTGCCTCATTTTGAATAACCACTTTTTAAACCCTCACAGTGACCAAAATTGCCAATTTTACAGAGTTTTGCTTACACAAAAGCTTCAATTTTGACCCGTTTCAGGCACAGAAATGACTTTAAACACACTTATTTTAGTTGACAAAGTCATTATTCACATCCAACAGTCATTTAGAGTCAAAAGATTAAATGTTAAAATTTCATCCATATTGACCATTTTGGGATCGTTCGACATATCCGGAGTCATTGTTTTTCATCCGAAAATTGATTTTTTGGACTGTACCAAAAATGATTCAAAATGTCAATTGGATCGTGCCTCATGTTGAATAACCACTTTTTAAACCCTCACAGTGACCAAAATTGCCATTTTTACAGAGTTTTGATTACTCAAAAGCTTCAATTTTTACCCCTTTGAGGCACAGAAATGACTTTAAACACACTTATTTTAGTTGACAAAGTCATAATTCACATCCAACAGTCATTTACAGTCAAAAGATTAAATGTTAAAATTTCATCCATATTGACCATTTTGGGATCGTTCGACATGTCCGGAGTCATCATTTTTCATCCGAAAATTGATTTTTTGAACTGTACCAAAAATGATTCAAAATGTCAATTGGATCGTGCCTCATGTTGAATACCCACTTTTTAAACCCTCACAGTGACCAAAATTGCCAATTTTACACAGTTTTGCTTACTCAAAAGCTTCAATTTTGACCCATTTCAGGCACAGAAATGACTTTAAACACACTTATTTTAGTTGACAAAGCCATAATTCACATCCAACAGTCATTTAGAGTCAAAAGATTAAATGTTAAAATTTCATCATTATAGACCATTTTGGGAACGTTCGACAGGTCCGGAGTCATCGTTTTTCGTCTGAAAATTGATTTTTTGGACTGTACCAAAAATGATTCAAAATGTCAATTGGATCGTGCCTCATGTTGAATAACCACTTTTTAAACCCTCACAGTGACCAAAATTGCCATTTTTACAGAGTTTTGATTACTCAAAAGCTTCAATTTTGACCCATTTCATGCACAGAAATGACTTTAAACACACTTATTTTAGTTGACAAAGTCATAATTCACATCCAGCAGTCATTTACAGTCAAAAGATTAAATGTTAAAATTTCATCCATATTGACCATTTTGGGATCGTTCGACATGTCCGGAGTCATCGTTTTTCATCCGAAAATTGATTTTTTGGACTGTACCAAAAATGATTCAAAATGTTAATTGGATCGTGCCTCATTTTGAATAACCACTTTTTAAACCCTCACAGTGACCAAAATTGCCTATTTTACAGAGTTTTGCTTACACAAAAGCTTCAATTTTGACCCGTTTCAGGCACAGAAATGACTTTAAACACACTTATTTTAGTTGACAAAGTCATTATTCACATCCAACAGTCATTTAGAGTCAAAAGATTAAATGTTAAAATTTCATCCATATTGACCATTTTGGGATCGTTCGACATGTACGGAGTCATCGTTTTTCATCCGAAAATTGATTTTTTGGACTGTACCAAAAATGATTCAAAATGTCAATTGGATCGTGCCTCATGTTGAATAACCACTTTTTAAACCCTCACAGTGACCAAAATTGCCATTTTTACAGAGTTTTGATTACTCAAAAGCTTCAATTTTGACCCATTTCAGGCACAGAAATGACTTTAAACACACTTATTTTAGTTGACAAAGCCATAATTCACATCCAACAGTCATTTAGAGTCAAAAGATTAAATGTTAAAATTTCATCATTATAGACCATTTTGGGAACGTTCGACAGGTCCGGAGTCATCGTTTTTCATCCGAAAATTGATTTTTTGGACTGTACCAAAAATGATTCAAAATGTCAATTGGATCGTGCCTCATGTTGAATAACCACTTTTTAAACCCTCACAGTGACCAAAATTGCCATTTTTACAGAGTTTTGATTACTCAAAAGCTTCAATTTTGACCCATTTCAGGCACAGAAATGACTTTAAACACACTTTTTTCAGTTGACAAAGTCATAATTCACATCCAACAGTCATTTACAGTCAAAAGATTAAATGTTAAAATTTCATCCATATTGACCATTTTGGGATCGTTCGACATGTCCGGAGTCATCGTTTTTCATCCGAAAATTGATTTTTTGGACTGTACCAAAAATGATTCAAAATGTCAATTGGATCGTGCCTCATTTTGAATAACCACTTTTTAAACCCTCACAGTGACCAAAATTGCCAATTTTACAGAGTTTTGCTTACACAAAAGCTTCAATTTTGACCCGTTTCAGGCACAGAAATGACTTTAAACACACTTATTTTAGTTGACAAAGTCATTATTCACATCCAACAGTCATTTAGAGTCAAAAGATTAAATGTTAAAATTTCATCCATATTGACCATTTTGGGATCGTTCGACATGTCCGGAGTCATCGTTTTTCATCCGAAAATTGATTTTTTGGACTGTACCAAAAATGATTCAAAATGTCAATTGGATCGTGCCTCATGTTGAATAACCACTTTTTAAACCCTCACAGTGACCAAAATTGCCATTTTTACAGAGTTTTGATTACTCAAAAGCTTCAATTTTTACCCCTTTGAGGCACAGAAATGACTTTAAACACACTTATTTTAGTTGACAAAGTCATAATTCACATCCAACAGTCATTTACAGTCAAAAGATTAAATGTTAAAATTTCATCCATATTGACCATTTTGGGATCGTTCGACATGTCCGGAGTCATCGTTTTTCATCCGAAAATTGATTTTTTGGACTGTACCAAAAATGATTCAAAATGTCAATTGGATCGTGCCTCATTTTGAATAACCACTTTTTAAACCCTCACAGTGACCAAAATTGCCAATTTTACAGAGTTTTGCTTACACAAAAGCTTCAATTTTGACCCGTTTCAGGCACAGAAATGACTTTAAACACACTTATTTTAGTTGACAAAGTCATTATTCACATCCAACAGTCATTTAGAGTCAAAAGATTAAATGTTAAAATTTCATCCATATTGACCATTTTGGGATCGTTCGACATATCCGGAGTCATCGTTTTTCATCCGAAAATTGATTTTTTGGACTGTACCAAAAATGATTCAAAATGTCAATTGGATCGTGCCTCATGTTGAATAACCACTTTTTAAACCCTCACAGTGACCAAAATTGCCATTTTTACAGAGTTTTGATTACTCAAAAGCTTCAATTTTGACCCATTTCAGGCACAGAAATGACTTTAAACACACTTATTTTAGTTGACAAAGCCATAATTCACATCCAACAGTCATTTAGAGTCAAAAGATTAAATGTTAAAATTTCATCATTATAGACCATTTTGGGAACGTTCGACAGGTCCGGAGTCATCGTTTTTCATCCGAAAATTGATTTTTTGGACTGTACCAAAAATGATTCAAAATGTCAATTGGATCGTGCCTCATGTTGAATAACCACTTTTTAAACCCTCAGAGTGACCAAAATTGCCATTTTTACAGAGTTTTGATTACTCAAAAGCTTCAATTTTTACCCCTTTGAGGCACAGAAATGACTTTAAACACACTTATTTTAGTTGACAAAGTCATAATTCACATCCAACAGTCATTTACAGTCAAAAGATTAAATGTTAAAATTTCATCCATATTGACCATTTTGGGATCGTTCGACATGTCCGGAGTCATCATTTTTCATCCGAAAATTGATTTTTTGAACTGTACCAAAAATGATTCAAAATGTCAATTGGATCGTGCCTCATGTTGAATACCCACTTTTTAAACCCTCACAGTGACCAAAATTGCCAATTTTACACAGTTTTGCTTACTCAAAAGCTTCAATTTTGACCCATTTCAGGCACAGAAATGACTTTAAACACACTTATTTTAGTTGACAAAGCCATAATTCACATCCAACAGTCATTTAGAGTCAAAAGATTAAATGTTAAAATTTCATCATTATAGACCATTTTGGGAACGTTCGACAGGTCCGGAGTCATCGTTTTTCGTCTGAAAATTGATTTTTTGGACTGTACCAAAAATGATTCAAAATGTCAATTGGATCGTGCCTCATGTTGAATAACCACTTTTTAAACCCTCACAGTGACCAAAATTGCCATTTTTACAGAGTTTTGATTACTCAAAAGCTTCAATTTTGACCCATTTCATGCACAGAAATGACTTTAAACACACTTATTTTAGTTGACAAAGTCATAATTCACATCCAGCAGTCATTTACAGTCAAAAGATTAAATGTTAAAATTTCATCCATATTGACCATTTTGGGATCGTTCGACATGTCCGGAGTCATCGTTTTTCATCCGAAAATTGATTTTTTGGACTGTACCAAAAATGATTCAAAATGTTAATTGGATCGTGCCTCATTTTGAATAACCACTTTTTAAACCCTCACAGTGACCAAAATTGCCTATTTTACAGAGTTTTGCTGACACAAAAGCTTCAATTTTGACCCGTTTCAGGCACAGAAATGACTTTAAACACACTTATTTTAGTTGACAAAGTCATTATTCACATCCAACAGTCATTTAGAGTCAAAAGATTAAATGTTAAAATTTCATCCATATTGACCATTTTGGGATCGTTCGACATGTACGGAGTCATCGTTTTTCATCCGAAAATTGATTTTTTGGACTGTACCAAAAATGATTCAAAATGTCAATTGGATCGTGCCTCATGTTGAATAACCACTTTTTAAACCCTCACAGTGACCAAAATTGCCATTTTTACAGAGTTTTGATTACTCAAAAGCTTCAATTTTGACCCATTTCAGGCACAGAAATGACTTTAAACACACTTATTTTAGTTGACAAAGCCATAATTCACATCCAACAGTCATTTAGAGTCAAAAGATTAAATGTTAAAATTTCATCATTATAGACCATTTTGGGAACGTTCGACAGGTCCGGAGTCATCGTTTTTCATCCGAAAATTGATTTTTTGGACTGTACCAAAAATGATTCAAAATGTCAATTGGATCGTGCCTCATGTTGAATAACCACTTTTTAAACCCTCACAGTGACCAAAATTGCCATTTTTACAGAGTTTTGATTACTCAAAAGCTTCAATTTTGACCCATTTCAGGCACAGAAATGACTTTAAACACACTTTTTTCAGTTGACAAAGTCATAATTCACATCCAACAGTCATTTACAGTCAAAAGATTAAATGTTAAAATTTCATCCATATTGACCATTTTGGGATCGTTCGACATGTCCGGAGTCATCGTTTTTCATCCGAAAATTGATTTTTTGGACTGTACCAAAAATGATTCAAAATGTCAATTGGATCGTGCCTCATTTTGAATAACCACTTTTTAAACCCTCACAGTGACCAAAATTGCCAATTTTACAGAGTTTTGCTTACACAAAAGCTTCAATTTTGACCCGTTTCAGGCACAGAAATGACTTTAAACACACTTATTTTAGTTGACAAAGTCATTATTCACATCCAACAGTCATTTAGAGTCAAAAGATTAAATGTTAAAATTTCATCCATATTGACCATTTTGGGATCGTTCGACATGTCCGGAGTCATCGTTTTTCATCCGAAAATTGATTTTTTGGACTGTACCAAAAATGATTCAAAATGTCAATTGGATCGTGCCTCATGTTGAATAACCACTTTTTAAACCCTCACAGTGACCAAAATTGCCATTTTTACAGAGTTTTGATTACTCAAAAGCTTCAATTTTTACCCCTTTGAGGCACAGAAATGACTTTAAACACACTTATTTTAGTTGACAAAGTCATAATTCACATCCAACAGTCATTTACAGTCAAAAGATTAAATGTTAAAATTTCATCCATATTGACCATTTTGGGATCGTTCGACATGTCCGGAGTCATCGTTTTTCATCCGAAAATTGATTTTTTGGACTGTACCAAAAATGATTCAAAATGTCAATTGGATCGTGCCTCATTTTGAATAACCACTTTTTAAACCCTCACAGTGACCAAAATTGCCAATTTTACAGAGTTTTGCTTACACAAAAGCTTCAATTTTGACCCGTTTCAGGCACAGAAATGACTTTAAACACACTTATTTTAGTTGACAAAGTCATTATTCACATCCAACAGTCATTTAGAGTCAAAAGATTAAATGTTAAAATTTCATCCATATTGACCATTTTGGGATCGTTCGACATATCCGGAGTCATCGTTTTTCATCCGAAAATTGATTTTTTGGACTGTACCAAAAATGATTCAAAATGTCAATTGGATCGTGCCTCATGTTGAATAACCACTTTTTAAACCCTCACAGTGACCAAAATTGCCATTTTTACAGAGTTTTGATTACTCAAAAGCTTCAATTTTGACCCATTTCAGGCACAGAAATGACTTTAAACACACTTATTTTAGTTGACAAAGCCATAATTCACATCCAACAGTCATTTAGAGTCAAAAGATTAAATGTTAAAATTTCATCATTATAGACCATTTTGGGAACGTTCGACAGGTCCGGAGTCATCGTTTTTCATCCGAAAATTGATTTTTTGGACTGTACCAAAAATGATTCAAAATGTCAATTGGATCGGGCCTCATGTTGAATAACCACTTTTTAAACCCTCAGAGTGACCAAAATTGCCATTTTTACAGAGTTTTGATTACTCAAAAGCTTCAATTTTTACCCCTTTGAGGCACAGAAATGACTTTAAACACACTTATTTTAGTTGACAAAGTCATAATTCACATCCAACAGTCATTTACAGTCAAAAGATTAAATGTTAAAATTTCATCCATATTGACCATTTTGGGATCGTTCGACATGTCCGGAGTCATCATTTTTCATCCGAAAATTGATTTTTTGGACTGTACCAAAAATGATTCAAAATGTCAATTGGATCGTGCCTCATTTTGAATAACCACTTTTTAAACCCTCACAGTGACCAAAATTGCCAATTTTACAGAGTTTTGCTTACACAAAAGCTTCAATTTTGACCCGTTTCAGGCACAGAAATGACTTTAAACACACTTATTTTAGTTGACAAAGTCATAATTCACATCCAACAGTCATTTACAGTCAAAAGATTAAATGTTAACATTTCATCCATATTGACCATTTTGGGATCGTTCGACTTGTCCGGAGTCATCGTTTTTCATCCGAAAATTGATTTTTTGGACTGTACCAAAAATGATTCAAAATGTCAATTGGATCGTGCCTCATGTTGAATAACCACTTTTTAAACCCTCACAGTGACCAAAATTGCCTATTTTACAGAGTTTTGCTTACACAAAAGCTTCAATTTTGACCCGTTTCAGGCACAGAAATGACTTTAAACACACTTATTTTAGTTGACAAAGTCATTATTCACATCCAACAGTCATTTAGAGTCAAAAGATTAAATGTTAAAATTTCATCCATATTGACCATTTTGGGATCGTTTGACATGTCCGGAGTCATCGTTTTTCATCCGAAAATTGATTTTTTGGACTGTACCAAAAATGATTCAAAATGTCAATTGGATCGTGCCTCATGTTGAATAACCACTTTTTAAACCCTCACAGTGACCAAAATTGCCATTTTTACAGAGTTTTGATTACTCAAAAGCTTCAATTTTGACCCATTTCAGGCACAGAAATGACTTTAAACACACTTATTTTAGTTGACAAAGCCATAATTCACATCCAACAGTCATTTAGAGTCAAAAGATTAAATGTTAAAATTTCATCATTATAGACCATTTTGGGAACGTTCGACAGGTCCGGAGTCATCGTTTTTCATCCGAAAATTGATTTTTTGGACTGTACCAAAAATGATTCAAAATGTCAATTGGATCGTGCCTCATTTTGAATAACCACTTTTTAAACCCTCACAGTGACCAAAATTGCCAATTTTACAGAGTTTTGCTTACACAAAAGCTTCAATTTTGACCCGTTTCAGGCACAGAAATGACTTTAAACACACTTATTTTAGTTGACAAAGTCATTATTCACATCCAACAGTCATTTAGAGTCAAAAGATTAAATGTTAAAATTTCATCCATATTGACCATTTTGGGATCGTTCGACATGTCCGGAGTCATCGTTTTTCATCCGAAAATTGATTTTTTGGACTGTACCAAAAATGATTCAAAATGTCAATTGGATCGTGCCTCATGTTGAATAACCACTTTTTAAACCCTCACAGTGACCAAAATTGCCATTTTTACAGAGTTTTGATTACTCAAAAGCTTCAATTTTTACCCCTTTGAGGCACAGAAATGACTTTAAACACACTTATTTTAGTTGACAAAGTCATAATTCACATCCAACAGTCATTTACAGTCAAAAGATTAAATGTTAAAATTTCATCCATATTGACCATTTTGGGATCGTTCGACATGTCCGGAGTCATCGTTTTTCATCCGAAAATTGATTTTTTGGACTGTACCAAAAATGATTCAAAATGTCAATTGGATCGTGCCTCATTTTGAATAACCACTTTTTAAACCCTCACAGTGACCAAAATTGCCAATTTTACAGAGTTTTGCTTACACAAAAGCTTCAATTTTGACCCGTTTCAGGCACAGAAATGACTTTAAACACACTTATTTTAGTTGACAAAGTCATTATTCACATCCAACAGTCATTTAGAGTCAAAAGATTAAATGTTAAAATTTCATCCATATTGACCATTTTGGGATCGTTCGACATGTCCGGAGTCATCGTTTTTCATCCGAAAATTGATTTTTTGGACTGTACCAAAAATGATTCAAAATGTCAATTGGATCGTGCCTCATGTTGAATAACCACTTTTTAAACCCTCACAGTGACCAAAATTGCCATTTTTACAGAGTTTTGATTACTCAAAAGCTTCAATTTTGACCCATTTCAGGCACAGAAATGACTTTAAACACACTTATTTTAGTTGACAAAGTCATAATTCATATCCAACAGTCATTTACAGTCAAAAGATTAAATGTTAAAATTTCATCCATATTGACCATTTTGGGATCGTTCGACATGTCCGGAGTCATCGTTTTTCATCCGAAAATTGATTTTTTGGACTGTACCAAAAATGATTCAAAATGTCAATTGGATTGTGCCTCATGTTGAATAACCACTTTTTAAACCCTCACAGTGACCAAAATTGCCATTTTTACACAGTTTTGCTTACTCAAAAGCTTCAATTTTGACCCATTTCAGGCACAGAAATGACTTTAAACACACTTATTTTAGTTGACAAAGTCATAATTCACATCCAACAGTCATTTACAGTCAAAAGATTAAATGTTAACATTTCATCCATATTGACCATTTTGGGATCGTTCGACATGTCCGGAGTCATCGTTTTTCATCCGAAAATTGATTTTTTGGACTGTACCAAAAATGATTCAAAATGTCAATTGGATCGTGCCTCATGTTGAATAACCACTTTTTAAACCCTCACAGTGACCAAAATTGCCATTTTTACAGAGTTTTGATTACTCAAAAGCTTCAATTTTTACCCCTTTCAGGCACAGAAATGACTTTAAACACACTTTTTTCAGTTGACAAAGTCATAATTCACATCCAACAGTCATTTACAGTCAAAAGATTAAATGTTAAAATTTCATCCATATTGACCATTTTGGGATCGTTCGACATGTCCGGAGTCATCGTTTTTCATCCGAAAATTGATTTTTTGGACTGTACCAAAAATGATTCAAAATGTCAATTGGATCGTGCCTCATGTTGAATAACCAGTTTTTAAACCCTCACAGTGACCAAAATTGCCATTTTTACAGAGTTTTGATTACTCAAAAGCTTCAATTTTTACCCCTTTGAGGCACAGAAATGACTTTAAACACACTTATTTTAGTTGACAAAGTCATAATTCACATCCAACAGTCATTTACAGTCAAAAGATTAAATGTTAAAATTTCATCCATATTGACCATTTTGGGATCGTTCGACATGTCCGGAGTCATCGTTTTTCATCCGAAAATTGATTTTTTGAACTGTACCAAAAATGATTCAAAATGTCAATTGGATCGTGCCTCATGTTGAATAACCACTTTTTAAACCATCACAGTGACCAAAATTGCCATTTTTACAGAGTTTTGCTTACTCAAAAGCTTCAATTTTGACCCATTTCAGGCACAGAAATGACTTTAAACACACTTATTTTAGTTGACAAAGTCATAATTCACATCCAACAGTCATTTACAGTCAAAAGATTAAATGTTAAAATTTCATCCATATTGACCATTTTGGGATCGTTCGACATGTCCGGAGTCATCGTTTTTCATCCGAAAATTGATTTTTTGGACTGTACCAAAAATGATTCAAAATGTCAATTGGATTGTGCCTCATGTTGAATAACCACTTTTTAAACCCTCACAGTGACCAAAATTGCCATTTTTACAGAGTTTTGCTTACTCAAAAGTTTAAATTTTGACCCATTTCAGGCACAGAAATGACTTTAAACACACTTATTTTAGTTGACAAAGTCATAATTCACATCCAACAGTCATTTACAGTCAAAAGATTAAATGTTAAAATTTCATCCATATTGACCATTTTGGGATCGTTCGACATGTCCGGAGTCATCGTTTTTCATCCGAAAATTGATTTTTTAGACTGTACCAAAAATGATTCAAAATGTCAATTGGATCGTGCCTCATGTTGAATAACCACTTTTTAAACCCTCACAGTGACCAAAATTGCCATTTTTACAGAGTTTTGATTACTCAAAAGCTTCAATTTTTAACCCTTTGAGGCACAGAAATGACTTTAAACACACTTATTTTAGTTGACAAAGTCATAATTCACATCCATCAGTCATTTACAGTCAAAAGATTAAATGTTAAAAATTCATCCATATTGACCATTTTGGGATCGTTCGACATGTCCGGAGTCATCGTTTTTCATCCGAAAATTGATTTTTTGAACTGTACCAAAAATGATTCAAAATGTCAATTGGATCGTGCCTCATGTTGAATAACCACTTTTTAAACCCTCACAGTGACCAAAATTGCCAATTTTACACAGTTTTGCTTACTCAAAAGCTTCAATTTTGACCCATTTCAGGCACAGAAATGACTTTAAACACACTTATTTTAGTTGACAAAGCCATAATTCACATCCAACAGTCATTTAGAGTCAAAAGATTAAATGTTATAATTTAATCATTATAGACCATTTTGGGAAAGTTCGACAGGTCCGGAGTCATCGTTTTTCGTCTGAAAATTGATTTTTTGGACTGTACCAAAAATGATTCAAAATGTCAATTGGATCGTGCCTCATGTTGAATAACCACTTTTTAAACCCTCAGAGTGACCAAAATTGCCATTTTTACAGAGTTTTGATTACTCAAAAGCTTCAATTTTTACCCCTTTGAGGCACAGAAATGACTTTAAACACACTAATTTTAGTTGACAAAGTCATAATTCACATCCAACAGTCATTTACAGTCAAAAGATTAAATGTTAAAATTTCATCCATATTGACCATTTTGGGATCGTTCGCCATGTCCGGAGTCATCGTTTTTCATCCGAAAATTGATTTTTTGGACTGTACCAAAAATGATTCAAAATGTCAATTGGATCGTGCCTCATGTTGAATAACCACTTTTTAAACCCTCATAGTGACCAAAATTGCCATTTTTACAGAGTTTTGCTTACACAAAAGCTTCAATTTTGACCCGTTTCAGGCACAGAAATGACTTTAAACACACTTATTTTAGTTGACAAAGTCATTATTCACATCCAACAGTCATTTAGAGTCAAAAGATTAAATGTTAAAATTTCATCCATATTGACCATTTTGGGATCGTTCGACATGTCCGGAGTCATCGTTTTTCATCCGAAAATTGATTTTTTGGACTGTACCAAAAATGATTCAAAATGTCAATTGGATCGTGCCTCATGTTGAATAACCACTTTTTAAACCCTCACAGTGACCAAAATTGCCAATTTTACACAGTTTTGCTTACTCAAAAGCTTCAATTTTGACCCATTTCAGGCACAGAAATGACTTTAAACACACTTATTTTAGTTGACAAAGCCATAATTCACATCCAACAGTCATTTAGAGTCAAAAGATTAAATGTTAAAATTTCATCATTATAGACCATTTTGGGAACGTTCGACAGGTCCGGAGTCATCGTTTTTCGTCTGAAAATTGATTTTTTGGACTGTACCAAAAATGATTCAAAATGTCAATTGGATCGTGCCTCATGTTGAATAACCACTTTTTAAACCCTCACAGTAACCAAAATTGCCATTTTTACAGAGTTTTGATTACTCAGAAGCTTCAATTTTGACCCATTTCAGGCACAGAAATGACTTTAAACACACTTATTTTAGTTGACAAAGTCATAATTCACATCCAACAGTCATTTACAGTCAAAAGATTAAATGTTAAAATTTCATCCATATTGACCATTTTGGGATCGTTCGCCATGTCCGGAGTCATCGTTTTTCATCCGAAAATTGATTTTTTGGACTGTACCAAAAATGATTCAAAATGTCAATTGGATCGTGCCTCATGTTGAATAACCACTTTTTAAACCCTCATAGTGACCAAAATTGCCATTTTTACAGAGTTTTGATTACTCAAAAGCTTCAATTTTGACCCATTTCAGGCACAGAAATGACTTTAAACACACTTATTTTAGTTGACAAAGTCATAATTCACATCCAACAGTCATTTACAGTCAAAAGATTAAATGTTAAAATTTCATCCATATTGACCATTTTGGGATCGTTCGACATGTCCGGAGTCATCGTTTTTCATCCGAAAATTGATTTTTTGGACTGTACCAAAAATGATTCAAAATGTCAATTGGATCGTGCCTCATGTTGAATAACCACTTTTTAAACCCTCACAGTGACCAAAATTGCCATTTTTACAGAGTTTTGATTACTCAAAAGCTTCAATTTTGACCCATTTCAGGCACAGAAATGACTTTAAACACACTTATTTTAGTTGACAAAGTCATAATTCACATCCAACAGTCATTTACAGTCAAAAGATTAAATGTTAAAATTTCATCCATATTGACCATTTTGGGATCGTTCGACATGTCCGGAGTCATCGTTTTTCATCCGAAAATTGATTTTTTGGACTGTACCAAAAATGATTCAAAATGTCAATTGGATCGTGCCTCATGTTGAATAACCACTTTTTAAACCCTCACAGTGACCAAAATTGCCATTTTTACAGAGTTTTGCTTACTCAAAAGCTTCAATTTTGACCCATTTCAGGCACAGAAATGACTTTAAACACACTTATTTTAGTTGACAAAGTCATAATTCACATCCAACAGTCATTTACAGTCAAAAGATTAAATGTTAAAATTTCATCCATATTGACCATTTTGGGATCGTTCGACATGTCCGGAGTCATCGTTTTTCATCCGAAAATTGATTTTTTGGACTGTACCAAAAATGATTCAAAATGTCAATTGGATCATGCCTCATGTTGAATAACCACTTTTTAAACCCTCACAGTGACCAAAATTGCCATTTTTACAGAGTTTTGATTACTCAAAAGCTTCAATTTTTACCCCTTTGAGGCACAGAAATGACTTTAAACACACTTATTTTAGTTGACAAAGTCATAATTCACATCCAACAGTCATTTAGAGTCAAAAGATTAAATGTTAAAATTTCATCCATATTGACCATTTTGGGATCGTTCGACATGTCCGGAGTCATCGTTTTTCATCCGAAAATTGATTTTTTGGACTGTACCAAAAATGATTCAAAATGTCAATTGGATCGTGCCTCATGTTGAATAACCACTTTTTAAACCCTCACAGTGACCAAAATTGCCAATTTTACACAGTTTTGCTTACTCAAAAGCTTCAATTTTGACCCATTTCAGGCACAGAAATGACTTTAAACACACTTATTTTAGTTGACAAAGCCATAATTCACATCCAACAGTCATTTAGAGTCAAAAGTTTAAATGTTAAAATTTCATCATTATAGACCATTTTGGGAACGTTCGACAGGTCCGGAGTCATCGTTTTTCGTCTGAAAATTGATTTTTTGGACTGTACCAAAAATGATTCAAAATGTCAATTGGATCGTGCCTCATGTTGAATAACCACTTTTTAAACCCTCACAGTGACCAAAATTGCCATTTTTACAGAGTTTTGATTACTCAGAAGCTTCAATTTTGACCCATTTCAGGCACAGAAATGACTTTAAACACACTTATTTTAGTTGACAAAGTCATAATTCACATCCAACAGTCATTTACAGTCAAAAGATTAAATGTTAAAATTTCATCCATATTGACCATTTTGGGATCGTTCGCCATGTCCGGAGTCATCGTTTTTCATCCGAAAATTGATTTTTTGGACTGTACCAAAAATGATTCAAAATGTCAATTGGATCGTGCCTCATGTTGAATAACCACTTTTTAAACCCTCATAGTGACCAAAATTGCCATTTTTACAGAGTTTTGATTGCTCAAAAGCTTCAATTTTGACCCATTTCAGGCACAGAAATGACTTTAAACACACTTATTTTAGTTGACAAAGTCATAATTCACATCCAACAGTCATTTACAGTCAAAAGATTAAATGTTAAAATTTCATCCATATTGACCATTTTGGGATCGTTCGACATGTCCGGAGTCATCGTTTTTCATCCGAAAATTGATTTTTTGGACTGTACCAAAAATGATTCAAAATGTCAATTGGATCGTGCCTCATTTTGAATGACCACTTTTTAAACCCTCACAGTGACCAAAATTGCCAATTTTACAGAGTTTTGCTTACACAAAAGCTTCAATTTTGACCCGTTTCAGGCACAGAAATGACTTTAAACACACTTATTTTAGTTGACAAAGTCATTATTCACATCCAACAGTCATTTAGAGTCAAAAGATTAAATGTTAAAATTTCATCCATATTGACCATTTTGGGATCGTTCGACATGTCCGGAGTCATCGTTTTTCATCCGAAAATTGATTTTTTGGACTGTACCAAAAATGATTCAAAATGTCAATTGGATCATGCCTCATGTTGAATAACCACTTTTTAAACCCTCACAGTGACCAAAATTGCCATTTTTACAGAGTTTTGATTACTCAAAAGCTTCAATTTTTACCCCTTTGAGGCACAGAAATGACTTTAAACACACTTATTTTAGTTGACAAAGTCATAATTCACATCCAACAGTCATTTAGAGTCAAAAGATTAAATGTTAAAATTTCATCCATATTGACCATTTTGGGATCGTTCGACATGTCCGGAGTCATCGTTTTTCATCCGAAAATTGATTTTTTGGACTGTACCAAAAATGATTCAAAATGTCAATTGGATCGTGCCTCATGTTGAATAACCACTTTTTAAACCCTCACAGTGACCAAAATTGCCAATTTTACACAGTTTTGCTTACTCAAAAGCTTCAATTTTGACCCATTTCAGGCACAGAAATGACTTTAAACACACTTATTTTAGTTGACAAAGCCATAATTCACATCCAACAGTCATTTAGAGTCAAAAGTTTAAATGTTAAAATTTCATCATTATAGACCATTTTGGGAACGTTCGACAGGTCCGGAGTCATCGTTTTTCGTCTGAAAATTGATTTTTTGGACTGTACCAAAAATGATTCAAAATGTCAATTGGATCGTGCCTCATGTTGAATAACCACTTTTTAAACCCTCACAGTGACCAAAATTGCCATTTTTACAGAGTTTTGATTACTCAGAAGCTTCAATTTTGACCCATTTCAGGCACAGAAATGACTTTAAACACACTTATTTTAGTTGACAAAGTCATAATTCACATCCAACAGTCATTTACAGTCAAAAGATTAAATGTTAAAATTTCATCCATATTGACCATTTTGGGATCGTTCGCCATGTCCGGAGTCATCGTTTTTCATCCGAAAATTGATTTTTTGGACTGTACCAAAAATGATTCAAAATGTCAATTGGATCGTGCCTCATGTTGAATAACCACTTTTTAAACCCTCATAGTGACCAAAATTGCCATTTTTACAGAGTTTTGATTGCTCAAAAGCTTCAATTTTGACCCATTTCAGGCACAGAAATGACTTTAAACACACTTATTTTAGTTGACAAAGTCATAATTCACATCCAACAGTCATTTACAGTCAAAAGATTAAATGTTAAAATTTCATCCATATTGACCATTTTGGGATCGTTCGACATGTCCGGAGTCATCGTTTTTCATCCGAAAATTGATTTTTTGGACTGTACCAAAAATGATTCAAAATGTCAATTGGATCGTGCCTCATTTTGAATGACCACTTTTTAAACCCTCACAGTGACCAAAATTGCCAATTTTACAGAGTTTTGCTTACACAAAAGCTTCAATTTTGACCCGTTTCAGGCACAGAAATGACTTTAAACACACTTATTTTAGTTGACAAAGTCATTATTCACATCCAACAGTCATTTAGAGTCAAAAGATTAAATGTTAAAATTTCATCCATATTGACCATTTTGGGATCGTTCGACATGTCCGGAGTCATCGTTTTTCATCCGAAAATTGATTTTTTGGACTGTACCAAAAATGATTCAAAATGTCAATTGGATCGTGCCTCATGTTGAATAACCACTTTTTAAACCCTCACAGTGACCAAAATTGCCATTTTTACAGAGTTTTGATTACTCAAAAGCTTCAATTTTGACCCATTTCAGGCACAGAAATGACTTTAAACACACTTATTTTAGTTGACAAAGTCATAATTCACATCCAACAGTCATTTACAGTCAAAAGATTAAATGTTAAAATTTCATCCATATTGACCATTTTGGGATCGTTCGACATGTCCGGAGTCATCGTTTTTCATCCGAAAATTGATTTTTTGGACTGTACCAAAAATGATTCAAAATGTCAATTGGATCGTGCCTCATGTTGAATAACCACTTTTTAAACCCTCACAGTGACCAAAATTGCCATTTTTACAGAGTTTTGCTTACTCAAAAGCTTCAATTTTGACCCATTTCAGGCACAGAAATGACTTTAAACACACTTATTTTAGTTGACAAAGTCATAATTCACATCCAACAGTCATTTACAGTCAAAAGATTAAATGTTAAAATTTCATCCATATTGACCATTTTGGGATCGTTCGACATGTCCGGAGTCATCGTTTTTCATCCGAAAATTGATTTTTTGGACTGTACCAAAAATGATTCAAAATGTCAATTGGATCATGCCTCATGTTGAATAACCACTTTTTAAACCCTCACAGTGACCAAAATTGCCATTTTTACAGAGTTTTGATTACTCAAAAGCTTCAATTTTTACCCCTTTGAGGCACAGAAATGACTTTAAACACACTTATTTTAGTTGACAAAGTCATAATTCACATCCAACAGTCATTTAGAGTCAAAAGATTAAATGTTAAAATTTCATCCATATTGACCATTTTGGGATCGTTCGACATGTCCGGAGTCATCGTTTTTCATCCGAAAATTGATTTTTTGGACTGTACCAAAAATGATTCAAAATGTCAATTGGATCGTGCCTCATGTTGAATAACCACTTTTTAAACCCTCACAGTGACCAAAATTGCCAATTTTACACAGTTTTGCTTACTCAAAAGCTTCAATTTTGACCCATTTCAGGCACAGAAATGACTTTAAACACACTTATTTTAGTTGACAAAGCCATAATTCACATCCAACAGTCATTTAGAGTCAAAAGATTAAATGTTAAAATTTCATCATTATAGACCATTTTGGGAACGTTCGACAGGTCCGGAGTCATCGTTTTTCGTCTGAAAATTGATTTTTTGGACTGTACCAAAAATGATTCAAAATGTCAATTGGATCGTGCCTCATGTTGAATAACCACTTTTTAAACCCTCACAGTGACCAAAATTGCCATTTTTACAGAGTTTTGATTACTCAGAAGCTTCAATTTTGACCCATTTCAGGCACAGAAATGACTTTAAACACACTTATTTTAGTTGACAAAGTCATAATTCACATCCAACAGTCATTTACAGTCAAAAGATTAAATGTTAAAATTTCATCCATATTGACCATTTTGGGATCGTTCGACATGTCCGGAGTCATCGTTTTTCATCCAAAAATTGATTTTTTGGACTGTACCAAAAATGATTCAAAATGTCAATTGGATCGTGCCTCATGTTGAATAACCACTTTTTAAACCCTCACAGTGACCAAAATTGCCATTTTTACAGAGTTTTGATTACTCAAAAGCTTCTATTTTGACCCATTTCAGGCACAGAAATGACTTTAAACACACTTATTTTAGTTGACAAAGTCATAATTCACATCCAACAGTCATTTACAGTCAAAAGATTAAATGTTAAAATTTCATCCATATTGACCATTTTGGGATCGTTCGACATGTCCGGAGTCATCGTTTTTCATCCGAAAATTGATTTTTTGGACTGTACCAAAAATGATTCAAAATGTCAATTGGATCGTGCCTCATTTTGAATAACCACTTTTTAAACCCTCACAGTGACCAAAATTGCTAATTTTACAGAGTTTTGCTTACACAAAAGCTTCAATTATGACCCGTTTCAGGCACAGAAATGACTTTAAACACACTTATTTTAGTTGACAAAGTCATTATTCACATCCAACAGTCATTTAGAGTCAAAAGATTAAATGTTAAAATTTCATCCATATTGACCATTTTGGGATCGTTCGACATGTCCGGAGTCATCGTTTTTCATCCGAAAATTGATTTTTTGGACTGTACCAAAAATGATTCAAAATGTCAATTGGATCGTGCCTCATGTTGAATAACCACTTTTTAAACCCTCACAGTTACCAAAATTGCCATTTTTACAGAGTTTTGATTACTCAAAAGCTTCAATTTTGACCCATTTCAGGCACAGAAATGACTTTAAACACACTTATTTTAGTTGACAAAGTCATAATTCACATCCAACAGTCATTTACAGTCAAAAGATTAAATGTTAAAATTTCATCCATATTGACCATTTTGGGATCGTTCGACATGTCCGGAGTCATCGTTTTTCATCCGAAAATTGATTTTTTGGACTGTACCAAAAATGATTCAAAATGTCAATTGGATCATGCCTCATGTTGAATAACCACTTTTTAAACCCTCACAGTGACCAAAATTGCCATTTTTACAGAGTTTTGATTACTCAAAAGCTTCAATTTTTACCCCTTTGAGGCACAGAAATGACTTTAAACACACTTATTTTAGTTGACAAAGTCATAATTCACATCCAACAGTCATTTACAGTCAAAAGATTAAATGTTAAAAATTCATCCATATTGACCATTTTGGGATCGATCGACATGTCCGGAGTCATCGTTTTTCATCCGAAAATTGATTTTTTGAACTGTACCAAAAATGATTCAAAATGTCAATTGGATCGTGCCTCATGTTGAATAACCACTTTTTAAACCCTCACAGTGACCAAAATTGCCAATTTTACACAGTTTTGCTTACTCAAAAGCTTCAATTTTGACCCATTTCAGGCACAGAAATGACTTTAAACACACTTATTTTAGTTGACAAAGCCATAATTCACATCCAACAGTCATTTAGAGTCAAAAGATTAAATGTTAAAATTTCATCATTATAGACCATTTTGGGAACGTTCGACAGGTCCGGAGTCATCGTTTTTCGTCTGAAAATTGATTTTTTGGACTGTACCAAAAATGATTCAAAATGTCAATTGGATCGTGCCTCATGTTGAATAACCACTTTTTAAACCCTCAGAGTGACCAAAATTGCCATTTTTACAGAGTTTTGATTACTCAAAAGCTTCAATTTTTACCCATTTCAGGCACAGAAATGACTTTAAACACACTTATTTTAGTTGACAAAGTCATAATTCACATCCAACAGTCATTTACAGTCAAAAGATTAAATGTTAAAATTTCATCCATATTGACCATTTTGGGATCGTTCGACATGTCCGGAGTCATCGTTTTTCATCCGAAAATTGATTTTTTGGGCTGTACCAAAAATGATTCAAAATGTCAATTGGATCGTGCCTCATTTTGAATGACCACTTTTTAAACCCTCACAGTGACCAAAATTGTCAATTTTACAGAGTTTTGCTTACACAAAAGCTTCAATTTTGACCCGTTTCAGGCACAGAAATGACTTTAAACACACTTATTTTAGTTGACAAAGTCATTATTCACATCCAACAGTCATTTAGAGTCAAAAGATTAAATGTTAAAATTTCATCCATATTGACCATTTTGGGATCGTTCGACATGTCCGGAGTCATCGTTTTTCATCCGAAAATTGATTTTTTGGACTGTACCAAAAATGATTCAAAATGTCAATTGGATCGTGCCTCATGTTGAATAACCACTTTTTAAACCCTCACAGTGACCAAAATTGCCATTTTTACAGAGTTTTGATTACTCAAAAGCTTCAATTTTGACCCATTTCAGGCACAGAAATGACTTTAAACACACTTATTTTAGTTGACAAAGTCATAATTCACATCCAACAGTCATTTACAGTCAAAAGATTAAATGTTAAAATTTCATCCATATTGACCATTTTGGGATCGTTCGACATGTCCGGAGTCATCGTTTTTCATCCGAAAATTGATTTTTTGGACTGTACCAAAAATGATTCAAAATGTCAATTGGATCGTGCCTCATGTTGAATAACCACTTTTTAAACCCTCACAGTGACCAAAATTGCCATTTTTACAGAGTTTTGCTTACTCAAAAGCTTCAATTTTGACCCATTTCAGGCACAGAAATGACTTTAAACACACTTATTTTAGTTGACAAAGTCATAATTCACATCCAACAGTCATTTACAGTCAAAAGATTAAATGTTAAAATTTCATCCATATTGACCATTTTGGGATCGTTCGACATGTCCGGAGTCATCGTTTTTCATCCGAAAATTGATTTTTTGGACTGTACCAAAAATGATTCAAAATGTCAATTGGATCGTGCCTCATTTTGAATAACCACTTTTTAAACCCTCACAGTGACCAAAATTGCCAATTTTACAGAGTTTTGCTTATACAAAAGCTTCAATTTTGACCCGTTTCAGGCACAGAAATGACTTTAAACACACTTATTTTAGTTGACAAAGTCATTATTCACATCCAACAGTCATTTACAGTCAAAAGATTAAATGTTAAAATTTCATCCATATTGACCATTTTGGGATCGTTCGACATGTCCGGAGTCATCGTTTTTCATCCGAAAATTGATTTTTTGGACTGTACCAAAAATGATTCAAAATGTCAATTGGATCGTGCCTCATGTTGAATAACCACTTTTTAAACCCTCATAGTGACCAAAATTGCCATTTTTACAGAGTTTTGATTACTCAAAAGCTTCAATTTTGACCCATTTCAGGCACAGAAATGACTTTAAACACACTTATTTTAGTTGACAAAGTCATAATTCACATCCAACAGTCATTTACAGTCAAAAGATTAAATGTTAAAATTTCATCCATATTGACCATTTTGGGATCGTTCGACATGTCCGGAGTCATCGTTTTTCATCCGAAAATTGATTTTTTGGGCTGTACCAAAAATGATTCAAAATGTCAATTGGATCGTGCCTCATTTTGAATGACCACTTTTTAAACCCTCACAGTGACCAAAATTGCCAATTTTACAGAGTTTTGCTTACACAAAAGCTTCAATTTTGACCCGTTTCAGGCACAGAAATGACTTTAAACACACTTATTTTAGTTGACAAAGTCATTATTCACATCCAACAGTCATTTAGAGTCAAAAGATTAAATGTTAAAATTTCATCCATATTGACCATTTTGGGATCGTTCGACATGTCCGGAGTCATCGTTTTTCATCCGAAAATTGATTTTTTGGACTGTACCAAAAATGATTCAAAATGTCAATTGGATCGTGCCTCATGTTGAATAACCACTTTTTAAACCCTCACAGTGACCAAAATTGCCATTTTTACAGAGTTTTGCTTACTCAAAAGCTTCAATTTTGACCCATTTCAGGCACAGAAATGACTTTAAACACACTTATTTTAGTTGACAAAGTCATAATTCACATCCAACAGTCATTTACAGTCAAAAGATTAAATGTTAAAATTTCATCCATATTGACCATTTTGGGATCGTTCGACATGTCCGGAGTCATCGTTTTTCATCCGAAAATTGATTTTTTGGACTGTACCAAAAATGATTCAAAATGTCAATTGGATCATGCCTCATGTTGAATAACCACTTTTTAAACCCTCACAGTGACCAAAATTGCCATTTTTACAGAGTTTTGATTACTCAAAAGCTTCAATTTTTACCCCTTTGAGGCACAGAAATGACTTTAAACACACTTATTTTAGTTGACAAAGTCATAATTCACATCCAACAGTCATTTAGAGTCAAAAGATTAAATGTTAAAATTTCATCCATATTGACCATTTTGGGATCGTTCGACATGTCCGGAGTCATCGTTTTTCATCCGAAAATTGATTTTTTGGACTGTACCAAAAATGATTCAAAATGTCAATTGGATCGTGCCTCATTTTGAATAACCACTTTTTAAACCCTCACAGTGACCAAAATTGCCAATTTTACAGAGTTTTGCTTATACAAAAGCTTCAATTTTGACCCGTTTCAGGCACAGAAATGACTTTAAACACACTTATTTTAGTTGACAAAGTCATTATTCACATCCAACAGTCATTTAGAGTCAAAAGATTAAATGTTAAAATTTCATCCATATTGACCATTTTGGGATCGTTCGACATGTCCGGAGTCATCGTTTTTCATCCGAAAATTGATTTTTTGGACTGTACCAAAAATGATTCAAAATGTCAATTGGATCGTGCCTCATGTTGAATAACCACTTTTTAAACCCTCACAGTGACCAAAATTGCCATTTTTACAGAGTTTTGATTACTCAAAAGCTTCAATTTTGACCCATTTCAGGCACATAAATGACTTTAAACACACTTATTTTAGTTGACAAAGTCATAATTCACATCCAACAGTCATTTACAGTCAAAAGATTAAATGTTAAAATTTCATCCATATTGACCATTTTGGGATCGTTCGACATGTCCGGAGTCATCGTTTTTCATCCGAAAATTGATTTTTTGGACTGTACCAAAAATGATTCAAAATGTCAATTGGATCGTGCCTCATGTTGAATAACCACTTTTTAAACCCTCACAGTGACCAAAATTGCCATTTTTACAGAGTTTTGATTACTCAAAAGCTTCAATTTTGACCCATTTCAGGCACATAAATGACTTTAAACACACTTATTTTAGTTGACAAAGTCATAATTCACATCCAACAGTCATTTACAGTCAAAAGATTAAATGTTAAAATTTCATCCATATTGACCATTTTGGGATCGTTCGACATGTCCGGAGTCATCGTTTTTCATCCGAAAATTGATTTTTTGGACTGTACCAAAAATGATTCAAAATGTCAATTGGATCGTGCCTCGTGTTGAATAACAACTTTTTAAACCCTCACAGTGACCAAAATTGCCATTTTTACAGAGTTTTGCTTACTCAAAAGCTTCAATTTTGACCCATTTCAGGCACAGAAATGACTTTAAACACACTTATTTTAGTTGACAAAGTCATAATTCACATCCAACAGTCATTTACAGTCAAAAGATTAAATGTTAAAATTTCATCCATATTGACCATTTTGGGATCGTTCGACATGTCCAGAGTCATTGTTTTTCATCCGAAAATTGATTTTTTGGACTGTACCAAAAATGATTCAAAATGTCAATTGGATCGTGCCTCATGTTGAATAACCACTTTTTAAACCCTCACAGTGACCAAAATTGCCATTTTTACAGAGTTTTGCTTACTCAAAAGCTTCAATTTTGACCCATTTCAGGCACAGAAATGACTTTAAACACACTTATTTTAGTTGACAAAGTCATAATTCACATCCAACAGTCATTTACAGTCAAAAGATTAAATGTTAAAATTTCATCCATATTGACCATTTTGGGATCGTTCGACATGTCCGGAGTCATCGTTTTTCATCCGAAAATTGATTTTTTGGACTGTACCAAAAATGATTCAAAATGTCAATTGGATCATGCCTCATGTTGAATAACCACTTTTTAAACCCACACAGTGACCAAAATTGCCATTTTTACAGAGTTTTGATTACTCAAAAGCTTCCATTTTTACCCCTTTGAGGCACAGAAATGACTTTAAACACACTTATTTTAGTTGACAAAGTCATTATTCACATCCAACAGTCATTTAGAGTCAAAAGATTAAATGTTAAAATTTCATCCATATTGACCATTTTGGGATCGTTCGACATGTCCGGAGTCATCGTTTTTCATCCGAAAATTGATTTTTTGAACTGTACCAAAAATGATTCAAAATGTCAATTGGATCGTGCCTCATGTTGAATACCCACTTTTTAAACCCTCACAGTGACCAAAATTGCCAATTTTACACAGTTTTGCTTACTCAAAAGCTTCAATTTTGACCCATTTCAGGCACAGAAATGACTTTAAACACACTTATTTTAGTTGACAAAGCCATAATTCACATCCAACAGTCATTTAGAGTCAAAAGATTAAATGTTAAAATTTCATCATTATAGACCATTTTGGGAACGTTCGACAGGTCCGGAGTCATCGTTTTTCGTCTGAAAATTGATTTTTTGGACTGTACCAAAAATGATTCAAAATGTCAATTGGATCGTGCCTCATGTTGAATAACCACTTTTTAAACCCTCACAGTGACCAAAATTGCCATTTTTACAGAGTTTTGATTACTCAAAAGCTTCAATTTTGACCCATTTCATGCACAGAAATGACTTTAAACACACTTATTTTAGTTGACAAAGTCATAATTCACATCCAGCAGTCATTTACAGTCAAAAGATTAAATGTTAAAATTTCATCCATATTGACCATTTTGGGATCGTTCGACATGTCCGGAGTCATCGTTTTTCATCCGAAAATTGATTTTTTGGACTGTACCAAAAATGATTCAAAATGTTAATTGGATCGTGCCTCATTTTGAATAACCACTTTTTAAACCCTCACAGTGACCAAAATTGCCTATTTTACAGAGTTTTGCTTACACAAAAGCTTCAATTTTGACCCGTTTCAGGCACAGAAATGACTTTAAACACACTTATTTTAGTTGACAAAGTCATTATTCACATCCAACAGTCATTTAGAGTCAAAAGATTAAATGTTAAAATTTCATCCATATTGACCATTTTGGGATCGTTCGACATGTACGGAGTCATCGTTTTTCATCCGAAAATTGATTTTTTGGACTGTACCAAAAATGATTCAAAATGTCAATTGGATCGTGCCTCATGTTGAATAACCACTTTTTAAACCCTCACAGTGACCAAAATTGCCATTTTTACAGAGTTTTGATTACTCAAAAGCTTCAATTTTGACCCATTTCAGGCACAGAAATGACTTTAAACACACTTATTTTAGTTGACAAAGCCATAATTCACATCCAACAGTCATTTAGAGTCAAAAGATTAAATGTTAAAATTTCATCATTATAGACCATTTTGGGAACGTTCGACAGGTCCGGAGTCATCGTTTTTCATCCGAAAATTGATTTTTTGGACTGTACCAAAAATGATTCAAAATGTCAATTGGATCGTGCCTCATGTTGAATAACCACTTTTTAAACCCTCACAGTGACCAAAATTGCCATTTTTACAGAGTTTTGATTACTCAAAAGCTTCAATTTTGACCCATTTCAGGCACAGAAATGACTTTAAACACACTTTTTTCAGTTGACAAAGTCATAATTCACATCCAACAGTCATTTACAGTCAAAAGATTAAATGTTAAAATTTCATCCATATTGACCATTTTGGGATCGTTCGACATGTCCGGAGTCATCGTTTTTCATCCGAAAATTGATTTTTTGGACTGTACCAAAAATGATTCAAAATGTCAATTGGATCGTGCCTCATTTTGAATAACCACTTTTTAAACCCTCACAGTGACCAAAATTGCCAATTTTACAGAGTTTTGCTTACACAAAAGCTTCAATTTTGACCCGTTTCAGGCACAGAAATGACTTTAAACACACTTATTTTAGTTGACAAAGTCATTATTCACATCCAACAGTCATTTAGAGTCAAAAGATTAAATGTTAAAATTTCATCCATATTGACCATTTTGGGATCGTTCGACATGTCCGGAGTCATCGTTTTTCATCCGAAAATTGATTTTTTGGACTGTACCAAAAATGATTCAAAATGTCAATTGGATCGTGCCTCATGTTGAATAACCACTTTTTAAACCCTCACAGTGACCAAAATTGCCATTTTTACAGAGTTTTGATTACTCAAAAGCTTCAATTTTTACCCCTTTGAGGCACAGAAATGACTTTAAACACACTTATTTTAGTTGACAAAGTCATAATTCACATCCAACAGTCATTTACAGTCAAAAGATTAAATGTTAAAATTTCATCCATATTGACCATTTTGGGATCGTTCGACATGTCCGGAGTCATCGTTTTTCATCCGAAAATTGATTTTTTGGACTGTACCAAAAATGATTCAAAATGTCAATTGGATCGTGCCTCATTTTGAATAACCACTTTTTAAACCCTCACAGTGACCAAAATTGCCAATTTTACAGAGTTTTGCTTACACAAAAGCTTCAATTTTGACCCGTTTCAGGCACAGAAATGACTTTAAACACACTTATTTTAGTTGACAAAGTCATTATTCACATCCAACAGTCATTTAGAGTCAAAAGATTAAATGTTAAAATTTCATCCATATTGACCATTTTGGGATCGTTCGACATATCCGGAGTCATCGTTTTTCATCCGAAAATTGATTTTTTGGACTGTACCAAAAATGATTCAAAATGTCAATTGGATCGTGCCTCATGTTGAATAACCACTTTTTAAACCCTCACAGTGACCAAAATTGCCATTTTTACAGAGTTTTGATTACTCAAAAGCTTCAATTTTGACCCATTTCAGGCACAGAAATGACTTTAAACACACTTATTTTAGTTGACAAAGCCATAATTCACATCCAACAGTCATTTAGAGTCAAAAGATTAAATGTTAAAATTTCATCATTATAGACCATTTTGGGAACGTTCGACAGGTCCGGAGACATCGTTTTTCATCCGAAAATTGATTTTTTGGACTGTACCAAAAATGATTCAAAATGTCAATTGGATCGTGCCTCATGTTGAATAACCACTTTTTAAACCCTCACAGTGACCAAAATTGCCATTTTTACAGAGTTTTGCTTACTCAAAAGCTTCAATTTTGACCCATTTCAGGCACAGAAATGACTTTAAACACACTTATTTTAGTTGACAAAGTCATAATTCACATCCAACAGTCATTTACAGTCAAAAGATTAAATGTTAAAATTTCATCCATATTGACCATTTTGGGATCGTTCGACATGTCCGGAGTCATCGTTTTTCATCCGAAAATTGATTTTTTGGACTGTACCAAAAATGATTCAAAATGTCAATTGGATCATGCCTCATGTTGAATAACCACTTTTTAAACCCTCACAGTGACCAAAATTGCCATTTTTACAGAGTTTTGATTACTCAAAAGCTTCAATTTTTACCCCTTTGAGGCACAGAAATGACTTTAAACACACTTATTTTAGTTGACAAAGTCATAATTCACATCCAACAGTCATTTAGAGTCAAAAGAATAAATGTTAAAATTTCATCCATATTGACCATTTTGGGATCGTTCGACATGTCCGGAGTCATCGTTTTTCATCCGAAAATTGATTTTTTGGACTGTACCAAAAATGATTCAAAATGTCAATTGGATCGTGCCTCATTTTGAATAACCACTTTTTAAACCCTCACAGTGACCAAAATTGCCAATTTTACAGAGTTTTGCTTATACAAAAGCTTCAATTTTGACCCGTTTCAGGCACAGAAATGACTTTAAACACACTTATTTTAGTTGACAAAGTCATTATTCACATCCAACAGTCATTTAGAGTCAAAAGATTAAATGTTAAAATTTCATCCATATTGACCATTTTGGGATCGTTCGACATGTCCGGAGTCATCGTTTTTCATCCGAAAATTGATTTTTTGGACTGTACCAAAAATGATTCAAAATGTCAATTGGATCGTGCCTCATGTTGAATAACCACTTTTTAAACCCTCACAGTGACCAAAATTGCCATTTTTACAGAGTTTTGATTACTCAAAAGCTTCAATTTTGACCCATTTCAGGCACATAAATGACTTTAAACACACTTATTTTAGTTGACAAAGTCATAATTCACATCCAACAGTCATTTACAGTCAAAAGATTAAATGTTAAAATTTCATCCATATTGACCATTTTGGGATCGTTCGACATGTCCGGAGTCATCGTTTTTCATCCGAAAATTGATTTTTTGGACTGTACCAAAAATGATTCAAAATGTCAATTGGATCGTGCCTCATGTTGAATAACCACTTTTTAAACCCTCACAGTGACCAAAATTGCCATTTTTACAGAGTTTTGATTACTCAAAAGCTTCAATTTTGACCCATTTCAGGCACATAAATGACTTTAAACACACTTATTCTAGTTGACAAAGTCATAATTCACATCCAACAGTCATTTACAGTCAAAAGATTAAATGTTAAAATTTCATCCATATTGACCATTTTGGGATCGTTCGACATGTCCGGAGTCATCGTTTTTCATCCGAAAATTGATTTTTTGGACTGTACCAAAAATGATTCAAAATGTCAATTGGATCGTGCCTCGTGTTGAATAACAACTTTTTAAACCCTCACAGTGACCAAAATTGCCATTTCTACAGAGTTTTGCTTACTCAAAAGCTTCAATTTTGACCCATTTCAGGCACAGAAATGACTTTAAACACACTTATTTTAGTTGACAAAGTCATAATTCACATCCAACAGTCATTTACAGTCAAAAGATTAAATGTTAAAATTTCATCCATATTGACCATTTTGGGATCGTTCGACATGTCCAGAGTCATTGTTTTTCATCCGAAAATTGATTTTTTGGACTGTACCAAAAATGATTCAAAATGTCAATTGGATCGTGCCTCATGTTGAATAACCACTTTTTAAACCCTCACAGTGACCAAAATTGCCATTTTTACAGAGTTTTGCTTACTCAAAAGCTTCAATTTTGACCCATTTCAGGCACAGAAATGACTTTAAACACACTTATTTTAGTTGACAAAGTCATAATTCACATCCAACAGTCATTTACAGTCAAAAGATTAAATGTTAAAATTTCATCCATATTGACCATTTTGGGATCGTTCGACATGTCCGGAGTCATCGTTTTTCATCCGAAAATTGATTTTTTGGACTGTACCAAAAATGATTCAAAATGTCAATTGGATCATGCCTCATGTTGAATAACCACTTTTTAAACCCACACAGTGACCAAAATTGCCATTTTTACAGAGTTTTGATTACTCAAAAGCTTCCATTTTTACCCCTTTGAGGCACAGAAATGACTTTAAACACACTTATTTTAGTTGACAAAGTCATTATTCACATCCAACAGTCATTTAGAGTCAAAAGATTAAATGTTAAAATTTCATCCATATTGACCATTTTGGGATCGTTCGACATATCCGGAGTCATCGTTTTTCATCCGAAAATTGATTTTTTGGACTGTACCAAAAATGATTCAAAATGTCAATTGGATCGTGCCTCATGTTGAATAACCACTTTTTAAACCCTCACAGTGACCAAAATTGCCATTTTTACAGAGTTTTGATTACTCAAAAGCTTCAATTTTGACCCATTTCAGGCACAGAAATGACTTTAAACACACTTATTTTAGTTGACAAAGCCATAATTCACATCCAACAGTCATTTAGAGTCAAAAGATTAAATGTTAAAATTTCATCATTATAGACCATTTTGGGAACGTTCGACAGGTCCGGAGTCATCGTTTTTCATCCGAAAATTGATTTTTTGGACTGTACCAAAAATGATTCAAAATGTCAATTGGATCGTGCCTCATGTTGAATAACCACTTTTTAAACCCTCACAGTGACCAAAATTGCCATTTTTACAGAGTTTTGCTTACTCAAAAGCTTCAATTTTGACCCATTTCAGGCACAGAAATGACTTTAAACACACTTATTTTAGTTGACAAAGTCATAATTCACATCCAACAGTCATTTACAGTCAAAAGATTAAATGTTAAAATTTCATCCATATTGACCATTTTGGGATCGTTCGACATGTCCGGAGTCATCGTTTTTCATCCGAAAATTGATTTTTTGGACTGTACCAAAAATGATTCAAAATGTCAATTGGATCATGCCTCATGTTGAATAACCACTTTTTAAACCCTCACAGTGACCAAAATTGCCATTTTTACAGAGTTTTGATTACTCAAAAGCTTCAATTTTTACCCCTTTGAGGCACAGAAATGACTTTAAACACACTTATTTTAGTTGACAAAGTCATAATTCACATCCAACAGTCATTTAGAGTCAAAAGAATAAATGTTAAAATTTCATCCATATTGACCATTTTGGGATCGTTCGACATGTCCGGAGTCATCGTTTTTCATCCGAAAATTGATTTTTTGGACTGTACCAAAAATGATTCAAAATGTCAATTGGATCGTGCCTCATTTTGAATAACCACTTTTTAAACCCTCACAGTGACCAAAATTGCCAATTTTACAGAGTTTTGCTTATACAAAAGCTTCAATTTTGACCCGTTTCAGGCACAGAAATGACTTTAAACACACTTATTTTAGTTGACAAAGTCATTATTCACATCCAACAGTCATTTAGAGTCAAAAGATTAAATGTTAAAATTTCATCCATATTGACCATTTTGGGATCGTTCGACATGTCCGGAGTCATCGTTTTTCATCCGAAAATTGATTTTTTGGACTGTACCAAAAATGATTCAAAATGTCAATTGGATCGTGCCTCATGTTGAATAACCACTTTTTAAACCCTCACAGTGACCAAAATTGCCATTTTTACAGAGTTTTGATTACTCAAAAGCTTCAATTTTGACCCATTTCAGGCACATAAATGACTTTAAACACACTTATTTTAGTTGACAAAGTCATAATTCACATCCAACAGTCATTTACAGTCAAAAGATTAAATGTTAAAATTTCATCCATATTGACCATTTTGGGATCGTTCGACATGTCCGGAGTCATCGTTTTTCATCCGAAAATTGATTTTTTGGACTGTACCAAAAATGATTCAAAATGTCAATTGGATCGTGCCTCATGTTGAATAACCACTTTTTAAACCCTCACAGTGACCAAAATTGCCATTTTTACAGAGTTTTGATTACTCAAAAGCTTCAATTTTGACCCATTTCAGGCACATAAATGACTTTAAACACACTTATTTTAGTTGACAAAGTCATAATTCACATCCAACAGTCATTTACAGTCAAAAGATTAAATGTTAAAATTTCATCCATATTGACCATTTTGGGATCGTTCGACATGTCCGGAGTCATCGTTTTTCATCCGAAAATTGATTTTTTGGACTGTACCAAAAATGATTCAAAATGTCAATTGGATCGTGCCTCATGTTGAATAACAACTTTTTAAACCCTCACAGTGACCAAAATTGCCATTTTTACAGAGTTTTGCTTACTCAAAAGCTTCAATTTTGACCCATTTCAGGCACAGAAATGACTTTAAACACACTTATTTTAGTTGACAAAGTCATAATTCACATCCAACAGTCATTTACAGTCAAAAGATTAAATGTTAAAATTTCATCCATATTGACCATTTTGGGATCGTTCGACATGTCCAGAGTCATTGTTTTTCATCCGAAAATTGATTTTTTGGACTGTACCAAAAATGATTCAAAATGTCAATTGGATCGTGCCTCATGTTGAATAACCACTTTTTAAACCCTCACAGTGACCAAAATTGCCATTTTTACAGAGTTTTGCTTACTCAAAAGCTTCAATTTTGACCCATTTCAGGCACAGAAATGACTTTAAACACACTTATTTTAGTTGACAAAGTCATAATTCACATCCAACAGTCATTTACAGTCAAAAGATTAAATGTTAAAATTTCATCCATATTGACCATTTTGGGATCGTTCGACATGTCCGGAGTCATCGTTTTTCATCCGAAAATTGATTTTTTGGACTGTACCAAAAATGATTCAAAATGTCAATTGGATCATGCCTCATGTTGAATAACCACTTTTTAAACCCACACAGTGACCAAAATTGCCATTTTTACAGAGTTTTGATTACTCAAAAGCTTCCATTTTTACCCCTTTGAGGCACAGAAATGACTTTAAACACACTTATTTTAGTTGACAAAGTCATTATTCACATCCAACAGTCATTTAGAGTCAAAAGATTAAATGTTAAAATTTCATCCATATTGACCATTTTGGGATCGTTCGACATGTCCGGAGTCATCGTTTTTCATCCGAAAATTGATTTTTTGAACTGTACCAAAAATGATTCAAAATGTCAATTGGATCGTGCCTCATGTTGAATACCCACTTTTTAAACCCTCACAGTGACCAAAATTGCCAATTTTACACAGTTTTGCTTACTCAAAAGCTTCAATTTTGACCCATTTCAGGCACAGAAATGACTTTAAACACACTTATTTTAGTTGACAAAGCCATAATTCACATCCAACAGTCATTTAGAGTCAAAAGATTAAATGTTAAAATTTCATCATTATAGACCATTTTGGGAACGTTCGACAGGTCCGGAGTCATCGTTTTTCGTCTGAAAATTGATTTTTTGGACTGTACCAAAAATGATTCAAAATGTCAATTGGATCGTGCCTCATGTTGAATAACCACTTTTTAAACCCTCACAGTGACCAAAATTGCCATTTTTACAGAGTTTTGATTACTCAAAAGCTTCAATTTTGACCCATTTCATGCACAGAAATGACTTTAAACACACTTATTTTAGTTGACAAAGTCATAATTCACATCCAGCAGTCATTTACAGTCAAAAGATTAAATGTTAAAATTTCATCCATATTGACCATTTTGGGATCGTTCGACATGTCCGGAGTCATCGTTTTTCATCCGAAAATTGATTTTTTGGACTGTACCAAAAATGATTCAAAATGTTAATTGGATCGTGCCTCATTTTGAATAACCACTTTTTAAACCCTCACAGTGACCAAAATTGCCTATTTTACAGAGTTTTGCTTACACAAAAGCTTCAATTTTGACCCGTTTCAGGCACAGAAATGACTTTAAACACACTTATTTTAGTTGACAAAGTCATTATTCACATCCAACAGTCATTTAGAGTCAAAAGATTAAATGTTAAAATTTCATCCATATTGACCATTTTGGGATCGTTCGACATGTACGGAGTCATCGTTTTTCATCCGAAAATTGATTTTTTGGACTGTACCAAAAATGATTCAAAATGTCAATTGGATCGTGCCTCATGTTGAATAACCACTTTTTAAACCCTCACAGTGACCAAAATTGCCATTTTTACAGAGTTTTGATTACTCAAAAGCTTCAATTTTGACCCATTTCAGGCACAGAAATGACTTTAAACACACTTATTTTAGTTGACAAAGCCATAATTCACATCCAAGTCATTTAGAGTCAAAAGATTAAATGTTAAAATTTCATCATTATAGACCATTTTGGGAACGTTCGACAGGTCCGGAGTCATCGTTTTTCATCCGAAAATTGATTTTTTGGACTGTACCAAAAATGATTCAAAATGTCAATTGGATCGTGCCTCATGTTGAATAACCACTTTTTAAACCCTCACAGTGACCAAAATTGCCATTTTTACAGAGTTTTGATTACTCAAAAGCTTCAATTTTGACCCATTTCAGGCACAGAAATGACTTTAAACACACTTTTTTCAGTTGACAAAGTCATAATTCACATCCAACAGTCATTTACAGTCAAAAGATTAAATGTTAAAATTTCATCCATATTGACCATTTTGGGATCGTTCGACATGTCCGGAGTCATCGTTTTTCATCCGAAAATTGATTTTTTGGACTGTACCAAAAATGATTCAAAATGTCAATTGGATCGTGCCTCATTTTGAATAACCACTTTTTAAACCCTCACAGTGACCAAAATTGCCAATTTTACAGAGTTTTGCTTACACAAAAGCTTCAATTTTGACCCGTTTCAGGCACAGAAATGACTTTAAACACACTTATTTTAGTTGACAAAGTCATAATTCACATCCAACAGTCATTTACAGTCAAAAGATTAAATGTTAAAATTTCATCCATATTGACCATTTTGGGATCGTTCGACATGTCCGGAGTCATCGTTTTTCATCCGAAAATTGATTTTTTGGACTGTACCAAAAATGATTCAAAATGTCAATTGGATCGTGCCTCATTTTGAATAACCACTTTTTAAACCCTCACAGTGACCAAAATTGCCAATTTTACAGAGTTTTGCTTACACAAAAGCTTCAATTTTGACCCGTTTCAGGCACAGAAATGACTTTAAACACACTTATTTTAGTTGACAAAGTCATTATTCACATCCAACAGTCATTTAGAGTCAAAAGATTAAATGTTAAAATTTCATCCATATTGACCATTTTGGGATCGTTCGACATATCCGGAGTCATTGTTTTTCATCCGAAAATTGATTTTTTGGACTGTACCAAAAATGATTCAAAATGTCAATTGGATCGTGCCTCATGTTGAATAACCACTTTTTAAACCCTCACAGTGACCAAAATTGCCATTTTTACAGAGTTTTGATTACTCAAAAGCTTCAATTTTTACCCCTTTGAGGCACAGAAATGACTTTAAACACACTTATTTTAGTTGACAAAGTCATAATTCACATCCAACAGTCATTTACAGTCAAAAGATTAAATGTTAAAATTTCATCCATATTGACCATTTTGGGATCGTTCGACATGTCCGGAGTCATCATTTTTCATCCGAAAATTGATTTTTTGAACTGTACCAAAAATGATTCAAAATGTCAATTGGATCGTGCCTCATGTTGAATACCCACTTTTTAAACCCTCACAGTGACCAAAATTGCCAATTTTACACAGTTTTGCTTACTCAAAAGCTTCAATTTTGACCCATTTCAGGCACAGAAATGACTTTAAACACACTTATTTTAGTTGACAAAGCCATAATTCACATCCAACAGTCATTTAGAGTCAAAAGATTAAATGTTAAAATTTCATCATTATAGACCATTTTGGGAACGTTCGACAGGTCCGGAGTCATCGTTTTTCGTCTGAAAATTGATTTTTTGGACTGTACCAAAAATGATTCAAAATGTCAATTGGATCGTGCCTCATGTTGAATAACCACTTTTTAAACCCTCACAGTGACCAAAATTGCCATTTTTACAGAGTTTTGATTACTCAAAAGCTTCAATTTTGACCCATTTCATGCACAGAAATGACTTTAAACACACTTATTTTAGTTGACAAAGTCATAATTCACATCCAGCAGTCATTTACAGTCAAAAGATTAAATGTTAAAATTTCATCCATATTGACCATTTTGGGATCGTTCGACATGTCCGGAGTCATCGTTTTTCATCCGAAAATTGATTTTTTGGACTGTACCAAAAATGATTCAAAATGTTAATTGGATCGTGCCTCATTTTGAATAACCACTTTTTAAACCCTCACAGTGACCAAAATTGCCTATTTTACAGAGTTTTGCTTACACAAAAGCTTCAATTTTGACCCGTTTCAGGCACAGAAATGACTTTAAACACACTTATTTTAGTTGACAAAGTCATTATTCACATCCAACAGTCATTTAGAGTCAAAAGATTAAATGTTAAAATTTCATCCATATTGACCATTTTGGGATCGTTCGACATGTACGGAGTCATCGTTTTTCATCCGAAAATTGATTTTTTGGACTGTACCAAAAATGATTCAAAATGTCAATTGGATCGTGCCTCATGTTGAATAACCACTTTTTAAACCCTCACAGTGACCAAAATTGCCATTTTTACAGAGTTTTGATTACTCAAAAGCTTCAATTTTGACCCATTTCAGGCACAGAAATGACTTTAAACACACTTATTTTAGTTGACAAAGCCATAATTCACATCCAACAGTCATTTAGAGTCAAAAGATTAAATGTTAAAATTTCATCATTATAGACCATTTTGGGAACGTTCGACAGGTCCGGAGTCATCGTTTTTCATCCGAAAATTGATTTTTTGGACTGTACCAAAAATGATTCAAAATGTCAATTGGATCGTGCCTCATGTTGAATAACCACTTTTTAAACCCTCACAGTGACCAAAATTGCCATTTTTACAGAGTTTTGATTACTCAAAAGCTTCAATTTTGACCCATTTCAGGCACAGAAATGACTTTAAACACACTTTTTTCAGTTGACAAAGTCATAATTCACATCCAACAGTCATTTACAGTCAAAAGATTAAATGTTAAAATTTCATCCATATTGACCATTTTGGGATCGTTCGACATGTCCGGAGTCATCGTTTTTCATCCGAAAATTGATTTTTTGGACTGTACCAAAAATGATTCAAAATGTCAATTGGATCGTGCCTCATTTTGAATAACCACTTTTTAAACCCTCACAGTGACCAAAATTGCCAATTTTACAGAGTTTTGCTTACACAAAAGCTTCAATTTTGACCCGTTTCAGGCACAGAAATGACTTTAAACACACTTATTTTAGTTGACAAAGTCATTATTCACATCCAACAGTCATTTAGAGTCAAAAGATTAAATGTTAAAATTTCATCCATATTGACCATTTTGGGATCGTTCGACATGTCCGGAGTCATCGTTTTTCATCCGAAAATTGATTTTTTGGACTGTACCAAAAATGATTCAAAATGTCAATTGGATCGTGCCTCATGTTGAATAACCACTTTTTAAACCCTCACAGTGACCAAAATTGCCATTTTTACAGAGTTTTGATTACTCAAAAGCTTCAATTTTTACCCCTTTGAGGCACAGAAATGACTTTAAACACACTTATTTTAGTTGACAAAGTCATAATTCACATCCAACAGTCATTTACAGTCAAAAGATTAAATGTTAAAATTTCATCCATATTGACCATTTTGGGATCGTTCGACATGTCCGGAGTCATCGTTTTTCATCCGAAAATTGATTTTTTGGACTGTACCAAAAATGATTCAAAATGTCAATTGGATCGTGCCTCATTTTGAATAACCACTTTTTAAACCCTCACAGTGACCAAAATTGCCAATTTTACAGAGTTTTGCTTACACAAAAGCTTCAATTTTGACCCGTTTCAGGCACAGAAATGACTTTAAACACACTTATTTTAGTTGACAAAGTCATTATTCACATCCAACAGTCATTTAGAGTCAAAAGATTAAATGTTAAAATTTCATCCATATTGACCATTTTGGGATCGTTCGACATATCCGGAGTCATCGTTTTTCATCCGAAAATTGATTTTTTGGACTGTACCAAAAATGATTCAAAATGTCAATTGGATCGTGCCTCATGTTGAATAACCACTTTTTAAACCCTCACAGTGACCAAAATTGCCATTTTTACAGAGTTTTGATTACTCAAAAGCTTCAATTTTGACCCATTTCAGGCACAGAAATGACTTTAAACACACTTATTTTAGTTGACAAAGCCATAATTCACATCCAACAGTCATTTAGAGTCAAAAGATTAAATGTTAAAATTTCATCATTATAGACCATTTTGGGAACGTTCGACAGGTCCGGAGTCATCGTTTTTCATCCGAAAATTGATTTTTTGGACTGTACCAAAAATGATTCAAAATGTCAATTGGATCGTGCCTCATGTTGAATAACCACTTTTTAAACCCTCAGAGTGACCAAAATTGCCATTTTTAGAGAGTTTTGATTACTCAAAAGCTTCAATTTTTACCCCTTTGAGGCACAGAAATGACTTTAAACACACTTATTTTAGTTGACAAAGTCATAATTCACATCCAACAGTCATTTACAGTCAAAAGATTAAATGTTAAAATTTCATCCATATTGACCATTTTGGGATCGTTCGACATGTCCGGAGTCATCATTTTTCATCCGAAAATTGATTTTTTGAACTGTACCAAAAATGATTCAAAATGTCAATTGGATCGTGCCTCATGTTGAATACCCACTTTTTAAACCCTCACAGTGACCAAAATTGCCAATTTTACACAGTTTTGCTTACTCAAAAGCTTCAATTTTGACCCATTTCAGGCACAGAAATGACTTTAAACACACTTATTTTAGTTGACAAAGCCATAATTCACATCCAACAGTCATTTAGAGTCAAAAGATTAAATGTTAAAATTTCATCATTATAGACCATTTTGGGAACGTTCGACAGGTCCGGAGTCATCGTTTTTCGTCTGAAAATTGATTTTTTGGACTGTACCAAAAATGATTCAAAATGTCAATTGGATCGTGCCTCATGTTGAATAACCACTTTTTAAACCCTCACAGTGACCAAAATTGCCATTTTTACAGAGTTTTGATTACTCAAAAGCTTCAATTTTGACCCATTTCATGCACAGAAATGACTTTAAACACACTTATTTTAGTTGACAAAGTCATAATTCACATCCAGCAGTCATTTACAGTCAAAAGATTAAATGTTAAAATTTCATCCATATTGACCATTTTGGGATCGTTCGACATGTCCGGAGTCATCGTTTTTCATCCGAAAATTGATTTTTTGGACTGTACCAAAAATGATTCAAAATGTTAATTGGATCGTGCCTCATTTTGAATAACCACTTTTTAAACCCTCACAGTGACCAAAATTGCCTATTTTACAGAGTTTTGCTGACACAAAAGCTTCAATTTTGACCCGTTTCAGGCACAGAAATGACTTTAAACACACTTATTTTAGTTGACAAAGTCATTATTCACATCCAACAGTCATTTAGAGTCAAAAGATTAAATGTTAAAATTTCATCCATATTGACCATTTTGGGATCGTTCGACATGTACGGAGTCATCGTTTTTCATCCGAAAATTGATTTTTTGGACTGTACCAAAAATGATTCAAAATGTCAATTGGATCGTGCCTCATGTTGAATAACCACTTTTTAAACCCTCACAGTGACCAAAATTGCCATTTTTACAGAGTTTTGATTACTCAAAAGCTTCAATTTTGACCCATTTCAGGCACAGAAATGACTTTAAACACACTTATTTTAGTTGACAAAGCCATAATTCACATCCAACAGTCATTTAGAGTCAAAAGATTAAATGTTAAAATTTCATCATTATAGACCATTTTGGGAACGTTCGACAGGTCCGGAGTCATTGTTTTTCATCCGAAAATTGATTTTTTGGACTGTACCAAAAATGATTCAAAATGTCAATTGGATCGTGCCTCATGTTGAATAACCACTTTTTAAACCCTCACAGTGACCAAAATTGCCATTTTTACAGAGTTTTGATTACTCAAAAGCTTCAATTTTGACCCATTTCAGGCACAGAAATGACTTTAAACACACTTTTTTCAGTTGACAAAGTCATAATTCACATCCAACAGTCATTTACAGTCAAAAGATTAAATGTTAAAATTTCATCCATATTGACCATTTTGGGATCGTTCGACATGTCCGGAGTCATCGTTTTTCATCCGAAAATTGATTTTTTGGACTGTACCAAAAATGATTCAAAATGTCAATTGGATCGTGCCTCATTTTGAATAACCACTTTTTAAACCCTCACAGTGACCAAAATTGCCAATTTTACAGAGTTTTGCTTACACAAAAGCTTCAATTTTGACCCGTTTCAGGCACAGAAATGACTTTAAACACACTTATTTTAGTTGACAAAGTCATTATTCACATCCAACAGTCATTTAGAGTCAAAAGATTAAATGTTAAAATTTCATCCATATTGACCATTTTGGGATCGTTCGACATGTCCGGAGTCATCGTTTTTCATCCGAAAATTGATTTTTTGGACTGTACCAAAAATGATTCAAAATGTCAATTGGATCGTGCCTCATGTTGAATAACCACTTTTTAAACCCTCACAGTGACCAAAATTGCCATTTTTACAGAGTTTTGATTACTCAAAAGCTTCAATTTTTACCCCTTTGAGGCACAGAAATGACTTTAAACACACTTATTTTAGTTGACAAAGTCATAATTCACATCCAACAGTCATTTACAGTCAAAAGATTAAATGTTAAAATTTCATCCATATTGACCATTTTGGGATCGTTCGACATGTCCGGAGTCATCGTTTTTCATCCGAAAATTGATTTTTTGGACTGTACCAAAAATGATTCAAAATGTCAATTGGATCGTGCCTCATTTTGAATAACCACTTTTTAAACCCTCACAGTGACCAAAATTGCCAATTTTACAGAGTTTTGCTTACACAAAAGCTTCAATTTTGACCCGTTTCAGGCACAGAAATGACTTTAAACACACTTATTTTAGTTGACAAAGTCATTATTCACATCCAACAGTCATTTAGAGTCAAAAGATTAAATGTTAAAATTTCATCCATATTGACCATTTTGGGATCGTTCGACATGTCCGGAGTCATCGTTTTTCATCCGAAAATTGATTTTTTGGACTGTACCAAAAATGATTCAAAATGTCAATTGGATCGTGCCTCATGTTGAATAACCACTTTTTAAACCCTCACAGTGACCAAAATTGCCATTTTTACAGAGTTTTGATTACTCAAAAGCTTCAATTTTGACCCATTTCAGGCACATAAATGACTTTAAACACACTTATTTTAGTTGACAAAGTCATAATTCACATCCAACAGTCATTTACAGTCAAAAGATTAAATGTTAAAATTTCATCCATATTGACCATTTTGGGATCGTTCGACATGTCCGGAGTCATCGTTTTTCATCCGAAAATTGATTTTTTGGACTGTACCAAAAATGATTCAAAATGTCAATTGGATCGTGCCTCATGTTGAATAACAACTTTTTAAACCCTCACAGTGACCAAAATTGCCATTTTTACAGAGTTTTGCTTACTCAAAAGCTTCAATTTTGACCCATTTCAGGCACAGAAATGACTTTAAACACACTTATTTTAGTTGACAAAGTCATAATTCACATCCAACAGTCATTTACAGTCAAAAGATTAAATGTTAAAATTTCATCCATATTGACCATTTTGGGATCGTTCGACATGTCCAGAGTCATTGTTTTTCATCCGAAAATTGATTTTTTGGACTGTACCAAAAATGATTCAAAATGTCAATTGGATCGTGCCTCATGTTGAATAACCACTTTTTAAACCCTCACAGTGACCAAAATTGCCATTTTTACAGAGTTTTGCTTACTCAAAAGCTTCAATTTTGACCCATTTCAGGCACAGAAATGACTTTAAACACACTTATTTTAGTTGACAAAGTCATAATTCACATCCAACAGTCATTTACAGTCAAAAGATTAAATGTTAAAATTTCATCCATATTGACCATTTTGGGATCGTTCGACATGTCCGGAGTCATCGTTTTTCATCCGAAAATTGATTTTTTGGACTGTACCAAAAATGATTCAAAATGTCAATTGGATCATGCCTCATGTTGAATAACCACTTTTTAAACCCACACAGTGACCAAAATTGCCATTTTTACAGAGTTTTGATTACTCAAAAGCTTCCATTTTTACCCCTTTGAGGCACAGAAATGACTTTAAACACACTTATTTTAGTTGACAAAGTCATTATTCACATCCAACAGTCATTTAGAGTCAAAAGATTAAATGTTAAAATTTCATCCATATTGACCATTTTGGGATCGTTCGACATGTCCGGAGTCATCGTTTTTCATCCGAAAATTGATTTTTTGAACTGTACCAAAAATGATTCAAAATGTCAATTGGATCGTGCCTCATGTTGAATACCCACTTTTTAAACCCTCACAGTGACCAAAATTGCCAATTTTACACAGTTTTGCTTACTCAAAAGCTTCAATTTTGACCCATTTCAGGCACAGAAATGACTTTAAACACACTTATTTTAGTTGACAAAGCCATAATTCACATCCAACAGTCATTTAGAGTCAAAAGATTAAATGTTAAAATTTCATCATTATAGACCATTTTGGGAACGTTCGACAGGTCCGGAGTCATCGTTTTTCGTCTGAAAATTGATTTTTTGGACTGTACCAAAAATGATTCAAAATGTCAATTGGATCGTGCCTCATGTTGAATAACCACTTTTTAAACCCTCACAGTGACCAAAATTGCCATTTTTACAGAGTTTTGATTACTCAAAAGCTTCAATTTTGACCCATTTCATGCACAGAAATGACTTTAAACACACTTATTTTAGTTGACAAAGTCATAATTCACATCCAGCAGTCATTTACAGTCAAAAGATTAAATGTTAAAATTTCATCCATATTGACCATTTTGGGATCGTTCGACATGTCCGGAGTCATCGTTTTTCATCCGAAAATTGATTTTTTGGACTGTACCAAAAATGATTCAAAATGTTAATTGGATCGTGCCTCATTTTGAATAACCACTTTTTAAACCCTCACAGTGACCAAAATTGCCTATTTTACAGAGTTTTGCTTACACAAAAGCTTCAATTTTGACCCGTTTCAGGCACAGAAATGACTTTAAACACACTTATTTTAGTTGACAAAGTCATTATTCACATCCAACAGTCATTTAGAGTCAAAAGATTAAATGTTAAAATTTCATCCATATTGACCATTTTGGGATCGTTCGACATGTACGGAGTCATCGTTTTTCATCCGAAAATTGATTTTTTGGACTGTACCAAAAATGATTCAAAATGTCAATTGGATCGTGCCTCATGTTGAATAACCACTTTTTAAACCCTCACAGTGACCAAAATTGCCATTTTTACAGAGTTTTGATTACTCAAAAGCTTCAATTTTGACCCATTTCAGGCACAGAAATGACTTTAAACACACTTATTTTAGTTGACAAAGCCATAATTCACATCCAAGTCATTTAGAGTCAAAAGATTAAATGTTAAAATTTCATCATTATAGACCATTTTGGGAACGTTCGACAGGTCCGGAGTCATCGTTTTTCATCCGAAAATTGATTTTTTGGACTGTACCAAAAATGATTCAAAATGTCAATTGGATCGTGCCTCATGTTGAATAACCACTTTTTAAACCCTCACAGTGACCAAAATTGCCATTTTTACAGAGTTTTGATTACTCAAAAGCTTCAATTTTGACCCATTTCAGGCACAGAAATGACTTTAAACACACTTTTTTCAGTTGACAAAGTCATAATTCACATCCAACAGTCATTTACAGTCAAAAGATTAAATGTTAAAATTTCATCCATATTGACCATTTTGGGATCGTTCGACATGTCCGGAGTCATCGTTTTTCATCCGAAAATTGATTTTTTGGACTGTACCAAAAATGATTCAAAATGTCAATTGGATCGTGCCTCATTTTGAATAACCACTTTTTAAACCCTCACAGTGACCAAAATTGCCAATTTTACAGAGTTTTGCTTACACAAAAGCTTCAATTTTGACCCGTTTCAGGCACAGAAATGACTTTAAACACACTTATTTTAGTTGACAAAGTCATAATTCACATCCAACAGTCATTTACAGTCAAAAGATTAAATGTTAAAATTTCATCCATATTGACCATTTTGGGATCGTTCGACATGTCCGGAGTCATCGTTTTTCATCCGAAAATTGATTTTTTGGACTGTACCAAAAATGATTCAAAATGTCAATTGGATCGTGCCTCATTTTGAATAACCACTTTTTAAACCCTCACAGTGACCAAAATTGCCAATTTTACAGAGTTTTGCTTACACAAAAGCTTCAATTTTGACCCGTTTCAGGCACAGAAATGACTTTAAACACACTTATTTTAGTTGACAAAGTCATTATTCACATCCAACAGTCATTTAGAGTCAAAAGATTAAATGTTAAAATTTCATCCATATTGACCATTTTGGGATCGTTCGACATATCCGGAGTCATTGTTTTTCATCCGAAAATTGATTTTTTGGACTGTACCAAAAATGATTCAAAATGTCAATTGGATCGTGCCTCATGTTGAATAACCACTTTTTAAACCCTCACAGTGACCAAAATTGCCATTTTTACAGAGTTTTGATTACTCAAAAGCTTCAATTTTTACCCCTTTGAGGCACAGAAATGACTTTAAACACACTTATTTTAGTTGACAAAGTCATAATTCACATCCAACAGTCATTTACAGTCAAAAGATTAAATGTTAAAATTTCATCCATATTGACCATTTTGGGATCGTTCGACATGTCCGGAGTCATCATTTTTCATCCGAAAATTGATTTTTTGAACTGTACCAAAAATGATTCAAAATGTCAATTGGATCGTGCCTCATGTTGAATACCCACTTTTTAAACCCTCACAGTGACCAAAATTGCCAATTTTACACAGTTTTGCTTACTCAAAAGCTTCAATTTTGACCCATTTCAGGCACAGAAATGACTTTAAACACACTTATTTTAGTTGACAAAGCCATAATTCACATCCAACAGTCATTTAGAGTCAAAAGATTAAATGTTAAAATTTCATCATTATAGACCATTTTGGGAACGTTCGACAGGTCCGGAGTCATCGTTTTTCGTCTGAAAATTGATTTTTTGGACTGTACCAAAAATGATTCAAAATGTCAATTGGATCGTGCCTCATGTTGAATAACCACTTTTTAAACCCTCACAGTGACCAAAATTGCCATTTTTACAGAGTTTTGATTACTCAAAAGCTTCAATTTTGACCCATTTCATGCACAGAAATGACTTTAAACACACTTATTTTAGTTGACAAAGTCATAATTCACATCCAGCAGTCATTTACAGTCAAAAGATTAAATGTTAAAATTTCATCCATATTGACCATTTTGGGATCGTTCGACATGTCCGGAGTCATCGTTTTTCATCCGAAAATTGATTTTTTGGACTGTACCAAAAATGATTCAAAATGTTAATTGGATCGTGCCTCATTTTGAATAACCACTTTTTAAACCCTCACAGTGACCAAAATTGCCTATTTTACAGAGTTTTGCTTACACAAAAGCTTCAATTTTGACCCGTTTCAGGCACAGAAATGACTTTAAACACACTTATTTTAGTTGACAAAGTCATTATTCACATCCAACAGTCATTTAGAGTCAAAAGATTAAATGTTAAAATTTCATCCATATTGACCATTTTGGGATCGTTCGACATGTACGGAGTCATCGTTTTTCATCCGAAAATTGATTTTTTGGACTGTACCAAAAATGATTCAAAATGTCAATTGGATCGTGCCTCATGTTGAATAACCACTTTTTAAACCCTCACAGTGACCAAAATTGCCATTTTTACAGAGTTTTGATTACTCAAAAGCTTCAATTTTGACCCATTTCAGGCACAGAAATGACTTTAAACACACTTATTTTAGTTGACAAAGCCATAATTCACATCCAACAGTCATTTAGAGTCAAAAGATTAAATGTTAAAATTTCATCATTATAGACCATTTTGGGAACGTTCGACAGGTCCGGAGTCATCGTTTTTCATCCGAAAATTGATTTTTTGGACTGTACCAAAAATGATTCAAAATGTCAATTGGATCGTGCCTCATGTTGAATAACCACTTTTTAAACCCTCACAGTGACCAAAATTGCCATTTTTACAGAGTTTTGATTACTCAAAAGCTTCAATTTTGACCCATTTCAGGCACAGAAATGACTTTAAACACACTTTTTTCAGTTGACAAAGTCATAATTCACATCCAACAGTCATTTACAGTCAAAAGATTAAATGTTAAAATTTCATCCATATTGACCATTTTGGGATCGTTCGACATGTCCGGAGTCATCGTTTTTCATCCGAAAATTGATTTTTTGGACTGTACCAAAAATGATTCAAAATGTCAATTGGATCGTGCCTCATTTTGAATAACCACTTTTTAAACCCTCACAGTGACCAAAATTGCCAATTTTACAGAGTTTTGCTTACACAAAAGCTTCAATTTTGACCCGTTTCAGGCACAGAAATGACTTTAAACACACTTATTTTAGTTGACAAAGTCATTATTCACATCCAACAGTCATTTAGAGTCAAAAGATTAAATGTTAAAATTTCATCCATATTGACCATTTTGGGATCGTTCGACATGTCCGGAGTCATCGTTTTTCATCCGAAAATTGATTTTTTGGACTGTACCAAAAATGATTCAAAATGTCAATTGGATCGTGCCTCATGTTGAATAACCACTTTTTAAACCCTCACAGTGACCAAAATTGCCATTTTTACAGAGTTTTGATTACTCAAAAGCTTCAATTTTTACCCCTTTGAGGCACAGAAATGACTTTAAACACACTTATTTTAGTTGACAAAGTCATAATTCACATCCAACAGTCATTTACAGTCAAAAGATTAAATGTTAAAATTTCATCCATATTGACCATTTTGGGATCGTTCGACATGTCCGGAGTCATCGTTTTTCATCCGAAAATTGATTTTTTGGACTGTACCAAAAATGATTCAAAATGTCAATTGGATCGTGCCTCATTTTGAATAACCACTTTTTAAACCCTCACAGTGACCAAAATTGCCAATTTTACAGAGTTTTGCTTACACAAAAGCTTCAATTTTGACCCGTTTCAGGCACAGAAATGACTTTAAACACACTTATTTTAGTTGACAAAGTCATTATTCACATCCAACAGTCATTTAGAGTCAAAAGATTAAATGTTAAAATTTCATCCATATTGACCATTTTGGGATCGTTCGACATATCCGGAGTCATCGTTTTTCATCCGAAAATTGATTTTTTGGACTGTACCAAAAATGATTCAAAATGTCAATTGGATCGTGCCTCATGTTGAATAACCACTTTTTAAACCCTCACAGTGACCAAAATTGCCATTTTTACAGAGTTTTGATTACTCAAAAGCTTCAATTTTGACCCATTTCAGGCACAGAAATGACTTTAAACACACTTATTTTAGTTGACAAAGCCATAATTCACATCCAACAGTCATTTAGAGTCAAAAGATTAAATGTTAAAATTTCATCATTATAGACCATTTTGGGAACGTTCGACAGGTCCGGAGTCATCGTTTTTCATCCGAAAATTGATTTTTTGGACTGTACCAAAAATGATTCAAAATGTCAATTGGATCGTGCCTCATGTTGAATAACCACTTTTTAAACCCTCAGAGTGACCAAAATTGCCATTTTTAGAGAGTTTTGATTACTCAAAAGCTTCAATTTTTACCCCTTTGAGGCACAGAAATGACTTTAAACACACTTATTTTAGTTGACAAAGTCATAATTCACATCCAACAGTCATTTACAGTCAAAAGATTAAATGTTAAAATTTCATCCATATTGACCATTTTGGGATCGTTCGACATGTCCGGAGTCATCATTTTTCATCCGAAAATTGATTTTTTGAACTGTACCAAAAATGATTCAAAATGTCAATTGGATCGTGCCTCATGTTGAATACCCACTTTTTAAACCCTCACAGTGACCAAAATTGCCAATTTTACACAGTTTTGCTTACTCAAAAGCTTCAATTTTGACCCATTTCAGGCACAGAAATGACTTTAAACACACTTATTTTAGTTGACAAAGCCATAATTCACATCCAACAGTCATTTAGAGTCAAAAGATTAAATGTTAAAATTTCATCATTATAGACCATTTTGGGAACGTTCGACAGGTCCGGAGTCATCGTTTTTCGTCTGAAAATTGATTTTTTGGACTGTACCAAAAATGATTCAAAATGTCAATTGGATCGTGCCTCATGTTGAATAACCACTTTTTAAACCCTCACAGTGACCAAAATTGCCATTTTTACAGAGTTTTGATTACTCAAAAGCTTCAATTTTGACCCATTTCATGCACAGAAATGACTTTAAACACACTTATTTTAGTTGACAAAGTCATAATTCACATCCAGCAGTCATTTACAGTCAAAAGATTAAATGTTAAAATTTCATCCATATTGACCATTTTGGGATCGTTCGACATGTCCGGAGTCATCGTTTTTCATCCGAAAATTGATTTTTTGGACTGTACCAAAAATGATTCAAAATGTTAATTGGATCGTGCCTCATTTTGAATAACCACTTTTTAAACCCTCACAGTGACCAAAATTGCCTATTTTACAGAGTTTTGCTGACACAAAAGCTTCAATTTTGACCCGTTTCAGGCACAGAAATGACTTTAAACACACTTATTTTAGTTGACAAAGTCATTATTCACATCCAACAGTCATTTAGAGTCAAAAGATTAAATGTTAAAATTTCATCCATATTGACCATTTTGGGATCGTTCGACATGTACGGAGTCATCGTTTTTCATCCGAAAATTGATTTTTTGGACTGTACCAAAAATGATTCAAAATGTCAATTGGATCGTGCCTCATGTTGAATAACCACTTTTTAAACCCTCACAGTGACCAAAATTGCCATTTTTACAGAGTTTTGATTACTCAAAAGCTTCAATTTTGACCCATTTCAGGCACAGAAATGACTTTAAACACACTTATTTTAGTTGACAAAGCCATAATTCACATCCAACAGTCATTTAGAGTCAAAAGATTAAATGTTAAAATTTCATCATTATAGACCATTTTGGGAACGTTCGACAGGTCCGGAGTCATTGTTTTTCATCCGAAAATTGATTTTTTGGACTGTACCAAAAATGATTCAAAATGTCAATTGGATCGTGCCTCATGTTGAATAACCACTTTTTAAACCCTCACAGTGACCAAAATTGCCATTTTTACAGAGTTTTGATTACTCAAAAGCTTCAATTTTGACCCATTTCAGGCACAGAAATGACTTTAAACACACTTTTTTCAGTTGACAAAGTCATAATTCACATCCAACAGTCATTTACAGTCAAAAGATTAAATGTTAAAATTTCATCCATATTGACCATTTTGGGATCGTTCGACATGTCCGGAGTCATCGTTTTTCATCCGAAAATTGATTTTTTGGACTGTACCAAAAATGATTCAAAATGTCAATTGGATCGTGCCTCATTTTGAATAACCACTTTTTAAACCCTCACAGTGACCAAAATTGCCAATTTTACAGAGTTTTGCTTACACAAAAGCTTCAATTTTGACCCGTTTCAGGCACAGAAATGACTTTAAACACACTTATTTTAGTTGACAAAGTCATTATTCACATCCAACAGTCATTTAGAGTCAAAAGATTAAATGTTAAAATTTCATCCATATTGACCATTTTGGGATCGTTCGACATGTCCGGAGTCATCGTTTTTCATCCGAAAATTGATTTTTTGGACTGTACCAAAAATGATTCAAAATGTCAATTGGATCGTGCCTCATGTTGAATAACCACTTTTTAAACCCTCACAGTGACCAAAATTGCCATTTTTACAGAGTTTTGATTACTCAAAAGCTTCAATTTTTACCCCTTTGAGGCACAGAAATGACTTTAAACACACTTATTTTAGTTGACAAAGTCATAATTCACATCCAACAGTCATTTACAGTCAAAAGATTAAATGTTAAAATTTCATCCATATTGACCATTTTGGGATCGTTCGACATGTCCGGAGTCATCGTTTTTCATCCGAAAATTGATTTTTTGGACTGTACCAAAAATGATTCAAAATGTCAATTGGATCGTGCCTCATTTTGAATAACCACTTTTTAAACCCTCACAGTGACCAAAATTGCCAATTTTACAGAGTTTTGCTTACACAAAAGCTTCAATTTTGACCCGTTTCAGGCACAGAAATGACTTTAAACACACTTATTTTAGTTGACAAAGTCATTATTCACATCCAACAGTCATTTAGAGTCAAAAGATTAAATGTTAAAATTTCATCCATATTGACCATTTTGGGATCGTTCGACATATCCGGAGTCATCGTTTTTCATCCGAAAATTGATTTTTTGGACTGTACCAAAAATGATTCAAAATGTCAATTGGATCGTGCCTCATGTTGAATAACCACTTTTTAAACCCTCACAGTGACCAAAATTGCCATTTTTACAGAGTTTTGATTACTCAAAAGCTTCAATTTTGACCCATTTCAGGCACAGAAATGACTTTAAACACACTTATTTTAGTTGACAAAGCCATAATTCACATCCAACAGTCATTTAGAGTCAAAAGATTAAATGTTAAAATTTCATCATTATAGACCATTTTGGGAACGTTCGACAGGTCCGGAGTCATCGTTTTTCATCCGAAAATTGATTTTTTGGACTGTACCAAAAATGATTCAAAATGTCAATTGGATCGTGCCTCATGTTGAATAACCACTTTTTAAACCCTCAGAGTGACCAAAATTGCCATTTTTACAGAGTTTTGATTACTCAAAAGCTTCAATTTTTACCCCTTTGAGGCACAGAAATGACTTTAAACACACTTATTTTAGTTGACAAAGTCATAATTCACATCCAACAGTCATTTACAGTCAAAAGATTAAATGTTAAAATTTCATCCATATTGACCATTTTGGGATCGTTCGACATGTCCGGAGTCATCATTTTTCATCCGAAAATTGATTTTTTGGACTGTACCAAAAATGATTCAAAATGTCAATTGGATCGTGCCTCATTTTGAATAACCACTTTTTAAACCCTCACAGTGACCAAAATTGCCAATTTTACAGAGTTTTGCTTACACAAAAGCTTCAATTTTGACCCGTTTCAGGCACAGAAATGACTTTAAACACACTTATTTTAGTTGACAAAGTCATAATTCACATCCAACAGTCATTTACAGTCAAAAGATTAAATGTTAACATTTCATCCATATTGACCATTTTGGGATCGTTCGACTTGTCCGGAGTCATCGTTTTTCATCCGAAAATTGATTTTTTGGACTGTACCAAAAATGATTCAAAATGTCAATTGGATCGTGCCTCATGTTGAATAACCACTTTTTAAACCCTCACAGTGACCAAAATTGCCTATTTTACAGAGTTTTGCTTACACAAAAGCTTCAATTTTGACCCGTTTCAGGCACAGAAATGACTTTAAACACACTTATTTTAGTTGACAAAGTCATTATTCACATCCAACAGTCATTTAGAGTCAAAAGATTAAATGTTAAAATTTCATCCATATTGACCATTTTGGGATCGTTTGACATGTCCGGAGTCATCGTTTTTCATCCGAAAATTGATTTTTTGGACTGTACCAAAAATGATTCAAAATGTCAATTGGATCGTGCCTCATGTTGAATAACCACTTTTTAAACCCTCACAGTGACCAAAATTGCCATTTTTACAGAGTTTTGATTACTCAAAAGCTTCAATTTTGACCCATTTCAGGCACAGAAATGACTTTAAACACACTTATTTTAGTTGACAAAGCCATAATTCACATCCAACAGTCATTTAGAGTCAAAAGATTAAATGTTAAAATTTCATCATTATAGACCATTTTGGGAACGTTCGACAGGTCCGGAGTCATCGTTTTTCATCCGAAAATTGATTTTTTGGACTGTACCAAAAATGATTCAAAATGTCAATTGGATCGTGCCTCATTTTGAATAACCACTTTTTAAACCCTCACAGTGACCAAAATTGCCAATTTTACAGAGTTTTGCTTACACAAAAGCTTCAATTTTGACCCGTTTCAGGCACAGAAATGACTTTAAACACACTTATTTTAGTTGACAAAGTCATTATTCACATCCAACAGTCATTTAGAGTCAAAAGATTAAATGTTAAAATTTCATCCATATTGACCATTTTGGGATCGTTCGACATGTCCGGAGTCATCGTTTTTCATCCGAAAATTGATTTTTTGGACTGTACCAAAAATGATTCAAAATGTCAATTGGATCGTGCCTCATGTTGAATAACCACTTTTTAAACCCTCACAGTGACCAAAATTGCCATTTTTACAGAGTTTTGATTACTCAAAAGCTTCAATTTTTACCCCTTTGAGGCACAGAAATGACTTTAAACACACTTATTTTAGTTGACAAAGTCATAATTCACATCCAACAGTCATTTACAGTCAAAAGATTAAATGTTAAAATTTCATCCATATTGACCATTTTGGGATCGTTCGACATGTCCGGAGTCATCGTTTTTCATCCGAAAATTGATTTTTTGGACTGTACCAAAAATGATTCAAAATGTCAATTGGATCGTGCCTCATTTTGAATAACCACTTTTTAAACCCTCACAGTGACCAAAATTGCCAATTTTACAGAGTTTTGCTTACACAAAAGCTTCAATTTTGACCCGTTTCAGGCACAGAAATGACTTTAAACACACTTATTTTAGTTGACAAAGTCATTATTCACATCCAACAGTCATTTAGAGTCAAAAGATTAAATGTTAAAATTTCATCCATATTGACCATTTTGGGATCGTTCGACATGTCCGGAGTCATCGTTTTTCATCCGAAAATTGATTTTTTGGACTGTACCAAAAATGATTCAAAATGTCAATTGGATCGTGCCTCATGTTGAATAACCACTTTTTAAACCCTCACAGTGACCAAAATTGCCATTTTTACAGAGTTTTGATTACTCAAAAGCTTCAATTTTGACCCATTTCAGGCACAGAAATGACTTTAAACACACTTATTTTAGTTGACAAAGTCATAATTCATATCCAACAGTCATTTACAGTCAAAAGATTAAATGTTAAAATTTCATCCATATTGACCATTTTGGGATCGTTCGACATGTCCGGAGTCATCGTTTTTCATCCGAAAATTGATTTTTTGGACTGTACCAAAAATGATTCAAAATGTCAATTGGATTGTGCCTCATGTTGAATAACCACTTTTTAAACCCTCACAGTGACCAAAATTGCCATTTTTACACAGTTTTGCTTACTCAAAAGCTTCAATTTTGACCCATTTCAGGCACAGAAATGACTTTAAACACACTTATTTTAGTTGACAAAGTCATAATTCACATCCAACAGTCATTTACAGTCAAAAGATTAAATGTTAACATTTCATCCATATTGACCATTTTGGGATCGTTCGACATGTCCGGAGTCATCGTTTTTCATCCGAAAATTGATTTTTTGGACTGTACCAAAAATGATTCAAAATGTCAATTGGATCGTGCCTCATGTTGAATAACCACTTTTTAAACCCTCACAGTGACCAAAATTGCCATTTTTACAGAGTTTTGATTACTCAAAAGCTTCAATTTTTACCCCTTTCAGGCACAGAAATGACTTTAAACACACTTTTTTCAGTTGACAAAGTCATAATTCACATCCAACAGTCATTTACAGTCAAAAGATTAAATGTTAAAATTTCATCCATATTGACCATTTTGGGATCGTTCGACATGTCCGGAGTCATCGTTTTTCATCCGAAAATTGATTTTTTGGACTGTACCAAAAATGATTCAAAATGTCAATTGGATCGTGCCTCATGTTGAATAACCAGTTTTTAAACCCTCACAGTGACCAAAATTGCCATTTTTACAGAGTTTTGATTACTCAAAAGCTTCAATTTTTACCCCTTTGAGGCACAGAAATGACTTTAAACACACTTATTTTAGTTGACAAAGTCATAATTCACATCCAACAGTCATTTACAGTCAAAAGATTAAATGTTAAAATTTCATCCATATTGACCATTTTGGGATCGTTCGACATGTCCGGAGTCATCGTTTTTCATCCGAAAATTGATTTTTTGAACTGTACCAAAAATGATTCAAAATGTCAATTGGATCGTGCCTCATGTTGAATAACCACTTTTTAAACCATCACAGTGACCAAAATTGCCATTTTTACAGAGTTTTGCTTACTCAAAAGCTTCAATTTTGACCCATTTCAGGCACAGAAATGACTTTAAACACACTTATTTTAGTTGACAAAGTCATAATTCACATCCAACAGTCATTTACAGTCAAAAGATTAAATGTTAAAATTTCATCCATATTGACCATTTTGGGATCGTTCGACATGTCCGGAGTCATCGTTTTTCATCCGAAAATTGATTTTTTGGACTGTACCAAAAATGATTCAAAATGTCAATTGGATTGTGCCTCATGTTGAATAACCACTTTTTAAACCCTCACAGTGACCAAAATTGCCATTTTTACAGAGTTTTGCTTACTCAAAAGTTTAAATTTTGACCCATTTCAGGCACAGAAATGACTTTAAACACACTTATTTTAGTTGACAAAGTCATAATTCACATCCAACAGTCATTTACAGTCAAAAGATTAAATGTTAAAATTTCATCCATATTGACCATTTTGGGATCGTTCGACATGTCCGGAGTCATCGTTTTTCATCCGAAAATTGATTTTTTAGACTGTACCAAAAATGATTCAAAATGTCAATTGGATCGTGCCTCATGTTGAATAACCACTTTTTAAACCCTCACAGTGACCAAAATTGCCATTTTTACAGAGTTTTGATTACTCAAAAGCTTCAATTTTTAACCCTTTGAGGCACAGAAATGACTTTAAACACACTTATTTTAGTTGACAAAGTCATAATTCACATCCATCAGTCATTTACAGTCAAAAGATTAAATGTTAAAAATTCATCCATATTGACCATTTTGGGATCGTTCGACATGTCCGGAGTCATCGTTTTTCATCCGAAAATTGATTTTTTGAACTGTACCAAAAATGATTCAAAATGTCAATTGGATCGTGCCTCATGTTGAATAACCACTTTTTAAACCCTCACAGTGACCAAAATTGCCAATTTTACACAGTTTTGCTTACTCAAAAGCTTCAATTTTGACCCATTTCAGGCACAGAAATGACTTTAAACACACTTATTTTAGTTGACAAAGCCATAATTCACATCCAACAGTCATTTAGAGTCAAAAGATTAAATGTTATAATTTAATCATTATAGACCATTTTGGGAAAGTTCGACAGGTCCGGAGTCATCGTTTTTCGTCTGAAAATTGATTTTTTGGACTGTACCAAAAATGATTCAAAATGTCAATTGGATCGTGCCTCATGTTGAATAACCACTTTTTAAACCCTCAGAGTGACCAAAATTGCCATTTTTACAGAGTTTTGATTACTCAAAAGCTTCAATTTTTACCCCTTTGAGGCACAGAAATGACTTTAAACACACTAATTTTAGTTGACAAAGTCATAATTCACATCCAACAGTCATTTACAGTCAAAAGATTAAATGTTAAAATTTCATCCATATTGACCATTTTGGGATCGTTCGCCATGTCCGGAGTCATCGTTTTTCATCCGAAAATTGATTTTTTGGACTGTACCAAAAATGATTCAAAATGTCAATTGGATCGTGCCTCATGTTGAATAACCACTTTTTAAACCCTCATAGTGACCAAAATTGCCATTTTTACAGAGTTTTGCTTACACAAAAGCTTCAATTTTGACCCGTTTCAGGCACAGAAATGACTTTAAACACACTTATTTTAGTTGACAAAGTCATTATTCACATCCAACAGTCATTTAGAGTCAAAAGATTAAATGTTAAAATTTCATCCATATTGACCATTTTGGGATCGTTCGACATGTCCGGAGTCATCGTTTTTCATCCGAAAATTGATTTTTTGGACTGTACCAAAAATGATTCAAAATGTCAATTGGATCGTGCCTCATGTTGAATAACCACTTTTTAAACCCTCACAGTGACCAAAATTGCCAATTTTACACAGTTTTGCTTACTCAAAAGCTTCAATTTTGACCCATTTCAGGCACAGAAATGACTTTAAACACACATATTTTAGTTGACAAAGCCATAATTCACATCCAACAGTCATTTAGAGTCAAAAGATTAAATGTTAAAATTTCATCATTATAGACCATTTTGGGAACGTTCGACAGGTCCGGAGTCATCGTTTTTCGTCTGAAAATTGATTTTTTGGACTGTACCAAAAATGATTCAAAATGTCAATTGGATCGTGCCTCATGTTGAATAACCACTTTTTAAACCCTCACAGTGACCAAAATTGCCATTTTTACAGAGTTTTGATTACTCAGAAGCTTCAATTTTGACCCATTTCAGGCACAGAAATGACTTTAAACACACTTATTTTAGTTGACAAAGTCATAATTCACATCCAACAGTCATTTACAGTCAAAAGATTAAATGTTAAAATTTCATCCATATTGACCATTTTGGGATCGTTCGCCATGTCCGGAGTCATCGTTTTTCATCCGAAAATTGATTTTTTGGACTGTACCAAAAATGATTCAAAATGTCAATTGGATCGTGCCTCATGTTGAATAACCACTTTTTAAACCCTCATAGTGACCAAAATTGCCATTTTTACAGAGTTTTGATTACTCAAAAGCTTCAATTTTGACCCATTTCAGGCACAGAAATGACTTTAAACACACTTATTTTAGTTGACAAAGTCATAATTCACATCCAACAGTCATTTACAGTCAAAAGATTAAATGTTAAAATTTCATCCATATTGACCATTTTGGGATCGTTCGACATGTCCGGAGTCATCGTTTTTCATCCGAAAATTGATTTTTTGGACTGTACCAAAAATGATTCAAAATGTCAATTGGATCGTGCCTCATGTTGAATAACCACTTTTTAAACCCTCACAGTGACCAAAATTGCCATTTTTACAGAGTTTTGATTACTCAAAAGCTTCAATTTTGACCCATTTCAGGCACAGAAATGACTTTAAACACACTTATTTTAGTTGACAAAGTCATAATTCACATCCAACAGTCATTTACAGTCAAAAGATTAAATGTTAAAATTTCATCCATATTGACCATTTTGGGATCGTTCGACATGTCCGGAGTCATCGTTTTTCATCCGAAAATTGATTTTTTGGACTGTACCAAAAATGATTCAAAATGTCAATTGGATCGTGCCTCATGTTGAATAACCACTTTTTAAACCCTCACAGTGACCAAAATTGCCATTTTTACAGAGTTTTGCTTACTCAAAAGCTTCAATTTTGACCCATTTCAGGCACAGAAATGACTTTAAACACACTTATTTTAGTTGACAAAGTCATAATTCACATCCAACAGTCATTTACAGTCAAAAGATTAAATGTTAAAATTTCATCCATATTGACCATTTTGGGATCGTTCGACATGTCCGGAGTCATCGTTTTTCATCCGAAAATTGATTTTTTGGACTGTACCAAAAATGATTCAAAATGTCAATTGGATCATGCCTCATGTTGAATAACCACTTTTTAAACCCTCACAGTGACCAAAATTGCCATTTTTACAGAGTTTTGATTACTCAAAAGCTTCAATTTTTACCCCTTTGAGGCACAGAAATGACTTTAAACACACTTATTTTAGTTGACAAAGTCATAATTCACATCCAACAGTCATTTAGAGTCAAAAGATTAAATGTTAAAATTTCATCCATATTGACCATTTTGGGATCGTTCGACATGTCCGGAGTCATCGTTTTTCATCCGAAAATTGATTTTTTGGACTGTACCAAAAATGATTCAAAATGTCAATTGGATCGTGCCTCATGTTGAATAACCACTTTTTAAACCCTCACAGTGACCAAAATTGCCAATTTTACACAGTTTTGCTTACTCAAAAGCTTCAATTTTGACCCATTTCAGGCACAGAAATGACTTTAAACACACTTATTTTAGTTGACAAAGCCATAATTCACATCCAACAGTCATTTAGAGTCAAAAGATTAAATGTTAAAATTTCATCATTATAGACCATTTTGGGAACGTTCGACAGGTCCGGAGTCATCGTTTTTCGTCTGAAAATTGATTTTTTGGACTGTACCAAAAATGATTCAAAATGTCAATTGGATCGTGCCTCATGTTGAATAACCACTTTTTAAACCCTCACAGTGACCAAAATTGCCATTTTTACAGAGTTTTGATTACTCAGAAGCTTCAATTTTGACCCATTTCAGGCACAGAAATGACTTTAAACACACTTATTTTAGTTGACAAAGTCATAATTCACATCCAACAGTCATTTACAGTCAAAAGATTAAATGTTAAAATTTCATCCATATTGACCATTTTGGGATCGTTCGACATGTCCGGAGTCATCGTTTTTCATCCGAAAATTGATTTTTTGGACTGTACCAAAAATGATTCAAAATGTCAATTGGATCGTGCCTCATTTTGAATGACCACTTTTTAAACCCTCACAGTGACCAAAATTGCCAATTTTACAGAGTTTTGCTTACACAAAAGCTTCAATTTTGACCCGTTTCAGGCACAGAAATGACTTTAAACACACTTATTTTAGTTGACAAAGTCATTATTCACATCCAACAGTCATTTAGAGTCAAAAGATTAAATGTTAAAATTTCATCCATATTGACCATTTTGGGATCGTTCGACATGTCCGGAGTCATCGTTTTTCATCCGAAAATTGATTTTTTGGACTGTACCAAAAATGATTCAAAATGTCAATTGGATCGTGCCTCATGTTGAATAACCACTTTTTAAACCCTCACAGTGACCAAAATTGCCATTTTTACAGAGTTTTGATTACTCAAAAGCTTCAATTTTGACCCATTTCAGGCACAGAAATGACTTTAAACACACTTATTTTAGTTGACAAAGTCATAATTCACATCCAACAGTCATTTACAGTCAAAAGATTAAATGTTAAAATTTCATCCATATTGACCATTTTGGGATCGTTCGACATGTCCGGAGTCATCGTTTTTCATCCGAAAATTGATTTTTTGGACTGTACCAAAAATGATTCAAAATGTCAATTGGATCGTGCCTCATGTTGAATAACCACTTTTTAAACCCTCACAGTGACCAAAATTGCCATTTTTACAGAGTTTTGCTTACTCAAAAGCTTCAATTTTGACCCATTTCAGGCACAGAAATGACTTTAAACACACTTATTTTAGTTGACAAAGTCATAATTCACATCCAACAGTCATTTACAGTCAAAAGATTAAATGTTAAAATTTCATCCATATTGACCATTTTGGGATCGTTCGACATGTCCGGAGTCATCGTTTTTCATCCGAAAATTGATTTTTTGGACTGTACCAAAAATGATTCAAAATGTCAATTGGATCATGCCTCATGTTGAATAACCACTTTTTAAACCCTCACAGTGACCAAAATTGCCATTTTTACAGAGTTTTGATTACTCAAAAGCTTCAATTTTTACCCCTTTGAGGCACAGAAATGACTTTAAACACACTTATTTTAGTTGACAAAGTCATAATTCACATCCAACAGTCATTTAGAGTCAAAAGATTAAATGTTAAAATTTTATCCATATTGACCATTTTGGGATCGTTCGACATGTCCGGAGTCATCGTTTTTCATCCGAAAATTGATTTTTTGGACTGTACCAAAAATGATTCAAAATGTCAATTGGATCGTGCCTCATGTTGAATAACCACTTTTTAAACCCTCACAGTGACCAAAATTGCCAATTTTACACAGTTTTGCTTACTCAAAAGCTTCAATTTTGACCCATTTCAGGCACAGAAATGACTTTAAACACACTTATTTTAGTTGACAAAGCCATAATTCACATCCAACAGTCATTTAGAGTCAAAAGATTAAATGTTAAAATTTCATCATTATAGACCATTTTGGGAACGTTCGACAGGTCCGGAGTCATCGTTTTTCGTCTGAAAATTGATTTTTTGGACTGTACCAAAAATGATTCAAAATGTCAATTGGATCGTGCCTCATGTTGAATAACCACTTTTTAAACCCTCACAGTGACCAAAATTGCCATTTTTACAGAGTTTTGATTACTCAGAAGCTTCAATTTTGACCCATTTCAGGCACAGAAATGACTTTAAACACACTTATTTTAGTTGACAAAGTCATAATTCACATCCAACAGTCATTTACAGTCAAAAGATTAAATGTTAAAATTTCATCCATATTGACCATTTTGGGATCGTTCGACATGTCCGGAGTCATCGTTTTTCATCCGAAAATTGATTTTTTGGACTGTACCAAAAATGATTCAAAATGTCAATTGGATCGTGCCTCATTTTGAATAACCACTTTTTAAACCCTCACAGTGACCAAAATTGCCTATTTTAAGGAGTTTTGCTTACACAAAAGCTTCAATTTTGACCCGTTTCAGGCACAGAAATGACTTTAAACACACTTATTTTAGTTGACAAAGTCATTATTCACATCCAACAGTCATTTAGAGTCAAAAGATTAAATGTTAAAATTTCATCCATATTGACCATTTTGGGATCGTTCGACATGTCCGGAGTCATCGTTTTTCATCCGAAAATTGATTTTTTGGACTGTACCAAAAATGATTCAAAATGTCAATTGGATCGTGCCTCATGTTGAATAACCACTTTTTAAACCCTCACAGTGACCAAAATTGCCATTTTTACAGAGTTTTGATTACTCAAAAGCTTCAATTTTGACCCATTTCAGGCACAGAAATGTCTTTAAACACACTTATTTTAGTTGACAAAGTCATAATTCACATCCAACAGTCATTTACAGTCAAAAGATTAAATGTTAAAATTTCATCCATATTGACCATTTTGGGATCGTTCGACATGTCCGGAGTCATCGTTTTTCATCCGAAAATTGATTTTTTGGACTGTACCAAAAATGATTCAAAATGTCAATTGGATTGTGCCTCATGTTGAATAACCACATTTTAAACCCTCACAGTGACCAAAATTGCCATTTTTACAGAGTTTTGCTTACTCAAAAGCTTCAATTTTGACCCATTTCAGGCACAGAAATGACTTTAAACACACTTATTTTAGTTGACAAAGTCATAATTCACATCCAACAGTCATTTACAGTCAAAAGAATAAATGTTAAAATTTCATCCATATTGACCATTTTGGGATCGTTCGACATGTCCGGAGTCATCGTTTTTCATCCGAAAATTGATTTTTTGGACTGTACCAAAAATGATTCAAAATGTCAATTGGATCGTGCCTCATGTTGAATAACCACTTTTTAAACCCTCACAGTGACCAAAATTGCCATTTTTACAGAGTTTTGCTTACTCAAAAGCTTCAATTTTGACCCATTTCAGGCACAGAAATGACTTTAAACACACTTATTTTAGTTGACAAAGTCATAATTCACATCCAACAGTCATTTACAGTCAAAAGATTAAATGTTAAAATTTCATCCATATTGACCATTTTGGGATCGTTCGACATGTCCGGAGTCATCGTTTTTCATCCGAAAATTTATTTTTTGGACTGTACCAAAAATGATTCAAAATGTCAATTGGATCATGCCTCATGTTGAATAACCACTTTTTAAACCCACACAGTGACCAAAATTGCCATTTTTACAGAGTTTTGATTACTCAAAAGCTTCAATTTTTACCCCTTTGAGGCACAGAAATGACTTTAAACACACTTATTTTAGTTGACAAAGTCATAATTCACATCCAACAGTCATTTAGAGTCAAAAGATTAAATGTTAAAATTTCATCCATATTGACCATTTTGGGATCGTTCGACATGTCCGGAGTCATCGTTTTTCATCCGAAAATTGATTTTTTGAACTGTACCAAAAATGATTCAAAATGTCAATTGGATCGTGCCTCATGTTGAATACCCACTTTTTAAACCCTCACAGTGACCAAAATTGCCAATTTTACACAGTTTTGCTTACTCAAAAGCTTCAATTTTGACCCATTTCAGGCACAGAAATGACTTTAAACACACTTATTTTAGTTGACAAAGCCATAATTCACATCCAACAGTCATTTAGAGTCAAAAGATTAAATGTTAAAATTTCATCCATATTGACCATTTTGGGATCGTTCGACATGTCCGGAGTCATCGTTTTTCATCCGAAAATTGATTTTTTGGACTGTACCAAAAATGATTCAAAATGTCAATTGGATCGTGCCTCATTTTGAATAACCACTTTTTAAACCCTCACAGTGACCAAAATTGCCTATTTTAAGGAGTTTTGCTTACACAAAAGCTTCAATTTTGACCCGTTTCAGGCACAGAAATGACTTTAAACACACTTATTTTAGTTGACAAAGTCATTATTCACATCCAACAGTCATTTAGAGTCAAAAGATTAAATGTTAAAATTTCATCCATATTGACCATTTTGGGATCGTTCGACATGTCCGGAGTCATCGTTTTTCATCCGAAAATTGATTTTTTGGACTGTACCAAAAATGATTCAAAATGTCAATTGGATCGTGCCTCATGTTGAATAACCACTTTTTAAACCCTCACAGTGACCAAAATTGCCATTTTTACAGAGTTTTGATTACTCAAAAGCTTCAATTTTGACCCATTTCAGGCACAGAAATGACTTTAAACACACTTATTTTAGTTGACAAAGTCATAATTCACATCCAACAGTCATTTACAGTCAAAAGATTAAATGTTAAAATTTCATCCATATTGACCATTTTGGGATCGTTCGACATGTCCGGAGTCATCGTTTTTCATCCGAAAATTGATTTTTTGGACTGTACCAAAAATGATTCAAAATGTCAATTGGATTGTGCCTCATGTTGAATAACCACATTTTAAACCCTCACAGTGACCAAAATTGCCATTTTTACAGAGTTTTGCTTACTCAAAAGCTTCAATTTTGACCCATTTCAGGCACAGAAATGACTTTAAACACACTTATTTTAGTTGACAAAGTCATAATTCACATCCAACAGTCATTTACAGTCAAAAGAATAAATGTTAAAATTTCATCCATATTGACCATTTTGGGATCGTTCGACATGTCCGGAGTCATCGTTTTTCATCCGAAAATTGATTTTTTGGACTGTACCAAAAATGATTCAAAATGTCAATTGGATCGTGCCTCATGTTGAATAACCACTTTTTAAACCCTCACAGTGACCAAAATTGCCATTTTTACAGAGTTTTGCTTACTCAAAAGCTTCAATTTTGACCCATTTCAGGCACAGAAATGACTTTAAACACACTTATTTTAGTTGACAAAGTCATAATTCACATCCAACAGTCATTTACAGTCAAAAGATTAAATGTTAAAATTTCATCCATATTGACCATTTTGGGATCGTTCGACATGTCCGGAGTCATCGTTTTTCATCCGAAAATTGATTTTTTGGACTGTACCAAAAATGATTCAAAATGTCAATTGGATCATGCCTCATGTTGAATAACCACTTTTTAAACCCACACAGTGACCAAAATTGCCATTTTTACAGAGTTTTGATTACTCAAAAGCTTCAATTTTTACCCCTTTGAGGCACAGAAATGACTTTAAACACACTTATTTTAGTTGACAAAGTCATAATTCACATCCAACAGTCATTTAGAGTCAAAAGAATAAATGTTAAAATTTCATCCATATTGACCATTTTGGGATCGTTCGACATGTCCGGAGTCATCGTTTTTCATCCGAAAATTGATTTTTTGGACTGTACCAAAAATGATTCAAAATGTCAATTGGATCGTGCCTCATGTTGAATAACCACTTTTTAAACCCTCACAGTGACCAAAATTGCCATTTTTACAGAGTTTTGCTTACTCAAAAGCTTCAATTTTGACCCATTTCAGGCACAGAAATGACTTTAAACACACTTATTTTAGTTGACAAAGTCATAATTCACATCCAACAGTCATTTACAGTCAAAAGATTAAATGTTAAAATTTCATCCATATTGACCATTTTGGGATCGTTCGACATGTCCGGAGTCATCGTTTTTCATCCGAAAATTGATTTTTTGGACTGTACCAAAAATGATTCAAAATGTCAATTGGATCATGCCTCATGTTGAATAACGACTTTTTAAACCCACACAGTGACCAAAATTGCCATTTTTACAGAGTTTTGATTACTCAAAAGCGTCAATTTTTACCCCTTTGAGGCACAGAAATGACTTTAAACACACTTATTTTAGTTGACAAAGTCATAATTCACATCCAACAGTCATTTAGAGTCAAAAGATTAAATGTTAAAATTTCATCCATATTGACCATTTTGGGATCGTTCGACATGTCCGGAGTCATCGTTTTTCATCCGAAAATTGATTTTTTGAACTGTACCAAAAATGATTCAAAATGTCAATTGGATCGTGCCTCATGTTGAATACCCACTTTTTAAACCCTCACAGTGACCAAAATTGCCAATTTTACACAGTTTTGCTTACTCAAAAGCTTCAATTTTGACCCATTTCAGGCACAGAAATGACTTTAAACACACTTATTTTAGTTGACAAAGCCATAATTCACATCCAACAGTCATTTAGAGTCAAAAGATTAAATGTTAAAATTTCATCATTATAGACCATTTTGGGAACGTTCGACAGGTCCGGAGTCATCGTTTTTCGTCTGAAAATTGATTTTTTGGACTGTACCAAAAATGATTCAAAATGTCAATTGGATCGTGCCTCATGTTGAATAACCACTTTTTAAACCCTCACAGTGACCAAAATTGCCATTTTTACAGAGTTTTGATTACTCAAAAGCTTCAATTTTGACCATTTCATGCACAGAAATGACTTTAAACACACTTATTTTAGTTGACAAAGTCATAATTCACATCCAGCAGTCATTTACAGTCAAAAGACTAAATGTTAAAATTTCATCCATATTGACCATTTTGGGATCGTTCGACATGTCCGGAGTCATCGTTTTTCATCCGAAAATTGATTTTTTGGACTGTACCAAAAATGATTCAAAATGTTAATTGGATCGTGCCTCATTTTGAATAACCACTTTTTAAACCCTCACAGTGACCAAAATTGCCTATTTTACAGAGTTTTGCTTACACAAAAGCTTCAATTTTGACCCGTTTCAGGCACAGAAATGACTTTAAACACACTTATTTTAGTTGACAAAGTCATTATTCACATCCAACAGTCATTTAGAGTCAAAAGATTAAATGTTAAAATTTCATCCATATTGACCATTTTGGGATCGTTCGACATGTCCGGAGTCATCGTTTTTCATCCGAAAATTGATTTTTTGGACTGTACCAAAAATGATTCAAAATGTCAATTGGATCGTGCCTCATGTTGAATAACCACTTTTTAAACCCTCACAGTGACCAAAATTGCCATTTTTACAGAGTTTTGATTACTCAAAAGCTTCAATTTTGACCCATTTCAGGCACAGAAATGACTTTAAACACACTTATTTTAGTTGACAAAGTCATAATTCACATCCAACAGTCATTTACAGTCAAAAGATTAAATGTTAAAATTTCATCCATATTGACCATTTTGGGATCGTTCGACATGTCCGGAGTCATCGTTTTTCATCCGAAAATTGATTTTTTGGACTGTACCAAAAATGATTCAAAATGTCAATTGGATTGTGCCTCATGTTGAATAACCACTTTTTAAACCCTCACAGTGACCAAAATTGCCATTTTTACACAGTTTTGCTTACTCAAAAGCTTCAATTTTGACCCATTTCAGGCACAGAAATGACTTTAAACACACTTATTTTAGTTGACAAAGTCATAATTCACATCCAACAGTCATTTACAGTCAAAAGATTAAATGTTAACATTTCATCCATATTGACCATTTTGGGATCGTTCGACATGTCCGGAGTCATCGTTTTTCATCCGAAAATTGATTTTTTGGACTGTACCAAAAATGATTCAAAATGTCAATTGGATCGTGCCTCATGTTGAATAACCACTTTTTAAACCCTCACAGTGACCAAAATTGCCATTTTTACAGAGTTTTGATTACTCAAAAGCTTCAATTTTTACCCCTTTGAGGCACAGAAATGACTTTAAACACACTTATTTTAGTTGACAAAGTCATAATTCACATCCAACAGTCATTTACAGTCAAAAGATTAAATGTTAAAATTTCATCCATATTGACCATTTTGGGATCGTTCGACATGTCCGGAGTCATCGTTTTTCATCCGAAAATTGATTTTTTGGACTGTACCAAAAATGATTCAAAATGTCAATTGGATCGTGCCTCATGTTGAATAACCACTTTTTAAACCCTCACAGTGACCAAAATTGCCATTTTTACAGAGTTTTGATTACTCAAAAGCTTCAATTTTGACCCATTTCAGGCACAGAAATGACTTTAAACACACTTTTTTCAGTTGACAAAGTCATAATTCACATCCAACAGTCATTTACAGTCAAAAGATTAAATGTTAAAATTTCATCCATATTGACCATTTTGGGATCGTTCGACATGTCCGGAGTCATCGTTTTTCATCCGAAAATTGATTTTTTGGACTGTACCAAAAATGATTCAAAATGTCAATTGGATCGTGCCTCATGTTGAATAACCACTTTTTAAACCCTCACAGTGACCAAAATTGCCATTTTTACAGAGTTTTGATTACTCAAAAGCTTCAATTTTGACCCGTTTCAGGCACAGAAATGACTTTAAACACACTTATTTTAGTTGACAAAGTCATTATTCACATCCAACAGTCATTTAGAGTCAAAAGATTAAATGTTAAAATTTCATCCATATTGACCATTTTGGGATCGTTCGACATGTCCGGAGTCATCGTTTTTCATCCGAAAATTGATTTTTTGGACTGTACCAAAAATGATTCAAAATGTCAATTGGATCGTGCCTCATGTTGAATAACCACTTTTTAAACCCTCACAGTGACCAAAATTGCCATTTTTACAGAGTTTTGATTACTCAAAAGCTTCAATTTTTACCCCTTTGAGGCACAGAAATGACTTTAAACACACTTATTTTAGTTGACAAAGTCATAATTCACATCCAACAGTCATTTACAGTCAAAAGATTAAATGTTAAAATTTCATCCATATTGACCATTTTGGGATCGTTCGACATGTCCGGAGTCATCGTTTTTCATCCGAAAATTGATTTTTTGAACTGTACCAAAAATGATTCAAAATGTCAATTGGATCGTGCCTCATGTTGAATAACCACTTTTTAAACCCTCACAGTGACCAAAATTGCCAATTTTACACAGTTTTGCTTACTCAAAAGCTTCAATTTTGACCCATTTCAGGCACAGAAATGACTTTAAACACACTTATTTTAGTTGACAAAGCCATAATTCACATCCAACAGTCATTTAGAGTCAAAAGATTAAATGTTAAAATTTCATCATTATAGACCATTTTGGGATCGTTCGACATGTCCGGAGTCATCGTTTTTCATCCGAAAATTGATTTTTTGGACTGTACCAAAAATGATTCAAAATGTCAATTGGATCGTGCCTCATTTTGAATAACCACTTTTTAAACCCTCACAGTGACCAAAATTGCCAATTTTACAGAGTTTTGCTTACACAAAAGCTTCAATTTTGACCCGTTTCAGGCACAGAAATGACTTTAAACACACTTATTTTAGTTGACAAAGTCATTATTCACATCCAACAGTCATTTAGAGTCAAAAGATTAAATGTTAAAATTTCATCCATATTGACCATTTTGGGATCGTTCGACATGTCCGGAGTCATCGTTTTTCATCCGAAAATTGATTTTTTGGACTGTACCAAAAATGATTCAAAATGTCAATTGGATCGTGCCTCATGTTGAATAACCACTTTTTAAACCCTCACAGTGACCAAAATTGCCATTTTTACAGAGTTTTGATTACTCAAAAGCTTCAATTTTGACCCATTTCAGGCACAGAAATGACTTTAAACACACTTATTTTAGTTGACAAAGTCATAATTCACATCCAACAGTCATTTACAGTCAAAAGATTAAATGTTAAAATTTCATCCATATTGACCATTTTGGGATCGTTCGACATGTCCGGAGTCATCGTTTTTCATCCGAAAATTGATTTTTTGGACTGTACCAAAAATGATTCAAAATGTCAATTGGATTGTGCCTCATGTTGAATAACCACTTTTTAAACCCTCACAGTGACCAAAATTGCCATTTTTACACAGTTTTGCTTACTCAAAAGCTTCAATTTTGACCCATTTCAGGCACAGAAATGACTTTAAACACACTTATTTTAGTTGACAAAGTCATAATTCACATCCAACAGTCATTTACAGTCAAAAGATTAAATGTTAACATTTCATCCATATTGACCATTTTGGGATCGTTCGGCATGTCCGGAGTCATCGTTTTTCATCCGAAAATTGATTTTTTGGACTGTACCAAAAATGATTCAAAATGTCAATTGGATCGTGCCTCATGTTGAATAACCACTTTTTAAACCCTCACCGTGACCAAAATTGCCATTTTTACAGAGTTTTGATTACTCAAAAGCTTAAATTTTTACCCCTTTGAGGCACAGAAATGACTTTAAACACACTTATTTTAGTTGACAAAGTCATAATTCACATCCAACAGTCATTTACAGTCAAAAGATTAAATGTTAAAATTTCATCCATATTGACCATTTTGGGATCGTTCGACATGTCCGGAGTCATCGTTTTTCATCCGAAAATTGATTTTTTGGACTGTACCAAAAATGATTCAAAATGTCAATTGGATCGTGCCTCATGTTGAATAACCACTTTTTAAACCCTCACAGTGACCAAAATTGCCATTTTTACAGAGTTTTGATTACTCAAAAGCTTCAATTTTGACCCATTTCAGGCACAGAAATGACTTTAAACACACTTTTTTCAGTTGACAAAGTCATAATTCACATCCAACAGTCATTTACAGTCAAAAGATTAAATGTTAAAATTTCATCCATATTGACCATTTTGGGATCGTTCGACATGTCCGGAGTCATCGTTTTTCATCCGAAAATTGATTTTTTGGACTGTACCAAAAATGATTCAAAATGTCAATTGGATCGTGCCTCATGTTGAATAACCACTTTTTAAACCCTCACAGTGACCAAAATTGCCATTTTTACAGAGTTTTGATTACTCAAAAGCTTCAATTTTGACCCGTTTCAGGCACAGAAATGACTTTAAACACACTTATTTTAGTTGACAAAGTCATTATTCACATCCAACAGTCATTTAGAGTCAAAAGATTAAATGTTAAAATTTCATCCATATTGACCATTTTGGGATCGTTCGACATGTCCGGAGTCATCGTTTTTCATCCGAAAATTGATTTTTTGGACTGTACCAAAAATGATTCAAAATGTCAATTGGATCGTGCCTCATGTTGAATAACCACTTTTTAAACCCTCACAGTGACCAAAATTGCCATTTTTACAGAGTTTTGATTACTCAAAAGCTTCAATTTTTACCCCTTTGAGGCACAGAAATGACTTTAAACACACTTATTTTAGTTGACAAAGTCATAATTCACATCCAACAGTCATTTAGAGTCAAAAGATTAAATGTTAAAATTTCATCCATATTGACCATTTTGGGATCGTTCGACATGTCCGGAGTCATCGTTTTTCATCCGAAAATTGATTTTTTGAACTGTACCAAAAATGATTCAAAATGTCAATTGGATCGTGCCTCATGTTGAATACCCACTTTTTAAACCCTCACAGTGACCAAAATTGCCAATTTTACACAGTTTTGCTTACTCAAAAGCTTCAATTTTGACCCATTTCAGGCACAGAAATGACTTTAAACACACTTATTTTAGTTGACAAAGCCATAATTCACATCCAACAGTCATTTAGAGTCAAAAGATTAAATGTTAAAATTTCATCATTATAGACCATTTTGGGAACGTTCGACAGGTCCGGAGTCATCGTTTTTCGTCTGAAAATTGATTTTTTGGACTGTACCAAACATGATTCAAAATGTCAATTGGATCGTGCCTCATGTTGAATAACCACTTTTTAAACCCTCACAGTGACCAAAATTGCCATTTTTACAGAGTTTTGATTACTCAAAAGCTTCAATTTTGACCCATTTCATGCACAGAAATGACTTTAAACACACTTATTTTAGTTGACAAAGTCATAATTCACATCCAGCAGTCATTTACAGTCAAAAGATTAAATGTTAAAATTTCATCCATATTGACCATTTTGGGATCGTTCGACATGTCCGGAGTCATCGTTTTTCATCCGAAAATTGATTTTTTGGACTGTACCAAAAATGATTCAAAATGTTAATTGGATCGTGCCTCATTTTGAATAACCACTTTTTAAACCCTCACAGTGACCAAAATTGCCTATTTTACAGAGTTTTGCTTACACAAAAGCTTCAATTTTGACCCGTTTCAGGCACAGAAATGACTTTAAACACACTTATTTTAGTTGACAAAGTCATTATTCACATCCAACAGTCATTTAGAGTCAAAAGATTAAATGTTAAAATTTCATCCATATTGACCATTTTGGGATCGTTCGACATGTCCGGAGTCATCGTTTTTCATCCGAAAATTGATTTTTTGGACTGTACCAAAAATGATTCAAAATGTCAATTGGATCGTGCCTCATGTTGAATAACCACTTTTTAAACCCTCACAGTGACCAAAATTGCCATTTTTACAGAGTTTTGATTACTCAAAAGCTTCAATTTTGACCCATTTCAGGCACAGAAATGACTTTAAACACACTTATTTTAGTTGACAAAGTCATAATTCACATCCAACAGTCATTTACAGTCAAAAGATTAAATGTTAAAATTTCATCCATATTGACCATTTTGGGATCGTTCGACATGTCCGGAGTCATCGTTTTTCATCCGAAAATTGATTTTTTGGACTGTACCAAAAATGATTCAAAATGTCAATTGGATTGTGCCTCATGTTGAATAACCACTTTTTAAACCCTCACAGTGACCAAAATTGCCATTTTTACACAGTTTTGCTTACTCAAAAGCTTCAATTTTGACCCATTTCAGGCACAGAAATGACTTTAAACACACTTATTTTAGTTGACAAAGTCATAATTCACATCCAACAGTCATTTACAGTCAAAAGATTAAATGTTAACATTTCATCCATATTGACCATTTTGGGATCGTTCGACATGTCCGGAGTCATCGTTTTTCATCCGAAAATTGATTTTTTGGACTGTACCAAAAATGATTCAAAATGTCAATTGGATCGTGCCTCATGTTGAATAACCACTTTTTAGACCCTCACAGTGACCAAAATTGCCATTTTTACAGAGTTTTGATTACTCAAAAGCTTCAATTTTTACCCCTTTGAGGCACAGAAATGACTTTAAACACACTTATTTTAGTTGACAAAGTCATAATTCACATCCAACAGTCATTTACAGTCAAAAGATTAAATGTTAAAATTTCATCCATATTGACCATTTTGGGATCGTTCGACATGTCCGGAGTCATCGTTTTTCATCCGAAAATTGATTTTTTGGACTGTACCAAAAATGATTCAAAATGTCAATTGGATCGTGCCTCATGTTGAATAACCACTTTTTAAACCCTCACAGTGACCAAAATTGCCATTTTTACAGAGTTTTGATTACTCAAAAGCTTCAATTTTGACCCATTTCAGGCACAGAAATGACTTTAAACACACTTTTTTCAGTTGACAAAGTCATAATTCACATCCAACAGTCATTTACAGTCAAAAGATTAAATGTTAAAATTTCATCCATATTGACCATTTTGGGATCGTTCGACATGTCCGGAGTCATCGTTTTTCATCCGAAAATTGATTTTTTGGACTGTACCAAAAATGATTCAAAATGTCAATTGGATCGTGCCTCATGTTGAATAACCACTTTTTAAACCCTCACAGTGACCAAAATTGCCATTTTTACAGAGTTTTGATTACTCAAAAGCTTCAATTTTGACCCGTTTCAGGCACAGAAATGACTTTAAACACACTTATTTTAGTTGACAAAGTCATTATTCACATCCAACAGTCATTTAGAGTCAAAAGATTAAATGTTAAAATTTCATCCATATTGACCATTTTGGGATCGTTCGACATGTCCGGAGTCATCGTTTTTCATCCGAAAATTGATTTTTTGGACTGTACCAAAAATGATTCAAAATGTCAATTGGATCGTGCCTCATGTTGAATAACCACTTTTTAAACCCTCACAGTGACCAAAATTGCCATTTTTACAGAGTTTTGATTACTCAAAAGCTTCAATTTTTACCCCTTTGAGGCACAGAAATGACTTTAAACACACTTATTTTAGTTGACAAAGTCATAATTCACATCCAACAGTCATTTACAGTCAAAAGATTAAATGTTAAAATTTCATCCATGTTGACCATTTTGGGATCGTTCGACATGTCCGGAGTCATCGTTTTTCATCCGAAAATTGATTTTTTGAACTGTACCAAAAATGATTCAAAATGTCAATTGGATCGTGCCTCATGTTGAATAACCACTTTTTAAACCCTCACAGTGACCAAAATTGCCAATTTTACACAGTTTTGCTTACTCAAAAGCTTCAATTTTGACCCATTTCAGGCACAGAAATGACTTTAAACACACTTATTTTAGTTGACAAAGCCATAATTCACATCCAACAGTCATTTAGAGTCAAAAGATTAAATGTTAAAATTTCATCATTATAGACCATTTTGGGAACGTTCGACAGGTCCGGAGTCATCGTTTTTCATCCGAAAATTGATTTTTTGGACTGTACCAAAAATGATTCAAAATGTCAATTGGATCGTGCCTCATGTTGAATACCCACTTTTTAAACCCTCACAGTGACCAAAATTGCCATTTTTACAGAGTTTTGATTACTCAAAAGCTTCAATTTTGACCCATTTCAGGCACAGAAATGACTTTAAACACACTTATTTTAGTTGACAAAGTCATAATTCACATCCAACAGTCATTTACAGTCAAAAGATTAAATGTTAAAATTTCATCCATATTGACCATTTTGGGATCGTTCGACATGTCCGGAGTCATCGTTTTTCATCCGAAAATTGATTTTTTGGACTGTACCAAAAATGATTCAAAATGTCAATTGGATTGTGCCTCATGTTGAATAACCACTTTTTAAACCCTCACAGTGACCAAAATTGCCATTTTTACAGAGTTTTGCTTACTCAAAAGCTTCAATTTTGACCCATTTCAGGCACAGAAATGACTTTAAACACACTTATTTTAGTTGACAAAGTCATAATTCACATCCAACAGTCATTTACAGTCAAAAGATTAAATGTTAACATTTCATCCATATTGACCATTTTGGGATCGTTCGACATGTCCGGAGTCATCGTTTTTCATCCGAAAATTGATTTTTTGGACTGTACCAAAAATGATTCAAAATGTCAATTAGATCGTGCCTCATGTTGAATAACCACTTTTTAAACCCTCACAGTGACCAAAATTGCCATTTTTACAGAGTTTTGATTACTCAAAAGCTTCAATTTTTACCCCTTTGAGGCACAGAAATGACTTTAAACACACTTATTTTAGTTGACAAAGTCATAATTCATATCCAACAGTCATTTACAGTCAAAAGATTAAATGTTAAAATTTCATCCATATTGACCATTTTGGGATCGTTCGACATGTCCGGAGTCATCGTTTTTCATCCGAAAATTGATTTTTTGGACTGTACCAAAAATGATTCAAAATGTCAATTGGATCGTGCCTCATGTTGAATAACCACTTTTTAAACCCTCACAGTGACCAAAATTGCCATTTTTACAGAGTTTTGATTACTCAAAAGCTTCAATTTTGACCCATTTCAGGCACAGAAATGACTTTAAACACACTTTTTTCAGTTGACAAAGTCATAATTCACATCCAACAGTCATTTACAGTCAAAAGATTAAATGTTAAAATTTCATCCATATTGACCATTTTGGGATCGTTCGACATGTCCGGAGTCATCGTTTTTCATCCGAAAATTGATTTTTTGGACTGTACCAAAAATGATTCAAAATGTCAATTGGATCGTGCCTCATGTTGAATAACCACTTTTTAAACCCTCACAGTGACCAAAATTGCCATTTTTACAGAGTTTTGATTACTCAAAAGCTTCAATTTTTACCCCTTTGAGGCACAGAAATGACTTTAAACACACTTATTTTAGTTGACAAAGTCATAATTCACATCCAACAGTCATTTACAGTCAAAAGATTAAATGTTAAAATTTCATCCATATTGACCATTTTGGGATCGTTCGACATGTCCGGAGTCATCGTTTTTCATCCGAAAATTAATTTTTTGAACTGTACCAAAAATGATTCAAAATGTCAATTGGATCGTGCCTCATGTTGAATAACCACTTTTTAAACCCTCACAGTGACCAAAATTGCCAATTTTACACAGTTTTGCTTACTCAAAAGCTTCAATTTTGACCCATTTCAGGCACAGAAATGACTTTAAACACACTTATTTTAGTTGACAAAGCCATAATTCACATCCAACAGTCATTTAGAGTCAAAAGATTAAATGTTAAAATTTCATCATTATAGACCATTTTGGGAACGTTCGACAGGTCCGGAGTCATCGTTTTTCATCCGAAAATTGATTTTTTGGACTGTACCAAAAATGATTCAAAATGTCAATTGGATCGTGCCTCATGTTGAATAACCACTTTTTAAACCCTCACAGTGACCAAAATTGCCATTTTTACAGAGTTTTGATTACTCAAAAGCTTCAATTTTGACCCATTTCAGGCACAGAAATGACTTTAAACACACTTTTTTCAGTTGACAAAGTCATAATTCACATCCAACAGTCATTTACAGTCAAATGATTAAATGTTAAAATTTCATCCATATTGACCATTTTGGGATCGTTCGACATGTCCGGAGTCATCGTTTTTCATCCGAAAATTGATTTTTTGGACTGTACCAAAAATGATTCAAAATGTCAATTGGATCGTGCCTCATTTTGAATAACCACTTTTTAAACCCTCACAGTGACCAAAATTGCCAATTTTACAGAGTTTTGCTTACACAAAAGCTTCAATTTTGACCCGTTTCAGGCACAGAAATGACTTTAAACACACTTATTTTAGTTGACAAAGTCATTATTCACATCCAACAGTCATTTAGAGTCAAAAGATTAAATGTTAAAATTTCATCCATATTGACCATTTTGGGATCGTTCGACATGTCCGGAGTCATCGTTTTTCATCCGAAAATTTATTTTTTGGACTGTACCAAAAATGATTCAAAATGTCAATTGGATCGTGCCTCATGTTGAATACCCACTTTTTAAACCCTCACAGTGACCAAAATTGCCATTTTTACAGAGTTTTGATTACTCAAAAGCTTCAATTGTTACCCCTTTGAGGCACAGAAATGACTTTAAACACACTTATTTTAGTTGACAAAGTCATAATTCACATCCAACAGTCATTTACAGTCAAAAGATTAAATGTTAAAATTTCATCCATATTGACCATTTTGGGATCGTTCGACATGTCCGGAGTCATCGTTTTTCATCCGAAAATTGATTTTTTGGACTGTACCAAAAATGATTCAAAATGTCAATTGGATCGTGCCTCATTTTGAATAACCACTTTTTAAACCCTCACAGTGACCAAAATTGCCAATTTTACAGAGTTTTGCTTACACAAAAGCTTCAATTTTGACCCGTTTCAGGCACAGAAATGACTTTAAACACACTTATTTTAGTTGACAAAGTCATTATTCACATCCAACAGTCATTTAGAGTCAAAAGATTAAATGTTAAAATTTCATCCATATTGACCATTTTGGGATCGTTCGACATGTCCGGAGTCATCGTTTTTCATCCGAAAATTGATTTTTTGGACTGTACCAAAAATGATTCAAAATGTCAATTGGATTGTGCCTCATGTTAAATAACCACTTTTTAAACCCTCACAGTGACCAAAATTGCCATTTTTACACAGTTTTGATTACTCAAAAGCTTCAATTTTGACCCATTTCAGGCACAGAAATAACTTTAAACACACTTATTTTAGTTGACAAAGTCATAATTCACATCCAACAGTCATTTACAGTCAAAAGATTAAATGTTAACATTTCATCCATATTTACCATTTTGGGATCGTTCGACATGTCCGGAGTCATCGTTTTTCATCCGAAAATTGATTTTTTGGACTGTACCAAAATGATTCAAAATGTCAATTGGATCGTGCCTCATGTTGAATAACCACTTTTTAAACCCTCACAGTGACCAAAATTGCCATTTTTACAGAGTTTTGATTACTCAAAAGCTTCAATTTTTACCCCTTTGAGGCACAGAAATGACTTTAAACACACTTATTTTAGTTGACAAAGTCATAATTCACATCCAACAGTCATTTACAGTCAAAAGATTAAATGTTAAAATTTCATCCATATTGACCATTTTGGGATCGTTCGACATGTCCGGAGTCATCGTTTTTCATCCGAAAATTGATTTTTTGGACTGTACCAAAAATGATTCAAAATGTCAATTGGATCGTGCCTCATGTTGAATAACCACTTTTTAAACCCTCACAGTGACCAAAATTGCCATTTTTACAGAGTTTTGATTACTCAAAAGCTTCAATTGTTACCCCTTTGAGGCACAGAAATGACTTTAAACACACTTATTTTAGTTGACAAAGTCATAATTCACATCCAACAGTCATTTAGAGTCAAAAGATTAAATGTTAAAATTTCATCCATATTGACCATTTTGGGATCGTTCGACATGTCCGGAGTCATCGTTTTTCATCCGAAAATTGATTTTTTGGACTGTACCAAACATGATTCAAAATGTCAATTGGATCGTGCCTCATGTTGAATAACCACTTTTTAAACCCTCACAGTGACCAAAATTGCCATTTTTACAGAGTTTTGATTACTCAAAAGCTTCAATTTTGACCCATTTCAGGCACAGAAATGACTTTAAACACACTTATTTTAGTTGACAAAGTCATAATTCACATCCAACAGTCATTTACAGTCAAAAGATTAAATGTTAAAATTTCATCCATATTGACCATTTTGGGATCGTTCGACATGTCCGGAGTCATCGTTTTTCATCCGAAAATTGATTTTTTGGACTGTACCAAAAATGATTCAAAATGTCAATTGGATTGTGCCTCATGTTGAATAACCACTTTTTAAACCCTCACAGTGACCAAAATTGCCATTTTTACACAGTTTTGCTTACTCAAAAGCTTCAATTTTGACCCATTTCAGGCACAGAAATGACTTTAAACACACTTATTTTAGTTGACAAAGTCATAATTCACATCCAACAGTCATTTACAGTCAAAAGATTAAATGTTAACATTTCATCCATATTGACCATTTTGGGATCGTTCGACATGTCCGGAGTCATCGTTTTTCATCCGAAAATTGATTTTTTGGACTGTACCAAAAATGATTCAAAATGTCAATTGGATTGTGCCTCATGTTGAATAACCACTTTTTAAACCCTCACAGTGACCAAAATTGCCATTTTTACACAGTTTTGCTTACTCAAAAGCTTCAATTTTGACCCATTTCAGGCACAGAAATGACTTTAAACACACTTATTTTAGTTGACAAAGTCATAATTCACATCCAACAGTCATTTACAGTCAAAAGATTAAATGTTAACATTTCATCCATATTGACCATTTTGGGATTGTTCGACATGTCCGGAGTCATCGTTTTTCATCCGAAAATTGATTTTTTGGACTGTACCAAAAATGATTCAAAATGTCAATTAGATCGTGCCTCATGTTGAATAACCACTTTTTAAACCCTCACAGTGACCAAAATTGCCATTTTTACAGAGTTTTGATTACTCAAAAGCTTCAATTTTTACCCCTTTGAGGCACAGAAATGACTTTAAACACACTTATTTTAGTTGACAAAGTCATAATTCATATCCAACAGTCATTTACAGTCAAAAGATTAAATGTTAAAATTTCATCCATATTGACCATTTTGGGATCGTTCGACATGTCCGGAGTCATCGTTTTTCATCCGAAAATTGATTTTTTGGACTGTACCAAAAATGATTCAAAATGTCAATTGGATCGTGCCTCATGTTGAATAACCACTTTTTAAACCCTCACAGTGACCAAAATTGCCATTTTTACAGAGTTTTGCTTACACAAAAGCTTCAATTTTGACCCGTTTCAGGCACAGAAATGACTTTAAACACACTTATTTTAGTTGACAAAGTCATTATTCACATCCAACAGTCATTTAGAGTCTTAAAAGATTAAATGTTAAAATTTCATCCATATTGACCATTTTGGGATCGTTCGACATGTCCGGAGTCATCGTTTTTCATCCGAAAATTGATTTTTTGGACTGTACCAAAAATGATTCAAAATGTCAATTGGATCGTGCCTCATGTTGAATAACCACTTTTTAAACCCTCACAGTGACCAAAATTGCCATTTTTACAGAGTTTTGATTACTCAAAAGCTTCAATTTTGACCCATTTCAGGCACAGAAATGACTTTAAACACACTTATTTTAGTTGACAAAGTCATAATTCACATCCAACAGTCATTTACAGTCAAAAGATTAAATGTTAAAATTTCATCCATATTGACCATTTTGGGATCGTTCGACATGTCCGGAGTCATTGTTTTTCATCCGAAAATTGATTTTTTGGACTGTACGAAAAATGATTCAAAATGTCAATTGGATTGTGCCTCATGTTGAATAACCACTTTTTAAACCCTCACAGTGACCAAAATTGCCATTTTTACACAGTTTTGCTTACTCAAAAGCTTCAATTTTGACCCATTTCAGGCACAGAAATGACTTTAAACACACTTATTTTAGTTGACAAAGTCATAATTCACATCCAACAGTCATTTACAGTCAAAAGATTAAATGTTAACATTTCATCCAGATTGACCATTTTGGGATCGTTCGACATGTCCGGAGTCATCGTTTTTCATCCGAAAATTGATTTTTTGGACTGTACCAAAATGATTCAAAATGTCAATTGGATCGTGCCTCATGTTGAATAACCACTTTTTAAACCCTCACAGTGACCAAAATTGCCATTTTTACAGAGTTTTGATTACTCAAAAGCTTCAATTGTTACCCCTTTGAGGCACAGAAATGACTTTAAACACACTTATTTTAGTTGACAAAGTCATAATTCACATCCAACAGTCATTTAGAGTCAAAAGATTAAATGTTAAAATTTCATCCATATTGACCATTTTGGGATCGTTCGACATGTCCGGAGTCATCGTTTTTCATCCGAAAATTGATTTTTTTGGACTGTACCAAACATGATTCAAAATGTCAATTGGATCGTGCCTCATGTTGAATAACCACTTTTTAAACCCTCACAGTGACCAAAATTGCCATTTTTACAGAGTTTTGATTACTCAAAAGCTTCAATTGTTACCCCTTTGAGGCACAGAAATGACTTTAAACACACTTATTTTAGTTGACAAAGTCATAATTCACATCCAACAGTCATTTAGAGTCAAAAGATTAAATGTTAAAATTTCATCCATATTGACCATTTTGGGATCGTTCGACATGTCCGGAGTCATCGTTTTTCATCCGAAAATTGATTTTTTTGGACTGTACCAAACATGATTCAAAATGTCAATTGGATCGTGCCTCATGTTGAATAACCACTTTTTAAACCCTCACAGTGACCAAAATTGCCATTTTTACAGAGTTTTGATTACTCAAAAGCTTCAATTTTGACCAATTTCAGGCACAGAAATGACTTTAAACACACTTATTTTAGTTGACAAAGTCATAATTCACATCCAACAGTCATTTAGAGTCAAAAGATTAAATGTTAAAATTTCTTCCATATTGACCATTTTGGGATCGTTCGACATGTCCGGAGTCATCGTTTTTCATCCGAAAATTTATTTTTTGGACTGTACCAAAAATGATTCAAAATGTCAATTGGATCGTGCCTCATGTTGAATACCCACTTTTTAAACCCTCACAGTGACCAAAATTGCCATTTTTACAGAGTTTTGATTACTCAAAAGCTTCAATTTTGACCCATTTCAGGCACAGAAATGACTTTAAACACACTTATTTTAGTTGACAAAGTCATAATTCACATCCAACAGTCATTTACAGTCAAAAGATTAAATGTTAAAATTTCATCCATATTGACCATTTTGGGATCGTTCGACGTGTCCGGAGTCATCGTTTTTCATCCGAAAATTGATTTTTTGGACTGTACCAAAAATGATTCAAAATGTCAATTGGATTGTGCCTCATGTTGAATAACCACTTTTTAAACCCTCACAGTGACCAAAATTGCCATTTTTACAGAGTTTTGCTTACTCAAAAGCTTCAATTTTGACCCATTTCAGGCACAGAAATGACTTTAAACACACTTATTTTAGTTGACAAAGTCATAATTCACATCCAACAGTCATTTACAGTCAAAAGATTAAATGTTAACATTTCATCCATATTGACCATTTTGGGATCGTTCGACATGTCCGGAGTCATCGTTTTTCATCCGAAAATTGATTTTTTGGACTGTACCAAAAATGATTCAAAATGTCAATTAGATTGTGCCTCATATTGAATAACCACTTTTTAAACCCTCACAGTGACCAAAATTGCCATTTTTACAGAGTTTTGATTACTCAAAAGCTTCAATTTTTACCCCTTTGAGGCACAGAAATGACTTTAAACACACTTATTTTAGTTGACAAAGTCATAATTCATATCCAACAGTCATTTACAGTCAAAAGATTAAATGTTAAAATTTCATCCATATTGACCATTTTGGGATCGTTCGACATGTCCGGAGTCATCGTTTTTCATCCGAAAATTGATTTTTTGGACTGTACCAAAAATGATTCAAAATGTCAATTGGATCGTGCCTCATGTTGAATAACCACTTTTTAAACCCTCACAGTGACCAAAATTGCCATTTTTACAGAGTTTTGATTACTCAAAAGCTTCAATTTTGACCCATTTCAGGCACAGAAATGACTTTAAACACACTTTTTTCAGTTGACAAAGTCATAATTCACATCCAACAGTCATTTACAGTCAAAAGATTAAATGTTAAAATTTCATCCATATTGACCATTTTGGGATCGTTCGACATGTCCGGAGTCATCGTTTTTCATCCGAAAATTGATTTTTTGGACTGTACCAAAAATGATTCAAAATGTCAATTGGATCGTGCCTCATGTTGAATAACCACTTTTTAAACCCTCACAGTGACCAAAATTGCCATTTTTACAGAGTTTTGATTACTCAAAAGCTTCAATTTTTACCCCTTTGAGGCACAGAAATGACTTTAAACACACTTATTTTAGTTGACAAAGTCATAATTCACATCCAACAGTCATTTAGAGTCAAAAGATTAAATGTTAAAATTTCATCATTATAGACCATTTTGGGAACGTTCGACAGGTCCGGAGTCATCGTTTTTCATCCGAAAATTGATTTTTTGAACTGTACCAAAAATGATTCAAAATGTCAATTGGATCGTGCCTCATGTTGAATAACCACTTTTTAAACCCTCACAGTGACCAAAATTGCCAATTTTACACAGTTTTGCTTACTCAAAAGCTTCAATTTTGACCCATTTCAGGCACAGAAATGACTTTAAACACACTTATTTTAGTTGACAAAGCCATAATTCACATCCAACAGTCATTTAGAGTCAAAAGATTAAATGTTAAAATTTCATCATTATAGACCATTTTGGGAACGTTCGACAGGTCCGGAGTCATCGTTTTTCATCCGAAAATTGATTTTTTGGACTGTACCAAAAATGATTCAAAATGTCAATTGGATCGTGCCTCATGTTGAATAACCACTTTTTAAACCCTCACAGTGACCAAAATTGCCATTTTTACAGAGTTTTGATTACTCAAAAGCTTCAATTTTGACCCATTTCAGGCACAGAAATGACTTTAAACACACTTTTTTCAGTTGACAAAGTCATAATTCACATCCAACAGTCATTTACAGTCAAATGATTAAATGTTAAAATTTCATCCATATTGACCATTTTGGGATCGTTCGACATGTCCGGAGTCATCGTTTTTCATCCGAAAATTGATTTTTTGGACTGTACCAAAAATGATTCAAAATGTCAATTGGATCGTGCCTCATTTTGAATAACCACTTTTTAAACCCTCACAGTGACCAAAATTGCCAATTTTACAGAGTTTTGCTTACACAAAAGCTTCAATTTTGACCCGTTTCAGGCACAGAAATGACTTTAAACACACTTATTTTAGTTGACAAAGTCATTATTCACATCCAACAGTCATTTAGAGTCAAAAGATTAAATGTTAAAATTTCATCCATATTGACCATTTTGGGATCGTTCGACATGTCCGGAGTCATCGTTTTTCATCCGAAAATTTATTTTTTGGACTGTACCAAAAATGATTCAAAATGTCAATTGGATCGTGCCTCATGTTGAATACCCACTTTTTAAACCCTCACAGTGACCAAAATTGCCATTTTTACAGAGTTTTGATTACTGAAAAGCTTCAATTGTTACCCCTTTGAGGCACAGAAATGACTTTAAACACACTTATTTTAGTTGACAAAGTCATAATTCACATCCAACAGTCATTTACAGTCAAAAGATTAAATGTTAAAATTTCATCCATATTGACCATTTTGGGATCGTTCGACATGTCCGGAGTCATCGTTTTTCATCCGAAAATTGATTTTTTGGACTGTACCAAAAATGATTCAAAATGTCAATTGGATCGTGCCTCATTTTGAATAACCACTTTTTAAACCCTCACAGTGACCAAAATTGCCAATTTTACAGAGTTTTGCTTACACAAAAGCTTCAATTTTGACCCGTTTCAGGCACAGAAATGACTTTAAACACACTTATTTTAGTTGACAAAGTCATTATTCACATCCAACAGTCATTTAGAGTCAAAAGATTAAATGTTAAAATTTCATCCATATTGACCATTTTGGGATCGTTCGACATGTCCGGAGTCATCGTTTTTCATCCGAAAATTGATTTTTTGGACTGTACCAAAAATGATTCAAAATGTCAATTGGATCGTGCCTCATGTTGAATAACCACTTTTTAAACCCTCACAGTGACCAAAATTGCCATTTTTACAGAGTTTTGATTACTCAAAAGCTTCAATTTTGACCCATTTCAGGCACAGAAATGACTTTAAACACACTTATTTTAGTTGACAAAGTCATAATTCACATCCAACAGTCATTTACAGTCAAAAGATTAAATGTTAAAATTTCATCCATATTGACCATTTTGGGATCGTTCGACATGTCCGGAGTCATCGTTTTTCATCCGAAAATTGATTTTTTGGACTGTACCAAAAATGATTCAAAATGTCAATTGGATCGTGCCTCATGTTGAATAACCACTTTTTAAACCCTCACAGTGACCAAAATTGCCATTTTTACAGAGTTTTGATTACTCAAAAGCTTCAATTTTTACCCCTTTGAGGCACAGAAATGACTTTAAACACACTTATTTTAGTTGACAAAGTCATAATTCACATCCAACAGTCATTTACAGTCAAAAGATTAAATGTTAAAATTTCATCCATATTGACCATTTTGGGATCGTTCGACATGTCCGGAGTCATCGTTTTTCATCCGAAAATTGATTTTTTGGACTGTACCAAAAATGATTCAAAATGTCAATTGGATCGTGCCTCATGTTGAATAACCACTTTTTAAACCCTCACAGTGACCAAAATTGCCATTTTTACAGAGTTTTGATTACTCAAAAGCTTCAATTGTTACCCCTTTGAGGCACAGAAATGACTTTAAACACACTTATTTTAGTTGACAAAGTCATAATTCACATCCAACAGTCATTTAGAGTCAAAAGATTAAATGTTAAAATTTCATCCATATTGACCATTTTGGGATCGTTCGACATGTCCGGAGTCATCGTTTTTCATCCGAAAATTGATTTTTTGGACTGTACCAAACATGATTCAAAATGTCAATTGGATCGTGCCTCATGTTGAATAACCACTTTTTAAACCCTCACAGTGACCAAAATTGCCATTTTTACAGAGTTTTGATTACTCAAAAGCTTCAATTTTGACCCATTTCAGGCACAGAAATGACTTTAAACACACTTATTTTAGTTGACAAAGTCATAATTCACATCCAACAGTCATTTACAGTCAAAAGATTAAATGTTAAAATTTCATCCATATTGACCATTTTGGGATCGTTCGACATGTCCGGAGTCATCGTTTTTCATCCGAAAATTGATTTTTTGGACTGTACCAAAAATGATTCAAAATGTCAATTGGATTGTGCCTCATGTTGAATAACCACTTTTTAAACCCTCACAGTGACCAAAATTGCCATTTTTACACAGTTTTGCTTACTCAAAAGCTTCAATTTTGACCCATTTCAGGCACAGAAATGACTTTAAACACACTTATTTTAGTTGACAAAGTCATAATTCACATCCAACAGTCATTTACAGTCAAAAGATTAAATGTTAAAATTTCATCCATATTGACCATTTTGGGATCGTTCGACATGTCCGGAGTCATCGTTTTTCATCCGAAAAATGATTTTTTGGACTGTACCAAAAATGATTCAAAATGTCAATTAGATCGTGCCTCATGTTGAATAACCACTTTTTAAACCCTCACAGTGACCAAAATTGCCATTTTTACAGAGTTTTGATTACTCAAAAGCTTCAATTTTTACCCCTTTGAGGCACAGAAATGACTTTAAACACACTTATTTTAGTTGACAAAGTCATAATTCATATCCAACAGTCATTTACAGTCAAAAGATTAAATGTTAAAATTTCATCCATATTGACCATTTTGGGATCGTTCGACATGTCCGGAGTCATCGTTTTTCATCCGAAAATTGATTTTTTGGACTGTACCAAAAATGATTCAAAATGTCAATTGGATCGTGCCTCATGTTGAATAACCACTTTTTAAACCCTCACAGTGACCAAAATTGCCATTTTTACAGAGTTTTGCTTACACAAAAGCTTCAATTTTGACCCGTTTCAGGCACAGAAATGACTTTAAACACACTTATTTTAGTTGACAAAGTCATTATTCACATCCAACAGTCATTTAGAGTCAAAAGATTAAATGTTAAAATTTCATCCATATTGACCATTTTGGGATCGTTCGACATGTCCGGAGTCATCGTTTTTCATCCGAAAATTGATTTTTTGGACTGTACCAAAAATGATTCAAAATGTCAATTGGATCGTGCCTCATGTTGAATAACCACTTTTTAAACCCTCACAGTGACCAAAATTGCCATTTTTACAGAGTTTTGATTACTCAAAAGCTTCAATTTTGACCCATTTCAGGCACAGAAATGACTTTAAACACACTTATTTTAGTTGACAAAGTCATAATTCACATCCAACAGTCATTTACAGTCAAAAGATTAAATGTTAAAATTTCATCCATATTGACCATTTTGGGATCGTTCGACATGTCCGGAGTCATCGTTTTTCATCCGAAAATTGATTTTTTGGACTGTACCAAAAATGATTCAAAATGTCAATTGGATTGTGCCTCATGTTGAATAACCACTTTTTAAACCCTCACAGTGACCAAAATTGCCATTTTTACACAGTTTTGCTTACTCAAAAGCTTCAATTTTGACCCATTTCAGGCACAGAAATGACTTTAAACACACTTATTTTAGTTGACAAAGTCATAATTCACATCCAACAGTCATTTACAGTCAAAAGATTAAATGTTAACATTTCATCCAGATTGACCATTTTGGGATCGTTCGACATGTCGGAGTCATCGTTTTTCATCCGAAAATTGATTTTTTGGACTGTACCAAAATGATTCAAAATGTCAATTGGATCGTGCCTCATGTTGAATAACCACTTTTTAAACCCTCACAGTGACCAAAATTGCCATTTTTACAGAGTTTTGATTACTCAAAAGCTTCAATTTTTACCCCTTTGAGGCACAGAAATGACTTTAAACACACTTATTTTAGTTGACAAAGTCATAATTCACATCCAACAGTCATTTACAGTCAAAAGATTAAATGTTAAAATTTCATCCATATTGACCATTTTGGGATCGTTCGACATGTCCGGAGTCATCGTTTTTCATCCGAAAATTGATTTTTTGGACTGTACCAAAAATGATTCAAAATGTCAATTGGATCGTGCCTCATGTTGAATAACCACTTTTTAAACCCTCACAGTGACCAAAATTGCCATTTTTACAGAGTTTTGATTACTCAAAAGCTTCAATTGTTACCCCTTTGAGGCACAGAAATGACTTTAAACACACTTATTTTAGTTGACAAAGTCATAATTCACATCCAACAGTCATTTAGAGTCAAAAGATTAAATGTTAAAATTTCATCCATATTGACCATTTTGGGATCGTTCGACATGTCCGGAGTCATCGTTTTTCATCCGAAAATTGATTTTTTTGGACTGTACCAAACATGATTCAAAATGTCAATTGGATCGTGCCTCATGTTGAATAACCACTTTTTAAACCCTCACAGTGACCAAAATTGCCATTTTTACAGAGTTTTGATTACTCAAAAGCTTCAATTTTGACCAATTTCAGGCACAGAAATGACTTTAAACACACTTATTTTAGTTGACAAAGTCATAATTCACATCCAACAGTCATTTACAGTCAAAAGATTAAATGTTAAAATTTCATCCATATTGACCATTTTGGGATCGTTCAACATGTCCGGAGTCATCGTTTTTCATCCGAAAATTGATTTTTTGGACTGTACCAAAAATGATTCAAAATGTCAATTGGATTGTGCCTCATGTTGAATAACCACTTTTTAAACCCTCACAGTGACCAAAATTGCCATTTTTACACAGTTTTGCTTACTCAAAAGCTTCAATTTTGACCCATTTCAGGCACAGAAATGACTTTAAACACACTTATTTTAGTTGACAAAGTCATAATTCACATCCAACAGTCATTTACAGTCAAAAGATTAAATGTTAACATTTCATCCATATTGACCATTTTGGGATCGTTCGACATGTCCGGAGTCATCGTTTTTCATCCGAAAATTGATTTTTTGGACTGTACCAAAAATGATTCAAAATGTCAATTGGATTGTGCCTCATGTTGAATAACCACTTTTTAAACCCTCACAGTGACCAAAATTGCCATTTTTACACAGTTTTGCTTACTCAAAAGCTTCAATTTTGACCCATTTCAGGCACAGAAATGACTTTAAACACACTTATTTTAGTTGACAAAGTCATAATTCACATCCAACAGTCATTTACAGTCAAAAGATTAAATGTTAACATTTCATCCATATTGACCATTTTGGGATTGTTCGACATGTCCGGAGTCATCGTTTTTCATCCGAAAATTGATTTTTTGGACTGTACCAAAAATGATTCAAAATGTCAATTAGATCGTGCCTCATGTTGAATAACCACTTTTTAAACCCTCACAGTGACCAAAATTGCCATTTTTACAGAGTTTTGATTACTCAAAAGCTTCAATTTTTACCCCTTTGAGGCACAGAAATGACTTTAAACACACTTATTTTAGTTGACAAAGTCATAATTCATATCCAACAGTCATTTACAGTCAAAAGATTAAATGTTAAAATTTCATCCATATTGACCATTTTGGGATCGTTCGACATGTCCGGAGTCATCGTTTTTCATCCGAAAATTGATTTTTTGGACTGTACCAAAAATGATTCAAAATGTCAATTGGATCGTGCCTCATGTTGAATAACCACTTTTTAAACCCTCACAGTGACCAAAATTGCCATTTTTACAGAGTTTTGATTACTCAAAAGCTTCAATTTTTACCCCTTTGAGGCACAGAAATGACTTTAAACACACTTATTTTAGTTGACAAAGTCATAATTCACATCCAACAGTCATTTACAGTCAAAAGATTAAATGTTAAAATTTCATCCATATTGACCATTTTGGGATCGTTCGACATGTCCGGAGTCATCGTTTTTCATCCGAAAATTGATTTTTTGAACTGTACCACAAATGATTCAAAATGTCAATTGGATCGTGCCTCATGTTGAATAACCACTTTTTAAACCCTCACAGTGACCAAAATTGCCAATTTTACACAGTTTTGCTTACTCAAAAGCTTCAATTTTGACCCATTTCAGGCACAGAAATGACTTTAAACACACTTATTTTAGTTGACAAAGTCATAATTCACATCCAACAGTCATTTACAGTCAAAAGATTAAATGTTAAAATTTCATCCATATTGACCATTTTGGGATCGTTCGACATGTCCGGAGTCATCGTTTTTCATCCGAAAATTGATTTTTTGGACTGTACCAAAAATGATTCAAAATGTCAATTGGATCGTGCCTCATGTTGAATAACCACTTTTTAAACCCTCACAGTGACCAAAATTGCCATTTTTACAGAGTTTTGATTACTCAAAAGCTTCAATTGTTACCCCTTTGAGGCACAGAAATGACTTTAAACACACTTATTTTAGTTGACAAAGTCATAATTCACATCCAACAGTCATTTAGAGTCAAAAGATTAAATGTAAAAATTTCATCCATATTGACCATTTTGGGATCGTTCGACATGTCCGGAGTCATCGTTTTTCATCCGAAAATTGATTTTTTGGACTGTACCAAACATGATTCAAAATGTCAATTGGATCGTGTCTCATGTTGAATAACCACTTTTTAAACCCTCACAGTGACCAAAATTGCCATTTTTACAGAGTTTTGATTACTCAAAAGCTTCAATTTTGACCCATTTCAGGCACAGAAATGACTTTAAACACACTTATTTTAGTTGACAAAGTCATAATTCACATCCAACAGTCATTTACAGTCAAAAGATTAAATGTTAAAATTTCATCCATATTGACCATTTTGGGATCGTTCGACATGTCCGGAGTCATCGTTTTTCATCCGAAAATTGATTTTTTGGACTGTACCAAAAATGATTCAAAATGTCAATTGGATCGTGCCTCATGTTGAATAACCACTTTTTAAACCCTCACAGTGACCAAAATTGCCATTTTTACAGAGTTTTGCTTACTCAAAAGCTTCAATTTTGACCCATTTCAGGCACAGAAATGACTTTAAACACACTTATTTTAGTTGACAAAGTCATTATTCACATCCAACAGTCATTTAGAGTCAAAAGATTAAATGTTAAAATTTCATCCATATTGACCATTTTGGGATCGTTCGACATGTCCGGAGTCATCGTTTTTCATCCGAAAATTGATTTTTTGGACTGTACCAAAAATGATTCAAAATGTCAATTGGATCGTGCCTCATGTTGAATAACCACTTTTTAAACCCTCACAGTGACCAAAATTGCCATTTTTACAGAGTTTTGATTACTCAAAAGCTTCAATTTTTACTCCTTTGAGGCACAGAAATGACTTTAAACACACTTATTTTAGTTGACAAAGTCATAATTCACATCCAACAGTCATTTACAGTCAAAAGATTAAATGTTAAAATTTCATCCATATTGACCATTTTGGGATCGTTCGACATGTCCGGAGTCATCGTTTTTCATCCGAAAATTGATTTTTTGGACTGTACCAAAAATGATTCAAAATGTCAATTGGATCGTGCCTCATGTTGAATAACCACTTTTTAAACCCTCACAGTGACCAAAATTGCCAATTTTACAGAGTTTTGCTTACTCAAAAGCTTCAATTTTGACCCGTTTCAGGCACAGAAATGACTTTAAAAACACTTATTTTAGTTGACAAAGTCATTATTCACATCCAACAGTCATTTACAGTCAAAAGATTAAATGTTAACATTTCATCCATATTGACCATTTTGGGATCGTTCGACATGTCCGGAGTCATCGTTTTTCATCCGAAAATTGATTTTTTGGACTGTACCAAAAATGATTCAAAATGTCAATTGGATCGTGCCTCATGTTGAATAACCACTTTTTAAACCCTCACAGTGACCAAAATTGCCATTTTTACAGAGTTTTGATTACTCAAAAGCTTCAATTTTGACCCGTTTCAGGCACAGAAATGACTTTAAACACACTTATTTTAGTTGACAAAGTCATTATTCACATCCAACAGTCATTTAGAGTCAAAAGATTAAATGTTAAAATTTCATCCATATTGACCATTTTGGGATCGTTCGACATGTCCGGAGTCATCGTTTTTCATCCGAAAATTGATTTTTTGGACTGTACCAAAAATGATTCAAAATGTCAATTGGATCGTGCCTCATGTTGAATAACCACTTTTTAAACCCTCACAGTGACCAAAATTGCCATTTTTACAGAGTTTTGATTACTCAAAAGCTTCAATTTTGACCCATTTCAGGCACAGAAATGACTTTAAACACACTTATTTTAGTTGACAAAGTCATAATTCACATCCAACAGTCATTTACAGTCAAAAGATTAAATGTTAAAATTTCATCCATATTGACCATTTTGGGATCGTTCGACATGTCCGGAGTCATCGTTTTTCATCCGAAAATTGATTTTTTGGACTGTACCAAAAATGATTCAAAATGTCAATTGGATCGTGCCTCATGTTGAATAACCACTTTTTAAACCCTCACAGTGACCAAAATTGCCATTTTTACAGAGTTTTGATTACTCAAAAGCTTCAATTTTGACCCGTTTCAGGCACAGAAATGACTTTAAACACACTTATTTTAGTTGACAAAGTCATTATTCACATCCAACAGTCATTTAGAGTCAAAAGATTAAATGTTAAAATTTCATCCATATTGACCATTTTGGGATCGTTCGACATGTCCGGAGTCATCGTTTTTCATCCGAAAATTGATTTTTTGGACTGTACCAAAAATGATTCAAAATGTCAATTGGATCGTGCCTCATGTTGAATAACCACTTTTTAAACCCTCACCGTGACCAAAATTGCCATTTTTACAGAGTTTTGATTACTCAAAAGCTTAAATTTTTACCCCTTTGAGGCACAGAAATGACTTTAAACACACTTATTTTAGTTGACAAAGTCATAATTCACATCCAACAGTCATTTACAGTCAAAAGATTAAATGTTAAAATTTCATCCATATTGACCATTTTGGGATCGTTCGACATGTCCGGAGTCATCGTTTTTCATCCGAAAATTGATTTTTTGGACTGTACCAAAAATGATTCAAAATGTCAATTGGATCGTGCCTCATGTTGAATAACCACTTTTTAAACCCTCACAGTGACCAAAATTGCCATTTTTACAGAGTTTTGATTACTCAAAAGCTTCAATTTTGACCCATTTCAGGCACAGAAATGACTTTAAACACACTTTTTTCAGTTGACAAAGTCATAATTCACATCCAACAGTCATTTACAGTCAAAAGATTAAATGTTAAAATTTCATCCATATTGACCATTTTGGGATCGTTCGACATGTCCGGAGTCATCGTTTTTCATCCGAAAATTGATTTTTTGGACTGTACCAAAAATGATTCAAAATGTCAATTGGATCGTGCCTCATGTTGAATAACCACTTTTTAAACCCTCACAGTGACCAAAATTGCCATTTTTACAGAGTTTTGATTACTCAAAAGCTTCAATTTTGACCCGTTTCAGGCACAGAAATGACTTTAAACACACTTATTTTAGTTGACAAAGTCATTATTCACATCCAACAGTCATTTAGAGTCAAAAGATTAAATGTTAAAATTTCATCCATATTGACCATTTTGGGATCGTTCGACATGTCCGGAGTCATCGTTTTTCATCCGAAAATTGATTTTTTGGACTGTACCAAAAATGATTCAAAATGTCAATTGGATCGTGCCTCATGTTGAATAACCACTTTTTAAACCCTCACAGTGACCAAAATTGCCATTTTTACAGAGTTTTGATTACTCAAAAGCTTCAATTTTTACCCCTTTGAGGCACAGAAATGACTTTAAACACACTTATTTTAGTTGACAAAGTCATAATTCACATCCAACAGTCATTTAGAGTCAAAAGATTAAATGTTAAAATTTCATCCATATTGACCATTTTGGGATCGTTCGACATGTCCGGAGTCATCGTTTTTCATCCGAAAATTGATTTTTTGAACTGTACCAAAAATGATTCAAAATGTCAATTGGATCGTGCCTCATGTTGAATACCCACTTTTTAAACCCTCACAGTGACCAAAATTGCCAATTTTACACAGTTTTGCTTACTCAAAAGCTTCAATTTTGACCCATTTCAGGCACAGAAATGACTTTAAACACACTTATTTTAGTTGACAAAGCCATAATTCACATCCAACAGTCATTTAGAGTCAAAAGATTAAATGTTAAAATTTCATCATTATAGACCATTTTGGGAACGTTCGACAGGTCCGGAGTCATCGTTTTTCGTCTGAAAATTGATTTTTTGGACTGTACCAAACATGATTCAAAATGTCAATTGGATCGTGCCTCATGTTGAATAACCACTTTTTAAACCCTCACAGTGACCAAAATTGCCATTTTTACAGAGTTTTGATTACTCAAAAGCTTCAATTTTGACCCATTTCATGCACAGAAATGACTTTAAACACACTTATTTTAGTTGACAAAGTCATAATTCACATCCAGCAGTCATTTACAGTCAAAAGATTAAATGTTAAAATTTCATCCATATTGACCATTTTGGGATCGTTCGACATGTCCGGAGTCATCGTTTTTCATCCGAAAATTGATTTTTTGGACTGTACCAAAAATGATTCAAAATGTTAATTGGATCGTGCCTCATTTTGAATAACCACTTTTTAAACCCTCACAGTGACCAAAATTGCCTATTTTACAGAGTTTTGCTTACACAAAAGCTTCAATTTTGACCCGTTTCAGGCACAGAAATGACTTTAAACACACTTATTTTAGTTGACAAAGTCATTATTCACATCCAACAGTCATTTAGAGTCAAAAGATTAAATGTTAAAATTTCATCCATATTGACCATTTTGGGATCGTTCGACATGTCCGGAGTCATCGTTTTTCATCCGAAAATTGATTTTTTGGACTGTACCAAAAATGATTCAAAATGTCAATTGGATCGTGCCTCATGTTGAATAACCACTTTTTAAACCCTCACAGTGACCAAAATTGCCATTTTTACAGAGTTTTGATTACTCAAAAGCTTCAATTTTGACCCATTTCAGGCACAGAAATGACTTTAAACACACTTATTTTAGTTGACAAAGTCATAATTCACATCCAACAGTCATTTACAGTCAAAAGATTAAATGTTAAAATTTCATCCATATTGACCATTTTGGGATCGTTCGACATGTCCGGAGTCATCGTTTTTCATCCGAAAATTGATTTTTTGGACTGTACCAAAAATGATTCAAAATGTCAATTGGATTGTGCCTCATGTTGAATAACCACTTTTTAAACCCTCACAGTGACCAAAATTGCCATTTTTACACAGTTTTGCTTACTCAAAAGCTTCAATTTTGACCCATTTCAGGCACAGAAATGACTTTAAACACACTTATTTTAGTTGACAAAGTCATAATTCACATCCAACAGTCATTTACAGTCAAAAGATTAAATGTTAACATTTCATCCATATTGACCATTTTGGGATCGTTCGACATGTCCGGAGTCATCGTTTTTCATCCGAAAATTGATTTTTTGGACTGTACCAAAAATGATTCAAAATGTCAATTGGATCGTGCCTCATGTTGAATAACCACTTTTTAGACCCTCACAGTGACCAAAATTGCCATTTTTACAGAGTTTTGATTACTCAAAAGCTTCAATTTTTACCCCTTTGAGGCACAGAAATGACTTTAAACACACTTATTTTAGTTGACAAAGTCATAATTCACATCCAACAGTCATTTACAGTCAAAAGATTAAATGTTAAAATTTCATCCATATTGACCATTTTGGGATCGTTCGACATGTCCGGAGTCATCGTTTTTCATCCGAAAATTGATTTTTTGGACTGTACCAAAAATGATTCAAAATGTCAATTGGATCGTGCCTCATGTTGAATAACCACTTTTTAAACCCTCACAGTGACCAAAATTGCCATTTTTACAGAGTTTTGATTACTCAAAAGCTTCAATTTTGACCCATTTCAGGCACAGAAATGACTTTAAACACACTTTTTTCAGTTGACAAAGTCATAATTCACATCCAACAGTCATTTACAGTCAAAAGATTAAATGTTAAAATTTCATCCATATTGACCATTTTGGGATCGTTCGACATGTCCGGAGTCATCGTTTTTCATCCGAAAATTGATTTTTTGGACTGTACCAAAAATGATTCAAAATGTCAATTGGATCGTGCCTCATGTTGAATAACCACTTTTTAAACCCTCACAGTGACCAAAATTGCCATTTTTACAGAGTTTTGATTACTCAAAAGCTTCAATTTTGACCCGTTTCAGGCACAGAAATGACTTTAAACACACTTATTTTAGTTGACAAAGTCATTATTCACATCCAACAGTCATTTAGAGTCAAAAGATTAAATGTTAAAATTTCATCCATATTGACCATTTTGGGATCGTTCGACATGTCCGGAGTCATCGTTTTTCATCCGAAAATTGATTTTTTGGACTGTACCAAAAATGATTCAAAATGTCAATTGGATCGTGCCTCATGTTGAATAACCACTTTTTAAACCCTCACAGTGACCAAAATTGCCATTTTTACAGAGTTTTGATTACTCAAAAGCTTCAATTTTTACCCCTTTGAGGCACAGAAATGACTTTAAACACACTTATTTTAGTTGACAAAGTCATAATTCACATCCAACAGTCATTTACAGTCAAAAGATTAAATGTTAAAATTTCATCCATGTTGACCATTTTGGGATCGTTCGACATGTCCGGAGTCATCGTTTTTCATCCGAAAATTGATTTTTTGAACTGTACCAAAAATGATTCAAAATGTCAATTGGATCGTGCCTCATGTTGAATAACCACTTTTTAAACCCTCACAGTGACCAAAATTGCCAATTTTACACAGTTTTGCTTACTCAAAAGCTTCAATTTTGACCCATTTCAGGCACAGAAATGACTTTAAACACACTTATTTTAGTTGACAAAGCCATAATTCACATCCAACAGTCATTTAGAGTCAAAAGATTAAATGTTAAAATTTCATCATTATAGACCATTTTGGGAACGTTCGACAGGTCCGGAGTCATCGTTTTTCATCCGAAAATTGATTTTTTGGACTGTACCAAAAATGATTCAAAATGTCAATTGGATCGTGCCTCATGTTGAATACCCACTTTTTAAACCCTCACAGTGACCAAAATTGCCATTTTTACAGAGTTTTGATTACTCAAAAGCTTCAATTTTGACCCATTTCAGGCACAGAAATGACTTTAAACACACTTATTTTAGTTGACAAAGTCATAATTCACATCCAACAGTCATTTACAGTCAAAAGATTAAATGTTAAAATTTCATCCATATTGACCATTTTGGGATCGTTCGACATGTCCGGAGTCATCGTTTTTCATCCGAAAATTGATTTTTTGGACTGTACCAAAAATGATTCAAAATGTCAATTGGATTGTGCCTCATGTTGAATAACCACTTTTTAAACCCTCACAGTGACCAAAATTGCCATTTTTACAGAGTTTTGCTTACTCAAAAGCTTCAATTTTGACCCATTTCAGGCACAGAAATGACTTTAAACACACTTATTTTAGTTGACAAAGTCATAATTCACATCCAACAGTCATTTACAGTCAAAAGATTAAATGTTAACATTTCATCCATATTGACCATTTTGGGATCGTTCGACATGTCCGGAGTCATCGTTTTTCATCCGAAAATTGATTTTTTGGACTGTACCAAAAATGATTCAAAATGTCAATTAGATCGTGCCTCATGTTGAATAACCACTTTTTAAACCCTCACAGTGACCAAAATTGCCATTTTTACAGAGTTTTGATTACTCAAAAGCTTCAATTTTTACCCCTTTGAGGCACAGAAATGACTTTAAACACACTTATTTTAGTTGACAAAGTCATAATTCATATCCAACAGTCATTTACAGTCAAAAGATTAAATGTTAAAATTTCATCCATATTGACCATTTTGGGATCGTTCGACATGTCCGGAGTCATCGTTTTTCATCCGAAAATTGATTTTTTGGACTGTACCAAAAATGATTCAAAATGTCAATTGGATCGTGCCTCATGTTGAATAACCACTTTTTAAACCCTCACAGTGACCAAAATTGCCATTTTTACAGAGTTTTGATTACTCAAAAGCTTCAATTTTGACCCATTTCAGGCACAGAAATGACTTTAAACACACTTTTTTCAGTTGACAAAGTCATAATTCACATCCAACAGTCATTTACAGTCAAAAGATTAAATGTTAAAATTTCATCCATATTGACCATTTTGGGATCGTTCGACATGTCCGGAGTCATCGTTTTTCATCCGAAAATTGATTTTTTGGACTGTACCAAAAATGATTCAAAATGTCAATTGGATCGTGCCTCATGTTGAATAACCACTTTTTAAACCCTCACAGTGACCAAAATTGCCATTTTTACAGAGTTTTGATTACTCAAAAGCTTCAATTTTTACCCCTTTGAGGCACAGAAATGACTTTAAACACACTTATTTTAGTTGACAAAGTCATAATTCACATCCAACAGTCATTTACAGTCAAAAGATTAAATGTTAAAATTTCATCCATATTGACCATTTTGGGATCGTTCGACATGTCCGGAGTCATCGTTTTTCATCCGAAAATTAATTTTTTGAACTGTACCAAAAATGATTCAAAATGTCAATTGGATCGTGCCTCATGTTGAATAACCACTTTTTAAACCCTCACAGTGACCAAAATTGCCAATTTTACACAGTTTTGCTTACTCAAAAGCTTCAATTTTGACCCATTTCAGGCACAGAAATGACTTTAAACACACTTATTTTAGTTGACAAAGCCATAATTCACATCCAACAGTCATTTAGAGTCAAAAGATTAAATGTTAAAATTTCATCATTATAGACCATTTTGGGAACGTTCGACAGGTCCGGAGTCATCGTTTTTCATCCGAAAATTGATTTTTTGGACTGTACCAAAAATGATTCAAAATGTCAATTGGATCGTGCCTCATGTTGAATAACCACTTTTTAAACCCTCACAGTGACCAAAATTGCCATTTTTACAGAGTTTTGATTACTCAAAAGCTTCAATTTTGACCCATTTCAGGCACAGAAATGACTTTAAACACACTTTTTTCAGTTGACAAAGTCATAATTCACATCCAACAGTCATTTACAGTCAAATGATTAAATGTTAAAATTTCATCCATATTGACCATTTTGGGATCGTTCGACATGTCCGGAGTCATCGTTTTTCATCCGAAAATTGATTTTTTGGACTGTACCAAAAATGATTCAAAATGTCAATTGGATCGTGCCTCATTTTGAATAACCACTTTTTAAACCCTCACAGTGACCAAAATTGCCAATTTTACAGAGTTTTGCTTACACAAAAGCTTCAATTTTGACCCGTTTCAGGCACAGAAATGACTTTAAACACACTTATTTTAGTTGACAAAGTCATTATTCACATCCAACAGTCATTTAGAGTCAAAAGATTAAATGTTAAAATTTCATCCATATTGACCATTTTGGGATCGTTCGACATGTCCGGAGTCATCGTTTTTCATCCGAAAATTTATTTTTTGGACTGTACCAAAAATGATTCAAAATGTCAATTGGATCGTGCCTCATGTTGAATACCCACTTTTTAAACCCTCACAGTGACCAAAATTGCCATTTTTACAGAGTTTTGATTACTCAAAAGCTTCAATTGTTACCCCTTTGAGGCACAGAAATGACTTTAAACACACTTATTTTAGTTGACAAAGTCATAATTCACATCCAACAGTCATTTACAGTCAAAAGATTAAATGTTAAAATTTCATCCATATTGACCATTTTGGGATCGTTCGACATGTCCGGAGTCATCGTTTTTCATCCGAAAATTGATTTTTTGGACTGTACCAAAAATGATTCAAAATGTCAATTGGATCGTGCCTCATTTTGAATAACCACTTTTTAAACCCTCACAGTGACCAAAATTGCCAATTTTACAGAGTTTTGCTTACACAAAAGCTTCAATTTTGACCCGTTTCAGGCACAGAAATGACTTTAAACACACTTATTTTAGTTGACAAAGTCATTATTCACATCCAACAGTCATTTAGAGTCAAAAGATTAAATGTTAAAATTTCATCCATATTGACCATTTTGGGATCGTTCGACATGTCCGGAGTCATCGTTTTTCATCCGAAAATTGATTTTTTGGACTGTACCAAAAATGATTCAAAATGTCAATTGGATTGTGCCTCATGTTAAATAACCACTTTTTAAACCCTCACAGTGACCAAAATTGCCATTTTTACACAGTTTTGATTACTCAAAAGCTTCAATTTTGACCCATTTCAGGCACAGAAATAACTTTAAACACACTTATTTTAGTTGACAAAGTCATAATTCACATCCAACAGTCATTTACAGTCAAAAGATTAAATGTTAACATTTCATCCATATTTACCATTTTGGGATCGTTCGACATGTCCGGAGTCATCGTTTTTCATCCGAAAATTGATTTTTTGGACTGTACCAAAATGATTCAAAATGTCAATTGGATCGTGCCTCATGTTGAATAACCACTTTTTAAACCCTCACAGTGACCAAAATTGCCATTTTTACAGAGTTTTGATTACTCAAAAGCTTCAATTTTTACCCCTTTGAGGCACAGAAATGACTTTAAACACACTTATTTTAGTTGACAAAGTCATAATTCACATCCAACAGTCATTTACAGTCAAAAGATTAAATGTTAAAATTTCATCCATATTGACCATTTTGGGATCGTTCGACATGTCCGGAGTCATCGTTTTTCATCCGAAAATTGATTTTTTGGACTGTACCAAAAATGATTCAAAATGTCAATTGGATCGTGCCTCATGTTGAATAACCACTTTTTAAACCCTCACAGTGACCAAAATTGCCATTTTTACAGAGTTTTGATTACTCAAAAGCTTCAATTGTTACCCCTTTGAGGCACAGAAATGACTTTAAACACACTTATTTTAGTTGACAAAGTCATAATTCACATCCAACAGTCATTTAGAGTCAAAAGATTAAATGTTAAAATTTCATCCATATTGACCATTTTGGGATCGTTCGACATGTCCGGAGTCATCGTTTTTCATCCGAAAATTGATTTTTTGGACTGTACCAAACATGATTCAAAATGTCAATTGGATCGTGCCTCATGTTGAATAACCACTTTTTAAACCCTCACAGTGACCAAAATTGCCATTTTTACAGAGTTTTGATTACTCAAAAGCTTCAATTTTGACCCATTTCAGGCACAGAAATGACTTTAAACACACTTATTTTAGTTGACAAAGTCATAATTCACATCCAACAGTCATTTACAGTCAAAAGATTAAATGTTAAAATTTCATCCATATTGACCATTTTGGGATCGTTCGACATGTCCGGAGTCATCGTTTTTCATCCGAAAATTGATTTTTTGGACTGTACCAAAAATGATTCAAAATGTCAATTGGATTGTGCCTCATGTTGAATAACCACTTTTTAAACCCTCACAGTGACCAAAATTGCCATTTTTACACAGTTTTGCTTACTCAAAAGCTTCAATTTTGACCCATTTCAGGCACAGAAATGACTTTAAACACACTTATTTTAGTTGACAAAGTCATAATTCACATCCAACAGTCATTTACAGTCAAAAGATTAAATGTTAACATTTCATCCATATTGACCATTTTGGGATTGTTCGACATGTCCGGAGTCATCGTTTTTCATCCGAAAATTGATTTTTTGGACTGTACCAAAAATGATTCAAAATGTCAATTAGATCGTGCCTCATGTTGAATAACCACTTTTTAAACCCTCACAGTGACCAAAATTGCCATTTTTACAGAGTTTTGATTACTCAAAAGCTTCAATTTTTACCCCTTTGAGGCACAGAAATGACTTTAAACACACTTATTTTAGTTGACAAAGTCATAATTCATATCCAACAGTCATTTACAGTCAAAAGATTAAATGTTAAAATTTCATCCATATTGACCATTTTGGGATCGTTCGACATGTCCGGAGTCATCGTTTTTCATCCGAAAATTGATTTTTTGGACTGTACCAAAAATGATTCAAAATGTCAATTGGATCGTGCCTCATGTTGAATAACCACTTTTTAAACCCTCACAGTGACCAAAATTGCCATTTTTACAGAGTTTTGCTTACACAAAAGCTTCAATTTTGACCCGTTTCAGGCACAGAAATGACTTTAAACACACTTATTTTAGTTGACAAAGTCATTATTCACATCCAACAGTCATTTAGAGTCTTAAAAGATTAAATGTTAAAATTTCATCCATATTGACCATTTTGGGATCGTTCGACATGTCCGGAGTCATCGTTTTTCATCCGAAAATTGATTTTTTGGACTGTACCAAAAATGATTCAAAATGTCAATTGGATCGTGCCTCATGTTGAATAACCACTTTTTAAACCCTCACAGTGACCAAAATTGCCATTTTTACAGAGTTTTGATTACTCAAAAGCTTCAATTTTGACCCATTTCAGGCACAGAAATGACTTTAAACACACTTATTTTAGTTGACAAAGTCATAATTCACATCCAACAGTCATTTACAGTCAAAAGATTAAATGTTAAAATTTCATCCATATTGACCATTTTGGGATCGTTCGACATGTCCGGAGTCATTGTTTTTCATCCGAAAATTGATTTTTTGGACTGTACGAAAAATGATTCAAAATGTCAATTGGATTGTGCCTCATGTTGAATAACCACTTTTTAAACCCTCACAGTGACCAAAATTGCCATTTTTACACAGTTTTGCTTACTCAAAAGCTTCAATTTTGACCCATTTCAGGCACAGAAATGACTTTAAACACACTTATTTTAGTTGACAAAGTCATAATTCACATCCAACAGTCATTTACAGTCAAAAGATTAAATGTTAACATTTCATCCAGATTGACCATTTTGGGATCGTTCGACATGTCCGGAGTCATCGTTTTTCATCCGAAAATTGATTTTTTGGACTGTACCAAAATGATTCAAAATGTCAATTGGATCGTGCCTCATGTTGAATAACCACTTTTTAAACCCTCACAGTGACCAAAATTGCCATTTTTACAGAGTTTTGATTACTCAAAAGCTTCAATTGTTACCCCTTTGAGGCACAGAAATGACTTTAAACACACTTATTTTAGTTGACAAAGTCATAATTCACATCCAACAGTCATTTAGAGTCAAAAGATTAAATGTTAAAATTTCATCCATATTGACCATTTTGGGATCGTTCGACATGTCCGGAGTCATCGTTTTTCATCCGAAAATTGATTTTTTTGGACTGTACCAAACATGATTCAAAATGTCAATTGGATCGTGCCTCATGTTGAATAACCACTTTTTAAACCCTCACAGTGACCAAAATTGCCATTTTTACAGAGTTTTGATTACTCAAAAGCTTCAATTGTTACCCCTTTGAGGCACAGAAATGACTTTAAACACACTTATTTTAGTTGACAAAGTCATAATTCACATCCAACAGTCATTTAGAGTCAAAAGATTAAATGTTAAAATTTCATCCATATTGACCATTTTGGGATCGTTCGACATGTCCGGAGTCATCGTTTTTCATCCGAAAATTTATTTTTTGGACTGTACCAAAAATGATTCAAAATGTCAATTGGATCGTGCCTCATGTTGAATACCCACTTTTTAAACCCTCACAGTGACCAAAATTGCCATTTTTACAGAGTTTTGATTACTCAAAAGCTTCAATTTTGACCCATTTCAGGCACAGAAATGACTTTAAACACACTTATTTTAGTTGACAAAGTCATAATTCACATCCAACAGTCATTTACAGTCAAAAGATTAAATGTTAAAATTTCATCCATATTGACCATTTTGGGATCGTTCGACGTGTCCGGAGTCATCGTTTTTCATCCGAAAATTGATTTTTTGGACTGTACCAAAAATGATTCAAAATGTCAATTGGATTGTGCCTCATGTTGAATAACCACTTTTTAAACCCTCACAGTGACCAAAATTGCCATTTTTACAGAGTTTTGCTTACTCAAAAGCTTCAATTTTGACCCATTTCAGGCACAGAAATGACTTTAAACACACTTATTTTAGTTGACAAAGTCATAATTCACATCCAACAGTCATTTACAGTCAAAAGATTAAATGTTAACATTTCATCCATATTGACCATTTTGGGATCGTTCGACATGTCCGGAGTCATCGTTTTTCATCCGAAAATTGATTTTTTGGACTGTACCAAAAATGATTCAAAATGTCAATTAGATTGTGCCTCATATTGAATAACCACTTTTTAAACCCTCACAGTGACCAAAATTGCCATTTTTACAGAGTTTTGATTACTCAAAAGCTTCAATTTTTACCCCTTTGAGGCACAGAAATGACTTTAAACACACTTATTTTAGTTGACAAAGTCATAATTCATATCCAACAGTCATTTACAGTCAAAAGATTAAATGTTAAAATTTCATCCATATTGACCATTTTGGGATCGTTCGACATGTCCGGAGTCATCGTTTTTCATCCGAAAATTGATTTTTTGGACTGTACCAAAAATGATTCAAAATGTCAATTGGATCGTGCCTCATGTTGAATAACCACTTTTTAAACCCTCACAGTGACCAAAATTGCCATTTTTACAGAGTTTTGATTACTCAAAAGCTTCAATTTTGACCCATTTCAGGCACAGAAATGACTTTAAACACACTTTTTTCAGTTGACAAAGTCATAATTCACATCCAACAGTCATTTACAGTCAAAAGATTAAATGTTAAAATTTCATCCATATTGACCATTTTGGGATCGTTCGACATGTCCGGAGTCATCGTTTTTCATCCGAAAATTGATTTTTTGGACTGTACCAAAAATGATTCAAAATGTCAATTGGATCGTGCCTCATGTTGAATAACCACTTTTTAAACCCTCACAGTGACCAAAATTGCCATTTTTACAGAGTTTTGATTACTCAAAAGCTTCAATTTTTACCCCTTTGAGGCACAGAAATGACTTTAAACACACTTATTTTAGTTGACAAAGTCATAATTCACATCCAACAGTCATTTAGAGTCAAAAGATTAAATGTTAAAATTTCATCATTATAGACCATTTTGGGAACGTTCGACAGGTCCGGAGTCATCGTTTTTCATCCGAAAATTGATTTTTTGAACTGTACCAAAAATGATTCAAAATGTCAATTGGATCGTGCCTCATGTTGAATAACCACTTTTTAAACCCTCACAGTGACCAAAATTGCCAATTTTACACAGTTTTGCTTACTCAAAAGCTTCAATTTTGACCCATTTCAGGCACAGAAATGACTTTAAACACACTTATTTTAGTTGACAAAGCCATAATTCACATCCAACAGTCATTTAGAGTCAAAAGATTAAATGTTAAAATTTCATCATTATAGACCATTTTGGGAACGTTCGACAGGTCCGGAGTCATCGTTTTTCATCCGAAAATTGATTTTTTGGACTGTACCAAAAATGATTCAAAATGTCAATTGGATCGTGCCTCATGTTGAATAACCACTTTTTAAACCCTCACAGTGACCAAAATTGCCATTTTTACAGAGTTTTGATTACTCAAAAGCTTCAATTTTGACCCATTTCAGGCACAGAAATGACTTTAAACACACTTTTTTCAGTTGACAAAGTCATAATTCACATCCAACAGTCATTTACAGTCAAATGATTAAATGTTAAAATTTCATCCATATTGACCATTTTGGGATCGTTCGACATGTCCGGAGTCATCGTTTTTCATCCGAAAATTGATTTTTTGGACTGTACCAAAAATGATTCAAAATGTCAATTGGATCGTGCCTCATTTTGAATAACCACTTTTTAAACCCTCACAGTGACCAAAATTGCCAATTTTACAGAGTTTTGCTTACACAAAAGCTTCAATTTTGACCCGTTTCAGGCACAGAAATGACTTTAAACACACTTATTTTAGTTGACAAAGTCATTATTCACATCCAACAGTCATTTAGAGTCAAAAGATTAAATGTTAAAATTTCATCCATATTGACCATTTTGGGATCGTTCGACATGTCCGGAGTCATCGTTTTTCATCCGAAAATTTATTTTTTGGACTGTACCAAAAATGATTCAAAATGTCAATTGGATCGTGCCTCATGTTGAATACCCACTTTTTAAACCCTCACAGTGACCAAAATTGCCATTTTTACAGAGTTTTGATTACTGAAAAGCTTCAATTGTTACCCCTTTGAGGCACAGAAATGACTTTAAACACACTTATTTTAGTTGACAAAGTCATAATTCACATCCAACAGTCATTTACAGTCAAAAGATTAAATGTTAAAATTTCATCCATATTGACCATTTTGGGATCGTTCGACATGTCCGGAGTCATCGTTTTTCATCCGAAAATTGATTTTTTGGACTGTACCAAAAATGATTCAAAATGTCAATTGGATCGTGCCTCATTTTGAATAACCACTTTTTAAACCCTCACAGTGACCAAAATTGCCAATTTTACAGAGTTTTGCTTACACAAAAGCTTCAATTTTGACCCGTTTCAGGCACAGAAATGACTTTAAACACACTTATTTTAGTTGACAAAGTCATTATTCACATCCAACAGTCATTTAGAGTCAAAAGATTAAATGTTAAAATTTCATCCATATTGACCATTTTGGGATCGTTCGACATGTCCGGAGTCATCGTTTTTCATCCGAAAATTGATTTTTTGGACTGTACCAAAAATGATTCAAAATGTCAATTGGATCGTGCCTCATGTTGAATAACCACTTTTTAAACCCTCACAGTGACCAAAATTGCCATTTTTACAGAGTTTTGATTACTCAAAAGCTTCAATTTTGACCCATTTCAGGCACAGAAATGACTTTAAACACACTTATTTTAGTTGACAAAGTCATAATTCACATCCAACAGTCATTTACAGTCAAAAGATTAAATGTTAAAATTTCATCCATATTGACCATTTTGGGATCGTTCGACATGTCCGGAGTCATCGTTTTTCATCCGAAAATTGATTTTTTGGACTGTACCAAAAATGATTCAAAATGTCAATTGGATCGTGCCTCATGTTGAATAACCACTTTTTAAACCCTCACAGTGACCAAAATTGCCATTTTTACAGAGTTTTGATTACTCAAAAGCTTCAATTTTTACCCCTTTGAGGCACAGAAATGACTTTAAACACACTTATTTTAGTTGACAAAGTCATAATTCACATCCAACAGTCATTTACAGTCAAAAGATTAAATGTTAAAATTTCATCCATATTGACCATTTTGGGATCGTTCGACATGTCCGGAGTCATCGTTTTTCATCCGAAAATTGATTTTTTGGACTGTACCAAAAATGATTCAAAATGTCAATTGGATCGTGCCTCATGTTGAATAACCACTTTTTAAACCCTCACAGTGACCAAAATTGCCATTTTTACAGAGTTTTGATTACTCAAAAGCTTCAATTGTTACCCCTTTGAGGCACAGAAATGACTTTAAACACACTTATTTTAGTTGACAAAGTCATAATTCACATCCAACAGTCATTTAGAGTCAAAAGATTAAATGTTAAAATTTCATCCATATTGACCATTTTGGGATCGTTCGACATGTCCGGAGTCATCGTTTTTCATCCGAAAATTGATTTTTTGGACTGTACCAAACATGATTCAAAATGTCAATTGGATCGTGCCTCATGTTGAATAACCACTTTTTAAACCCTCACAGTGACCAAAATTGCCATTTTTACAGAGTTTTGATTACTCAAAAGCTTCAATTTTGACCCATTTCAGGCACAGAAATGACTTTAAACACACTTATTTTAGTTGACAAAGTCATAATTCACATCCAACAGTCATTTACAGTCAAAAGATTAAATGTTAAAATTTCATCCATATTGACCATTTTGGGATCGTTCGACATGTCCGGAGTCATCGTTTTTCATCCGAAAATTGATTTTTTGGACTGTACCAAAAATGATTCAAAATGTCAATTGGATTGTGCCTCATGTTGAATAACCACTTTTTAAACCCTCACAGTGACCAAAATTGCCATTTTTACACAGTTTTGCTTACTCAAAAGCTTCAATTTTGACCCATTTCAGGCACAGAAATGACTTTAAACACACTTATTTTAGTTGACAAAGTCATAATTCACATCCAACAGTCATTTACAGTCAAAAGATTAAATGTTAAAATTTCATCCATATTGACCATTTTGGGATCGTTCGACATGTCCGGAGTCATCGTTTTTCATCCGAAAAATGATTTTTTGGACTGTACCAAAAATGATTCAAAATGTCAATTAGATCGTGCCTCATGTTGAATAACCACTTTTTAAACCCTCACAGTGACCAAAATTGCCATTTTTACAGAGTTTTGATTACTCAAAAGCTTCAATTTTTACCCCTTTGAGGCACAGAAATGACTTTAAACACACTTATTTTAGTTGACAAAGTCATAATTCATATCCAACAGTCATTTACAGTCAAAAGATTAAATGTTAAAATTTCATCCATATTGACCATTTTGGGATCGTTCGACATGTCCGGAGTCATCGTTTTTCATCCGAAAATTGATTTTTTGGACTGTACCAAAAATGATTCAAAATGTCAATTGGATCGTGCCTCATGTTGAATAACCACTTTTTAAACCCTCACAGTGACCAAAATTGCCATTTTTACAGAGTTTTGCTTACACAAAAGCTTCAATTTTGACCCGTTTCAGGCACAGAAATGACTTTAAACACACTTATTTTAGTTGACAAAGTCATTATTCACATCCAACAGTCATTTAGAGTCAAAAGATTAAATGTTAAAATTTCATCCATATTGACCATTTTGGGATCGTTCGACATGTCCGGAGTCATCGTTTTTCATCCGAAAATTGATTTTTTGGACTGTACCAAAAATGATTCAAAATGTCAATTGGATCGTGCCTCATGTTGAATAACCACTTTTTAAACCCTCACAGTGACCAAAATTGCCATTTTTACAGAGTTTTGATTACTCAAAAGCTTCAATTTTGACCCATTTCAGGCACAGAAATGACTTTAAACACACTTATTTTAGTTGACAAAGTCATAATTCACATCCAACAGTCATTTACAGTCAAAAGATTAAATGTTAAAATTTCATCCATATTGACCATTTTGGGATCGTTCGACATGTCCGGAGTCATCGTTTTTCATCCGAAAATTGATTTTTTGGACTGTACCAAAAATGATTCAAAATGTCAATTGGATTGTGCCTCATGTTGAATAACCACTTTTTAAACCCTCACAGTGACCAAAATTGCCATTTTTACACAGTTTTGCTTACTCAAAAGCTTCAATTTTGACCCATTTCAGGCACAGAAATGACTTTAAACACACTTATTTTAGTTGACAAAGTCATAATTCACATCCAACAGTCATTTACAGTCAAAAGATTAAATGTTAACATTTCATCCAGATTGACCATTTTGGGATCGTTCGACATGTCCGGAGTCATCGTTTTTCATCCGAAAATTGATTTTTTGGACTGTACCAAAATGATTCAAAATGTCAATTGGATCGTGCCTCATGTTGAATAACCACTTTTTAAACCCTCACAGTGACCAAAATTGCCATTTTTACAGAGTTTTGATTACTCAAAAGCTTCAATTTTTACCCCTTTGAGGCACAGAAATGACTTTAAACACACTTATTTTAGTTGACAAAGTCATAATTCACATCCAACAGTCATTTACAGTCAAAAGATTAAATGTTAAAATTTCATCCATATTGACCATTTTGGGATCGTTCGACATGTCCGGAGTCATCGTTTTTCATCCGAAAATTGATTTTTTGGACTGTACCAAAAATGATTCAAAATGTCAATTGGATCGTGCCTCATGTTGAATAACCACTTTTTAAACCCTCACAGTGACCAAAATTGCCATTTTTACAGAGTTTTGATTACTCAAAAGCTTCAATTGTTACCCCTTTGAGGCACAGAAATGACTTTAAACACACTTATTTTAGTTGACAAAGTCATAATTCACATCCAACAGTCATTTAGAGTCAAAAGATTAAATGTTAAAATTTCATCCATATTGACCATTTTGGGATCGTTCGACATGTCCGGAGTCATCGTTTTTCATCCGAAAATTGATTTTTTTGGACTGTACCAAACATGATTCAAAATGTCAATTGGATCGTGCCTCATGTTGAATAACCACTTTTTAAACCCTCACAGTGACCAAAATTGCCATTTTTACAGAGTTTTGATTACTCAAAAGCTTCAATTTTGACCAATTTCAGGCACAGAAATGACTTTAAACACACTTATTTTAGTTGACAAAGTCATAATTCACATCCAACAGTCATTTACAGTCAAAAGATTAAATGTTAAAATTTCATCCATATTGACCATTTTGGGATCGTTCAACATGTCCGGAGTCATCGTTTTTCATCCGAAAATTGATTTTTTGGACTGTACCAAAAATGATTCAAAATGTCAATTGGATTGTGCCTCATGTTGAATAACCACTTTTTAAACCCTCACAGTGACCAAAATTGCCATTTTTACACAGTTTTGCTTACTCAAAAGCTTCAATTTTGACCCATTTCAGGCACAGAAATGACTTTAAACACACTTATTTTAGTTGACAAAGTCATAATTCACATCCAACAGTCATTTACAGTCAAAAGATTAAATGTTAACATTTCATCCATATTGACCATTTTGGGATCGTTCGACATGTCCGGAGTCATCGTTTTTCATCCGAAAATTGATTTTTTGGACTGTACCAAAAATGATTCAAAATGTCAATTGGATTGTGCCTCATGTTGAATAACCACTTTTTAAACCCTCACAGTGACCAAAATTGCCATTTTTACACAGTTTTGCTTACTCAAAAGCTTCAATTTTGACCCATTTCAGGCACAGAAATGACTTTAAACACACTTATTTTAGTTGACAAAGTCATAATTCACATCCAACAGTCATTTACAGTCAAAAGATTAAATGTTAACATTTCATCCATATTGACCATTTTGGGATTGTTCGACATGTCCGGAGTCATCGTTTTTCATCCGAAAATTGATTTTTTGGACTGTACCAAAAATGATTCAAAATGTCAATTAGATCGTGCCTCATGTTGAATAACCACTTTTTAAACCCTCACAGTGACCAAAATTGCCATTTTTACAGAGTTTTGATTACTCAAAAGCTTCAATTTTTACCCCTTTGAGGCACAGAAATGACTTTAAACACACTTATTTTAGTTGACAAAGTCATAATTCATATCCAACAGTCATTTACAGTCAAAAGATTAAATGTTAAAATTTCATCCATATTGACCATTTTGGGATCGTTCGACATGTCCGGAGTCATCGTTTTTCATCCGAAAATTGATTTTTTGGACTGTACCAAAAATGATTCAAAATGTCAATTGGATCGTGCCTCATGTTGAATAACCACTTTTTAAACCCTCACAGTGACCAAAATTGCCATTTTTACAGAGTTTTGATTACTCAAAAGCTTCAATTTTTACCCCTTTGAGGCACAGAAATGACTTTAAACACACTTATTTTAGTTGACAAAGTCATAATTCACATCCAACAGTCATTTACAGTCAAAAGATTAAATGTTAAAATTTCATCCATATTGACCATTTTGGGATCGTTCGACATGTCCGGAGTCATCGTTTTTCATCCGAAAATTGATTTTTTGAACTGTACCACAAATGATTCAAAATGTCAATTGGATCGTGCCTCATGTTGAATAACCACTTTTTAAACCCTCACAGTGACCAAAATTGCCAATTTTACACAGTTTTGCTTACTCAAAAGCTTCAATTTTGACCCATTTCAGGCACAGAAATGACTTTAAACACACTTATTTTAGTTGACAAAGTCATAATTCACATCCAACAGTCATTTACAGTCAAAAGATTAAATGTTAAAATTTCATCCATATTGACCATTTTGGGATCGTTCGACATGTCCGGAGTCATCGTTTTTCATCCGAAAATTGATTTTTTGGACTGTACCAAAAATGATTCAAAATGTCAATTGGATCGTGCCTCATGTTGAATAACCACTTTTTAAACCCTCACAGTGACCAAAATTGCCATTTTTACAGAGTTTTGATTACTCAAAAGCTTCAATTGTTACCCCTTTGAGGCACAGAAATGACTTTAAACACACTTATTTTAGTTGACAAAGTCATAATTCACATCCAACAGTCATTTAGAGTCAAAAGATTAAATGTAAAAATTTCATCCATATTGACCATTTTGGGATCGTTCGACATGTCCGGAGTCATCGTTTTTCATCCGAAAATTGATTTTTTGGACTGTACCAAACATGATTCAAAATGTCAATTGGATCGTGTCTCATGTTGAATAACCACTTTTTAAACCCTCACAGTGACCAAAATTGCCATTTTTACAGAGTTTTGATTACTCAAAAGCTTCAATTTTGACCCATTTCAGGCACAGAAATGACTTTAAACACACTTATTTTAGTTGACAAAGTCATAATTCACATCCAACAGTCATTTACAGTCAAAAGATTAAATGTTAAAATTTCATCCATATTGACCATTTTGGGATCGTTCGACATGTCCGGAGTCATCGTTTTTCATCCGAAAATTGATTTTTTGGACTGTACCAAAAATGATTCAAAATGTCAATTGGATCGTGCCTCATGTTGAATAACCACTTTTTAAACCCTCACAGTGACCAAAATTGCCATTTTTACAGAGTTTTGCTTACTCAAAAGCTTCAATTTTGACCCATTTCAGGCACAGAAATGACTTTAAACACACTTATTTTAGTTGACAAAGTCATTATTCACATCCAACAGTCATTTAGAGTCAAAAGATTAAATGTTAAAATTTCATCCATATTGACCATTTTGGGATCGTTCGACATGTCCGGAGTCATCGTTTTTCATCCGAAAATTGATTTTTTGGACTGTACCAAAAATGATTCAAAATGTCAATTGGATCGTGCCTCATGTTGAATAACCACTTTTTAAACCCTCACAGTGACCAAAATTGCCATTTTTACAGAGTTTTGATTACTCAAAAGCTTCAATTTTTACTCCTTTGAGGCACAGAAATGACTTTAAACACACTTATTTTAGTTGACAAAGTCATAATTCACATCCAACAGTCATTTACAGTCAAAAGATTAAATGTTAAAATTTCATCCATATTGACCATTTTGGGATCGTTCGACATGTCCGGAGTCATCGTTTTTCATCCGAAAATTGATTTTTTGGACTGTACCAAAAATGATTCAAAATGTCAATTGGATCGTGCCTCATGTTGAATAACCACTTTTTAAACCCTCACAGTGACCAAAATTGCCAATTTTACAGAGTTTTGCTTACTCAAAAGCTTCAATTTTGACCCGTTTCAGGCACAGAAATGACTTTAAAAACACTTATTTTAGTTGACAAAGTCATTATTCACATCCAACAGTCATTTACAGTCAAAAGATTAAATGTTAACATTTCATCCATATTGACCATTTTGGGATCGTTCGACATGTCCGGAGTCATCGTTTTTCATCCGAAAATTGATTTTTTGGACTGTACCAAAAATGATTCAAAATGTCAATTGGATCGTGCCTCATGTTGAATAACCACTTTTTAAACCCTCACAGTGACCAAAATTGCCATTTTTACAGAGTTTTGATTACTCAAAAGCTTCAATTTTGACCCGTTTCAGGCACAGAAATGACTTTAAACACACTTATTTTAGTTGACAAAGTCATTATTCACATCCAACAGTCATTTAGAGTCAAAAGATTAAATGTTAAAATTTCATCCATATTGACCATTTTGGGATCGTTCGACATGTCCGGAGTCATCGTTTTTCATCCGAAAATTGATTTTTTGGACTGTACCAAAAATGATTCAAAATGTCAATTGGATCGTGCCTCATGTTGAATAACCACTTTTTAAACCCTCACAGTGACCAAAATTGCCATTTTTACAGAGTTTTGATTACTCAAAAGCTTCAATTTTGACCCATTTCAGGCACAGAAATGACTTTAAACACACTTATTTTAGTTGACAAAGTCATAATTCACATCCAACAGTCATTTACAGTCAAAAGATTAAATGTTAAAATTTCATCCATATTGACCATTTTGGGATCGTTCGACATGTCCGGAGTCATCGTTTTTCATCCGAAAATTGATTTTTTGGACTGTACCAAAAATGATTCAAAATGTCAATTGGATCGTGCCTCATGTTGAATAACCACTTTTTAAACCCTCACAGTGACCAAAATTGCCATTTTTACAGAGTTTTGATTACTCAAAAGCTTCAATTTTGACCCGTTTCAGGCACAGAAATGACTTTAAACACACTTATTTTAGTTGACAAAGTCATTATTCACATCCAACAGTCATTTAGAGTCAAAAGATTAAATGTTAAAATTTCATCCATATTGACCATTTTGGGATCGTTCGACATGTCCGGAGTCATCGTTTTTCATCCGAAAATTGATTTTTTGGACTGTACCAAAAATGATTCAAAATGTCAATTGGATCGTGCCTCATGTTGAATAACCACTTTTTAAACCCTCACAGTGACCAAAATTGCCACTTTTACAGAGTTTTGATTACTCAAAAGCTTCAATTTTGACCCATTTCAGGCACAGAAATGACTTTAAACACACTTATTTTAGTTGACAAAGTCATAATTCACATCCAACAGTCATTTACAGTCAAAAGATTAAATGTTAAAATTTCATCCATATTGACCATTTTGGGATCGTTCGACATGTCCGGAGTCATCGTTTTTCATCCGAAAATTGATTTTTTGGACTGTACCAAAAATGATTCAAAATGTCAATTGGATTGTGCCTCATGTTGAATAACCACTTTTTAAACCCTCACAGTGACCAAAATTGCCATTTTTACACAGTTTTGCTTACTCAAAAGCTTCAATTGTGACCCATTTCAGGCACAGAAATGACTTTAAACACACTTATTTTAGTTGACAAAGTCATAATTCACATCCAACAGTCATTTACAGTCAAAAGATTAAATGTTAACATTTCATCCATATTGACCATTTTGGGATCGTTCGACATGTCCGGAGTCATCGTTTTTCATCCGAAAATTGATTTTTTGGACTGTACCAAAATGATTCAAAATGTCAATTGGATCGTGCCTCATGTTGAATAACCACTTTTTAAACCCTCACAGTGACCAAAATTGCCATTTTTACAGAGTTTTGATTACTCAAAAGCTTCAATTTTTACCCCTTTGAGGCACAGAAATGACTTTAAACACACTTATTTTAGTTGACAAAGTCATAATTCACATCCAACAGTCATTTACAGTCAAAAGATTAAATGTTAAAATTTCATCCATATTGACCATTTTGGGATCGTTCGACATGTCCGGAGTCATCGTTTTTCATCCGAAAATTGATTTTTTGGACTGTACCAAAAATGATTCAAAATGTCAATTGGATCGTGCCTCATGTTGAATAACCACTTTTTAAACCCTCACAGTGACCAAAATTGCCATTTTTACAGAGTTTTGATTACTCAAAAGCTTCAATTGTTACCCCTTTGAGGCACAGAAATGACTTTAAACACACTTATTTTAGTTGACAAAGTCATAATGCACATCCAACAGTCATTTAGAGTCAAAAGATTAAATGTTAAAATTTCATCCATATTGACCATTTTGGGATCGTTCGACATGTCCGGAGTCATCGTTTTTCATCCGAAAATTGATTTTTTGGACTGTACCAAAAATGATTCAAAATGTCAATTGGATCGTGCCTCATGTTGAATAACCACTTTTTAAACCCTCACAGTGACCAAAATTGCCATTTTTACAGAGTTTTGATTACTCAAAAGCTTCAATTTTGACCCATTTCAGGCACAGAAATGACTTTAAACACACTTATTTTAGTTGACAAAGTCATAATTCACATCCAACAGTCATTTACAGTCAAAAGATTAAATGTTAAAATTTCATCCATATTGACCATTTTGGGATCGTTCGACATGTCCGGAGTCATCGTTTTTCATCCGAAAATTGATTTTTTGGACTGTACCAAAAATGATTCAAAATGTCAATTGGATTGTGCCTCATGTTGAATAACCACTTTTTAAACCCTCACAGTGACCAAAATTGCCATTTTTACACAGTTTTGCTTACTCAAAAGCTTCAATTTTGACCCATTTCAGGCACAGAAATGACTTTAAACACACTTATTTTAGTTGACAAAGTCATAATTCACATCCAACAGTCATTTACAGTCAAAAGATTAAATGTTAACATTTCATCCATATTGACCATTTTGGGATCGTTCGACATGTCCGGAGTCATCGTTTTTCATCCGAAAATTGATTTTTTGGACTGTACCAAAAATGATTCAAAATGTCAATTGGATCGTGCCTCATGTTGAATAACCACTTTTTAAACCCTCACAGTGACCAAAATTGCCATTTTTACAGAGTTTTGATTACTCAAAAGCTTCAATTTTGACCCGTTTCAGGCACAGAAATGACTTTAAACACACTTATTTTAGTTGACAAAGTCATTATTCACATCCAACAGTCATTTAGAGTCAAAAGATTAAATGTTAAAATTTCATCCATATTGACCATTTTGGGATCGTTCGACATGTCCGGAGTCATCGTTTTTCATCCGAAAATTGATTTTTTGGACTGTGCCAAAAATGATTCAAAATGTCAATTGGATCGTGCCTCATGTTGAATAACCACTTTTTAAACCCTCACAGTGACCAAAATTGCCATTTTTACAGAGTTTTGATTACTCAAAAGCTTCAATTTTTACCCCTTTGAGGCACAGAAATGACTTTAAACACACTTATTTTAGTTGACAAAGTCATAATTCACATCCAACAGTCATTTACAGTCAAAAGATTAAATGTTAAAATTTCATCCATATTGACCATTTTGGGATCGTTCGACATGTCCGGAGTCATCGTTTTTCATCCGAAAATTGATTTTTTGAACTGTACCAAAAATGATTCAAAATGTCAATTGGATCGTGCCTCATGTTGAATAACCACTTTTTAAACCCTCACAGTGACCAAAATTGCCAATTTTACACAGTTTTGCTTACTCAAAAGCTTCAATTTTGACCCATTTCAGGCACAGAAATGACTTTAAACACACTTATTTTAGTTGACAAAGCCATAATTCACATCCAACAGTCATTTAGAGTCAAAAGATTAAATGTTAAAATTTCATCATTATAGACCATTTTGGGAACGTTCGACAGGTCCGGAGTCATCGTTTTTCATCCGAAAATTGATTTTTTGGACTGTACCAAAAATGATTCAAAATGTCAATTGGATCGTGCCTCATGTTGAATAACCACTTTTTAAACCCTCACAGTGACCAAAATTGCCATTTTTACAGAGTTTTGATTACTCAAAAGCTTCAATTTTGACCCATTTCAGGCACAGAAATGACTTTAAACACACTTTTTTCAGTTGACAAAGTCATAATTCACATCCAACAGTCATTTACAGTCAAATGATTAAATGTTAAAATTTCATCCATATTGACCATTTTGGGATCGTTCGACATGTCCGGAGTCATCGTTTTTCATCCGAAAATTGATTTTTTGGACTGTACCAAAAATGATTCAAAATGTCAATTGGATCGTGCCTCATTTTGAATAACCACTTTTTAAACCCTCACAGTGACCAAAATTGCCAATTTTACAGAGTTTTGCTTACACAAAAGCTTCAATTTTGACCCGTTTCAGGCACAGAAATGACTTTAAACACACTTATTTTAGTTGACAAAGTCATTATTCACATCCAACAGTCATTTAGAGTCAAAAGATTAAATGTTAAAATTTCATCCATATTGACCATTTTGGGATCGTTCGACATGTCCGGAGTCATCGTTTTTCATCCGAAAATTGATTTTTTGGACTGTACCAAAAATGATTCAAAATGTCAATTGGATCGTGCCTCATGTTGAATACCCACTTTTTAAACCCTCACAGTGACCGAAATTGCCATTTTTACACAGTTCTGCTTACTCAAAAGCTTCAATTTTGACCCATTTCAGGCACAGAAATGACTTTAAACACACTTATTTTAGTTGACAAAGTCATAATTCACATCCAACAGTCATTTACAGTCAAAAGATTAAATGTTAACATTTCATCCATATTGACCATTTTGGGATCGTTCGACATGTCCGGAGTCATCGTTTTTCATCCGAAAATTGATTTTTTGGACTGTACCAAAATGATTCAAAATGTCAATTGGATCGTGCCTCATGTTGAATAACCACTTTTTAAACCCTCACAGTGACCAAAATTGCCATTTTTACAGAGTTTTGATTACTCAAAAGCTTCAATTTTTACCCCTTTGAGGCACAGAAATGACTTTAAACACACTTATTTTAGTTGACAAAGTCATAATTCACATCCAACAGTCATTTACAGTCAAAAGATTAAATGTTAAAATTTCATCCATATTGACCATTTTGGGATCGTTCGACATGTCCGGAGTCATCGTTTTTCATCCGAAAATTGATTTTTTGGACTGTACCAAAAATGATTCAAAATGTCAATTGGATCGTGCCTCATGTTGAATAACCACTTTTTAAACCCTCACAGTGACCAAAATTGCCATTTTTACAGAGTTTTGATTACTCAAAAGCTTCAATTGTTACCCCTTTGAGGCACAGAAATGACTTTAAACACACTTATTTTAGTTGACAAAGTCATAATTCACATCCAACAGTCATTTAGAGTCAAAAGATTAAATGTTAAAATTTCATCCATATTGACCATTTTGGGATCGTTCGACATGTCCGGAGTCATCGTTTTTCATCCGAAAATTGATTTTTTGGACTGTACCAAACATGATTCAAAATGTCAATTGGATCGTGCCTCATGTTGAATAACCACTTTTTAAACCCTCACAGTGACCAAAATTGCCATTTTTACAGAGTTTTGATTACTCAAAAGCTTCAATTTTGACCCATTTCAGGCACAGAAATGACTTTAAACACACTTATTTTAGTTGACATAGTCATAATTCACATCCAACAGTCATTTACAGTCAAAAGATTAAATGTTAAAATTTCATCCATATTGACCATTTTGGGATCGTTCGACATGTCCGGAGTCATCGTTTTTCATCCGAAAATTGATTTTTTGGACTGTACCAAAAATGATTCAAAATGTCAATTGGATCGTGCCTCATTTTGAATGACCACTTTTTAAACCCTCACAGTGACCAAAATTGCCAATTTTACAGAGTTTTGCTTACACAAAAGCTTCAATTTTGACCCGTTTCAGGCACAGAAATGACTTTAAACACACTTATTTTAGTTGACAAAGTCATTATTCACATCCAACAGTCATTTAGAGTCAAAAGATTAAATGTTAAAATTTCATCCATATTGACCATTTTGGGATCGTTCGACATGTCCGGAGTCATCGTTTTTCATCCGAAAATTGATTTTTTGGACTGTACCAAAAATGATTCAAAATGTCAATTGGATCGTGCCTCATGTTGAATAACCACTTTTTAAACCCTCACAGTGACCAAAATTGCCATTTTTACAGAGTTTTGATTACTCAAAAGCTTCAATTTTGACCCATTTCAGGCACAGAAATGACTTTAAACACACTTATTTTAGTTGACAAAGTCATAATTCACATCCAACAGTCATTTACAGTCAAAAGATTAAATGTTAAAATTTCATCCATATTGACCATTTTGGGATCGTTCGACATGTCCGGAGTCATCGTTTTTCATCCGAAAATTGATTTTTTGGACTGTACCAAAAATGATTCAAAATGTCAATTGGATCGTGCCTCATGTTGAATAACCACTTTTTAAACCCTCACAGTGACCAAAATTGCCATTTTTACAGAGTTTTGATTACTCAAAAGCTTCAATTTTTACCCCTTTGAGGCACAGAAATGACTTTAAACACACTTATTTTAGTTGACAAAGTCATAATTCACATCCAACAGTCATTTACAGTCAAAAGATTAAATGTTAAAATTCATCCATATTGACCATTTTGGGATCGTTCGACATGTCCGGAGTCATCGTTTTTCATCCGAAAATTGATTTTTTGGACTGTACCAAAAATGATTCAAAATGTCAATTGGATCGTGCCTCATGTTGAATAACCACTTTTTAAACCCTCACAGTGACCAAAATTGCCATTTTTACAGAGTTTTGATTACTCAAAAGCTTCAATTGTTACCCCTTTGAGGCACAGAAATGACTTTAAACACACTTATTTTAGTTGACAAAGTCATAATGCACATCCAACAGTCATTTAGAGTCAAAAGATTAAATGTTAAAATTTCATCCATATTGACCATTTTGGGATCGTTCGACATGTCCGGAGTCATCGTTTTTCATCCGAAAATTGATTTTTTGGACTGTACCAAAATGATTCAAAATGTCAATTGGATCGTGCCTCATGTTGAATAACCACTTTTTAAACCCTCACAGTGACCAAAATTGCCATTTTTACAGAGTTTTGATTACTCAAAAGCTTCAATTTTTACCCCTTTGAGGCACAGAAATGACTTTAAACACACTTATTTTAGTTGACAAAGTCATAATTCACATCCAACAGTCATTTACAGTCAAAAGATTAAATGTTAAAATTTCATCCATATTGACCATTTTGGGATCGTTCGACATGTCCGGAGTCATCGTTTTTCATCCGAAAATTGATTTTTTGGACTGTACCAAAAATGATTCAAAATGTCAATTGGATCGTGCCTCATGTTGAATAACCACTTTTTAAACCCTCACAGTGACCAAAATTGCCATTTTTACAGAGTTTTGATTACTCAAAAGCTTCAATTGTTACCCCTTTGAGGCACAGAAATGACTTTAAACACACTTATTTTAGTTGACAAAGTCATAATTCACATCCAACAGTCATTTAGAGTCAAAAGATTAAATGTTAAAATTTCATCCATATTGACCATTTTGGGATCGTTCGACATGTCCGGAGTCATCGTTTTTCATCCGAAAATTGATTTTTTGGACTGTACCAAACATGATTCAAAATGTCAATTGGATCGTGCCTCATGTTGAATAACCACTTTTTAAACCCTCACAGTGACCAAAATTGCCATTTTTACAGAGTTTTGATTACTCAAAAGCTTCAATTTTGACCCATTTCAGGCACAGAAATGACTTTAAACACACTTATTTTAGTTGACAAAGTCATAATTCACATCCAACAGTCATTTACAGTCAAAAGATTAAATGTTAAAATTTCATCCATATTGACCATTTTGGGATCGTTCGACATGTCCGGAGTCATCGTTTTTCATCCGAAAATTGATTTTTTGGACTGTACCAAAAATGATTCAAAATGTCAATTGGATCGTGCCTCATTTTGAATGACCACTTTTTAAACCCTCACAGTGACCAAAATTGCCAATTTTACAGAGTTTTGCTTACACAAAAGCTTCAATTTTGACCCGTTTCAGGCACAGAAATGACTTTAAACACACTTATTTTAGTTGACAAAGTCATTATTCACATCCAACAGTCATTTAGAGTCAAAAGATTAAATGTTAAAATTTCATCCATATTGACCATTTTGGGATCGTTCGACATGTCCGGAGTCATCGTTTTTCATCCGAAAATTGATTTTTTGGACTGTACCAAAAATGATTCAAAATGTCAATTGGATCGTGCCTCATGTTGAATAACCACTTTTTAAACCCTCACAGTGACCAAAATTGCCATTTTTACAGAGTTTTGATTACTCAAAAGCTTCAATTTTGACCCATTTCAGGCACAGAAATGACTTTAAACACACTTATTTTAGTTGACAAAGTCATAATTCACATCCAACAGTCATTTACAGTCAAAAGATTAAATGTTAAAATTTCATCCATATTGACCATTTTGGGATCGTTCGACATGTCCGGAGTCATCGTTTTTCATCCGAAAATTGATTTTTTGGACTGTACCAAAAATGATTCAAAATGTCAATTGGATCGTGCCTCATGTTGAATAACCACTTTTTAAACCCTCACAGTGACCAAAATTGCCATTTTTACAGAGTTTTGATTACTCAAAAGCTTCAATTTTTACCCCTTTGAGGCACAGAAATGACTTTAAACACACTTATTTTAGTTGACAAAGTCATAATTCACATCCAACAGTCATTTACAGTCAAAAGATTAAATGTTAAAATTTCATCCATATTGACCATTTTGGGATCGTTCGACATGTCCGGAGTCATCGTTTTTCATCCGAAAATTGATTTTTTGGACTGTACCAAAAATGATTCAAAATGTCAATTGGATCGTGCCTCATGTTGAATAACCACTTTTTAAACCCTCACAGTGACCAAAATTGCCATTTTTACAGAGTTTTGATTACTCAAAAGCTTCAATTGTTACCCCTTTGAGGCACAGAAATGACTTTAAACACACTTATTTTAGTTGACAAAGTCATAATGCACATCCAACAGTCATTTAGAGTCAAAAGATTAAATGTTAAAATTTCATCCATATTGACCATTTTGGGATCGTTCGACATGTCCGGAGTCATCGTTTTTCATCCGAAAATTGATTTTTTGGACTGTACCAAAAATGATTCAAAATGTCAATTGGATCGTGCCTCATGTTGAATAACCACTTTTTAAACCCTCACAGTGACCAAAATTGCCATTTTTACAGAGTTTTGATTACTCAAAAGCTTCAATTTTGACCCATTTCAGGCACAGAAATGACTTTAAACACACTTATTTTAGTTGACAAAGTCATAATTCACATCCAACAGTCATTTACAGTCAAAAGATTAAATGTTAAAATTTCATCCATATTGACCATTTTGGGATCGTTCGACATGTCCGGAGTCATCGTTTTTCATCCGAAAATTGATTTTTTGGACTGTACCAAAAATGATTCAAAATGTCAATTGGATTGTGCCTCATGTTGAATAACCACTTTTTAAACCCTCACAGTGACCAAAATTGCCATTTTTACACAGTTTTGCTTACTCAAAAGCTTCAATTTTGACCCATTTCAGGCACAGAAATGACTTTAAACACACTTATTTTAGTTGACAAAGTCATAATTCACATCCAACAGTCATTTACAGTCAAAAGATTAAATGTTAACATTTCATCCATATTGACCATTTTGGGATCGTTCGACATGTCCGGAGTCATCGTTTTTCATCCGAAAATTGATTTTTTGGACTGTACCAAAAATGATTCAAAATGTCAATTGGATTGTGCCTCATGTTGAATAACCACTTTTTAAACCCTCACAGTGACCAAAATTGCCATTTTTACAGAGTTTTGATTACTCAAAAGCTTCAATTTTGACCCGTTTCAGGCACAGAAATGACTTTAAACACACTTATTTTAGTTGACAAAGTCATTATTCACATCCAACAGTCATTTAGAGTCAAAAGATTAAATGTTAAAATTTCATCCATATTGACCATTTTGGGATCGTTCGACATGTCCGGAGTCATCGTTTTTCATCCGAAAATTGATTTTTTGGACTGTACCAAAAATGATTCAAAATGTCAATTGGATCGTGCCTCATGTTGAATAACCACTTTTTAAACCCTCACAGTGACCAAAATTGCCATTTTTACAGAGTTTTGATTACTCAAAAGCTTCAATTTTTACCCCTTTGAGGCACAGAAATGACTTTAAACACACTTATTTTAGTTGACAAAGTCATAATTCACATCCAACAGTCATTTACAGTCAAAAGATTAAATGTTAAAATTTCATCCATATTGACCATTTTGGGATCGTTCGACATGTCCGGAGTCATCGTTTTTCATCCGAAAATTGATTTTTTGAACTGTACCAAAAATGATTCAAAATGTCAATTGGATCGTGCCTCATGTTGAATAACCACTTTTTAAACCCTCACAGTGACCAAAATTGCCAATTTTACACAGTTTTGCTTACTCAAAAGCTTCAATTTTGACCCATTTCAGGCACAGAAATGACTTTAAACACACTTATTTTAGTTGACAAAGCCATAATTCACATCCAACAGTCATTTAGAGTCAAAAGATTAAATGTTAAAATTTCATCATTATAGACCATTTTGGGAACGTTCGACAGGTCCGGAGTCATCGTTTTTCATCCGAAAATTGATTTTTTGGACTGTACCAAAAATGATTCAAAATGTCAATTGGATCGTGCCTCATGTTGAATAACCACTTTTTAAACCCTCACAGTGACCAAAATTGCCATTTTTACAGAGTTTTGATTACTCAAAAGCTTCAATTTTGACCCATTTCAGGCACAGAAATGACTTTAAACACACTTTTTTCAGTTGACAAAGTCATAATTCACATCCAACAGTCATTTACAGTCAAATGATTAAATGTTAAAATTTCATCCATATTGACCATTTTGGGATCGTTCGACATGTCCGGAGTCATCGTTTTTCATCCGAAAATTGATTTTTTGGACTGTACCAAAAATGATTCAAAATGTCAATTGGATCGTGCCTCATTTTGAATAACCACTTTTTAAACCCTCACAGTGACCAAAATTGCCAATTTTACAGAGTTTTGCTTACACAAAAGCTTCAATTTTGACCCGTTTCAGGCACAGAAATGACTTTAAACACACTTATTTTAGTTGACAAAGTCATTATTCACATCCAACAGTCATTTAGAGTCAAAAGATTAAATGTTAAAATTTCATCCATATTGACCATTTTGGGATCGTTCGACATGTCCGGAGTCATCGTTTTTCATCCGAAAATTTATTTTTTGGACTGTACCAAAAATGATTCAAAATGTCAATTGGATCGTGCCTCATGTTGAATACCCACTTTTTAAACCCTCACAGTGACCGAAATTGCCATTTTTACACAGTTCTGCTTACTCAAAAGCTTCAATTTTGACCCATTTCAGGCACAGAAATGACTTTAAACACACTTATTTTAGTTGACAAAGTCATAATTCACATCCAACAGTCATTTACAGTCAAAAGATTAAATGTTAACATTTCATCCATATTGACCATTTTGGGATCGTTCGACATGTCCGGAGTCATCGTTTTTCATCCGAAAATTGATTTTTTGGACTGTACCAAAATGATTCAAAATGTCAATTGGATCGTGCCTCATGTTGAATAACCACTTTTTAAACCCTCACAGTGACCAAAATTGCCATTTTTACAGAGTTTTGATTACTCAAAAGCTTCAATTTTTACCCCTTTGAGGCACAGAAATGACTTTAAACACACTTATTTTAGTTGACAAAGTCATAATTCACATCCAACAGTCATTTACAGTCAAAAGATTAAATGTTAAAATTTCATCCATATTGACCATTTTGGGATCGTTCGACATGTCCGGAGTCATCGTTTTTCATCCGAAAATTGATTTTTTGGACTGTACCAAAAATGATTCAAAATGTCAATTGGATCGTGCCTCATGTTGAATAACCACTTTTTAAACCCTCACAGTGACCAAAATTGCCATTTTTACAGAGTTTTGATTACTCAAAAGCTTCAATTGTTACCCCTTTGAGGCACAGAAATGACTTTAAACACACTTATTTTAGTTGACAAAGTCATAATTCACATCCAACAGTCATTTAGAGTCAAAAGATTAAATGTTAAAATTTCATCCATATTGACCATTTTGGGATCGTTCGACATGTCCGGAGTCATCGTTTTTCATCCGAAAATTGATTTTTTGGACTGTACCAAACATGATTCAAAATGTCAATTGGATCGTGCCTCATGTTGAATAACCACTTTTTAAACCCTCACAGTGACCAAAATTGCCATTTTTACAGAGTTTTGATTACTCAAAAGCTTCAATTTTGACCCATTTCAGGCACAGAAATGACTTTAAACACACTTATTTTAGTTGACAAAGTCATAATTCACATCCAACAGTCATTTACAGTCAAAAGATTAAATGTTAAAATTTCATCCATATTGACCATTTTGGGATCGTTCGACATGTCCGGAGTCATCGTTTTTCATCCGAAAATTGATTTTTTGGACTGTACCAAAAATGATTCAAAATGTCAATTGGATCGTGCCTCATTTTGAATGACCACTTTTTAAACCCTCACAGTGACCAAAATTGCCAATTTTACAGAGTTTTGCTTACACAAAAGCTTCAATTTTGACCCGTTTCAGGCACAGAAATGACTTTAAACACACTTATTTTAGTTGACAAAGTCATTATTCACATCCAACAGTCATTTAGAGTCAAAAGATTAAATGTTAAAATTTCATCCATATTGACCATTTTGGGATCGTTCGACATGTCCGGAGTCATCGTTTTTCATCCGAAAATTGATTTTTTGGACTGTACCAAAAATGATTCAAAATGTCAATTGGATCGTGCCTCATGTTGAATAACCACTTTTTAAACCCTCACAGTGACCAAAATTGCCATTTTTACAGAGTTTTGATTACTCAAAAGCTTCAATTTTGACCCATTTCAGGCACAGAAATGACTTTAAACACACTTATTTTAGTTGACAAAGTCATAATTCACATCCAACAGTCATTTACAGTCAAAAGATTAAATGTTAAAATTTCATCCATATTGACCATTTTGGGATCGTTCGACATGTCCGGAGTCATCGTTTTTCATCCGAAAATTGATTTTTTGGACTGTACCAAAAATGATTCAAAATGTCAATTGGATCGTGCCTCATGTTGAATAACCACTTTTTAAACCCTCACAGTGACCAAAATTGCCATTTTTACAGAGTTTTGATTACTCAAAAGCTTCAATTTTTACTCCTTTGAGGCACAGAAATGACTTTAAACACACTTATTTTAGTTGACAAAGTCATAATTCACATCCAACAGTCATTTACAGTCAAAAGATTAAATGTTAAAATTTCATCCATATTGACCATTTTGGGATCGTTCGACATGTCCGGAGTCATCGTTTTTCATCCGAAAATTGATTTTTTGAACTGTACCAAAAATGATTCAAAATGTCAATTGGATCGTGCCTCATGTTGAATAACCACTTTTTAAACCCTCACAGTGACCAAAATTGCCAATTTTACACAGTTTTGCTTACTCAAAAGCTTCAATTTTGACCCATTTCAGGCACAGAAATGACTTTAAACACACTTATTTTAGTTGACAAAGCCATAATTCACATCCAACAGTCATTTAGAGTCAAAAGATTAAATGTTAAAATTTCATCATTATAGACCATTTTGGGAACGTTCGACAGGTCCGGAGTCATCGTTTTTCATCCGAAAATTGATTTTTTGGACTGTACCAAAAATGATTCAAAATGTCAATTGGATCGTGCCTCATGTTGAATAACCACTTTTTAAACCCTCACAGTGACCAAAATTGCCATTTTTACAGAGTTTTGATTACTCAAAAGCTTCAATTTTGACCCATTTCAGGCACAGAAATGACTTTAAACACACTTTTTTCAGTTGACAAAGTCATAATTCACATCCAACAGTCATTTACAGTCAAATGATTAAATGTTAAAATTTCATCCATATTGACCATTTTGGGATCGTTCGACATGTCCGGAGTCATCGTTTTTCATCCGAAAATTGATTTTTTGGACTGTACCAAAAATGATTCAAAATGTCAATTGGATCGTGCCTCATTTTGAATAACCACTTTTTAAACCCTCACAGTGACCAAAATTGCCAATTTTACAGAGTTTTGCTTACACAAAAGCTTCAATTTTGACCCGTTTTAGGCACAGAAATGACTTTAAACACACTTATTTTAGTTGACAAAGTCATTATTCACATCCAACAGTCATTTAGAGTCAAAAGATTAAATGTTAAAATTTCATCCATATTGACCATTTTGGGATCGTTCGACATGTCCGGAGTCATCGTTTTTCATCCGAAAATTTATTTTTTGGACTGTACCAAAAATGATTCAAAATGTCAATTGGATCGTGCCTCATGTTGAATACCCACTTTTTAAACCCTCACAGTGACCAAAATTGCCATTTTTACAGAGTTTTGATTACTCAAAAGCTTCAATTTTGACCCATTTCAGGCACAGAAATGACTTTAAACACACTTATTTTAGTTGACAAAGTCATAATTCACATCCAACAGTCATTTACAGTCAAAAGATTAAATGTTAAAATTTCATCCATATTGACCATTTTGGGATCGTTCGACATGTCCGGAGTCATCGTTTTTCATCCGAAAATTGATTTTTTGGACTGTACCAAAAATGATTCAAAATGTCAATTGGATCGTGCCTCATGTTGAATAACCACTTTTTAAACCCTCACAGTGACCAAAATTGCCATTTTTACAGAGTTTTGCTTACTCAAAAGCTTCAATTTTGACCCATTTCAGGCACAGAAATGACTTTAAACACACTTATTTTAGTTGACAAAGTCATAATTCACATCCAACAGTCATTTACAGTCAAAAGATTAAATGTTAAAATTTCATCCATATTGACCATTTTGGGATCGTTCGACATGTCCGGAGTCATCGTTTTTCATCCGAAAATTGATTTTTTGGACTGTACCAAAAATGATTCAAAATGTCAATTGGATCATGCCTCATGTTGAATAACCACTTTTTAAACCCACACAGTGACCAAAATTGCCATTTTTACAGAGTTTTGATTACTCAAAAGCTTCAATTTTTACCCCTTTGAGGCACAGAAATGACTTTAAACACACTTATTTTAGTTGACAAAGTCATAATTCACATCCAACAGTCATTTAGAGTCAAAAGATTAAATGTTAAAATTTCATCCATATTGACCATTTTGGGATCGTTCGACATGTCCGGAGTCATCGTTTTTCATCCGAAAATTGATTTTTTGAACTGTACCAAAAATGATTCAAAATGTCAATTGGATCGTGCCTCATGTTGAATACCCACTTTTTAAACCCTCACAGTGACCAAAATTGCCAATTTTACACAGTTTTGCTTACTCAAAAGCTTCAATTTTGACCCATTTCAGGCACAGAAATGACTTTAAACACACTTATTTTAGTTGACAAAGCCATAATTCACATCCAACAGTCATTTAGAGTCAAAAGATTAAATGTTAAAATTTCATCATTATAGACCATTTTGGGAACGTTCGACAGGTCCGGAGTCATCGTTTTTCGTCTGAAAATTGATTTTTTGGACTGTACCAAAAATGATTCAAAATGTCAATTGGATCGTGCCTCATGTTGAATAACCACTTTTTAAACCCTCACAGTGACCAAAATTGCCATTTTTACAGAGTTTTGATTACTCAAAAGCTTCAATTTTGACCCATTTCATGCACAGAAATGACTTTAAACACACTTATTTTAGTTGACAAAGTCATAATTCACATCCAGCAGTCATTTACAGTCAAAAGATTAAATGTTAAAATTTCATCCATATTGACCATTTTGGGATCGTTCGACATGTCCGGAGTCATCGTTTTTCATCCGAAAATTGATTTTTTGGACTGTACCAAAAATGATTCAAAATGTTAATTGGATCGTGCCTCATTTTGAATAACCACTTTTTAAACCCTCAAAGTGACCAAAATTGCCTATTTTACAGAGTTTTGCTTACACAAAAGCTTCAATTTTGACCCGTTTCAGGCACAGAAATGACTTTAAACACACTTATTTTAGTTGACAAAGTCATTATTCACATCCAACAGTCATTTAGAGTCAAAAGATTAAATGTTAAAATTTCATCCATATTGACCATTTTGGGATCGTTCGACATGTCCGGAGTCATCGTTTTTCATCCGAAAATTGATTTTTTGGACTGTACCAAAAATGATTCAAAATGTCAATTGGATCGTGCCTCATGTTGAATAACCACTTTTTAAACCCTCACAGTGACCAAAATTGCCATTTTTACAGAGTTTTGATTACTCAAAAGCTTCAATTTTGACCCATTTCAGGCACAGAAATGACTTTAAACACACTTATTTTAGTTGACAAAGTCATAATTCACATCCAACAGTCATTTACAGTCAAAAGATTAAATGTAAAAATTTCATCCATATTGACCATTTTGGGATCGTTCGACAAGTCCGGAGTCATCGTTTTTCATCCGAAAATTGATTTTTTGGACTGTACCAAAAATGATTCAAAATGTCAATTGGATTGTGCCTCATGTTGAATAACCACTTTTTAAACCCTCACAGTGACCAAAATTGCCATTTTTACACAGTTTTGCTTACTCAAAAGCTTCAATTTTGACCCATTTCAGGCACAGAAATGACTTTAAACACACTTATTTTAGTTGACAAAGTCATAATTCACATCCAACAGTCATTTACAGTCAAAAGATTAAATGTTAACATTTCATCCATATTGACCATTTTGGGATCGTTCGACATGTCCGGAGTCATCGTTTTTCATCCGAAAATTGATTTTTTGGACTGTACCAAAAATGATTCAAAATGTCAATTGGATCGTGCCTCATGTTGAATAACCACTTTTTAAACCCTCACAGTGACCAAAATTGCCATTTTTACAGAGTTTTGATTACTCAAAAGCTTCAATTTTTACCCCTTTGAGGCACAGAAATGACTTTAAACACACTTATTTTAGTTGACAAAGTCATAATTCACATCCAACAGTCATTTAGAGTCAAAAGATTAAATGTTAAAATTTCATCATTATAGACCATTTTGGGAACGTTCGACAGGTCCGGAGTCATCGTTTTTCGTCTGAAAATTGATTTTTTGGACTGTACCAAAAATGATTCAAAATGTCAATTGGATCGTGCCTCATGTTGAATAACCACTTTTTAAACCCTCACAGTGACCAAAATTGCCATTTTTACAGAGTTTTGATTACTCAAAAGCTTCAATTTTGACCCATTTCATGCACAGAAATGACTTTAAACACACTTATTTTAGTTGACAAAGTCATAATTCACATCCAGCAGTCATTTACAGTCAAAAGATTAAATGTTAAAATTTCATCCATATTGACCATTTTGGGATCGTTCGACATGTCCGGAGTCATCGTTTTTCATCCGAAAATTGATTTTTTGGACTGTACCAAAAATGATTCAAAATGTTAATTGGATCGTGCCTCATTTTGAATAACCACTTTTTAAACCCTCACAGTGACCAAAATTGCCTATTTTACAGAGTTTTGCTTACACAAAAGCTTCAATTTTGACCCGTTTCAGGCACAGAAATGACTTTAAACACACTTATTTTAGTTGACAAAGTCATTATTCACATCCAACAGTCATTTAGAGTCAAAAGATTAAATGTTAAAATTTCATCCATATTGACCATTTTGGGATCGTTCGACATGTCCGGAGTCATCGTTTTTCATCCGAAAATTGATTTTTTGGACTGTACCAAAAATGATTCAAAATGTCAATTGGATTGTGCCTCATGTTGAATAACCACTTTTTAAACCCTCACAGTGACCAAAATTGCCATTTTTACAGAGTTTTGCTTACTCAAAAGCTTCAATTTTGACCCATTTCAGGCACAGAAATGACTTTAAACACACTTATTTTAGTTGACAAAGTCATAATTCACATCCAACAGTCATTTACAGTCAAAAGATTAAATGTTAAAATTTCATCCATATTGACCATTTTGGGATCGTTCGACATGTCCGGAGTCATCGTTTTTCATCCGAAAATTGATTTTTTGGACTGTACCAAAAATGATTCAAAATGTCAATTGGATCGTGCCTCATGTTGAATAACCACTTTTTAAACCCTCACAGTGACCAAAATTGCCATTTTTACAGAGTTTTGATTACTCAAAAGCTTCAATTTTGACCCATTTCAGGCACAGAAATGACTTTAAACACACTTATTTTAGTTGACAAAGTCATAATTCACATCCAACAGTCATTTACAGTCAAAAGATTAAATGTTAAAATTTCATCCATATTGACCATTTTGGGATCGTTCGACATGTCCGGAGTCATCGTTTTTCATCCGAAAATTGATTTTTTGGACTGTACCAAAAATGATTCAAAATGTCAATTGGATCATGCCTCATGTTGAATAACCACTTTTTAAACCCACACAGTGACCAAAATTGCCATTTTTACAGAGTTTTGATTACTCAAAAGCTTCAATTTTTACCCCTTTGAGGCACAGAAATGACTTTAAACACACTTATTTTAGTTGACAAAGTCATAATTCACATCCAACAGTCATTTAGAGTCAAAAGATTAAATGTTAAAATTTCATCCATATTGACCATTTTGGGATCGTTCGACATGTCCGGAGTCATCGTTTTTCATCCGAAAATTGATTTTTTGAACTGTACCAAAAATGATTCAAAATGTCAATTGGATCGTGCCTCATGTTGAATACCCACTTTTTAAACCCTCACAGTGACCAAAATTGTCAATTTTACACAGTTTTGCTTACTCAAAAGCTTCAATTTTGACCCATTTCAGGCACAGAAATGACTTTAAACACACTTATTTTAGTTGACAAAGCCATAATTCACATCCAACAGTCATTTAGAGTCAAAAGATTAAATGTTAAAATTTCATCATTATAGACCATTTTGGGAACGTTCGACAGGTCCGGAGTCATCGTTTTTCGTCTGAAAATTGATTTTTTGGACTGTACCAAAAATGATTCAAAATGTCAATTGGATCGTGCCTCATGTTGAATAACCACTTTTTAAACCCTCACAGTGACCAAAATTGCCATTTTTACAGAGTTTTGATTACTCAAAAGCTTCAATTTTGACCCATTTCATGCACAGAAATGACTTTAAACACACTTATTTTAGTTGACAAAGTCATAATTCACATCCAGCAGTCATTTACAGTCAAAAGATTAAATGTTAAAATTTCATCCATATTGACCATTTTGGGATCGTTCGACATGTCCGGAGTCATCGTTTTTCATCCGAAAATTGATTTTTTGGACTGTACCAAAAATGATTCAAAATGTTAATTGGATCGTGCCTCATTTTGAATAACCACTTTTTAAACCCTCACAGTGACCAAAATTGCCTATTTTACAGAGTTTTGCTTACACAAAAGCTTCAATTTTGACCCGTTTCAGGCACAGAAATGACTTTAAACACACTTATTTTAGTTGACAAAGTCATTATTCACATCCAACAGTCATTTAGAGTCAAAAGATTAAATGTTAAAATTTCATCCATATTGACCATTTTGGGATCGTTCGACATGTCCGGAGTCATCGTTTTTCATCCGAAAATTGATTTTTTGGACTGTACCAAAAATGATTCAAAATGTCAATTGGATCGTGCCTCATGTTGAATAACCACTTTTTAAACCCTCACAGTGACCAAAATTGCCATTTTTACAGAGTTTTGATTACTCAAAAGCTTCAATTTTGACCCATTTCAGGCACAGAAATGACTTTAAACACACTTATTTTAGTTGACAAAGTCATAATTCACATCCAACAGTCATTTACAGTCAAAAGATTAAATGTTAAAATTTCATCCATATTGACCATTTTGGGATCGTTCGACATGTCCGGAGTCATCGTTTTTCATCCGAAAATTGATTTTTTGGACTGTACCAAAAATGATTCAAAATGTCAATTGGATTGTGCCTCATGTTGAATAACCACTTTTTAAACCCTCACAGTGACCAAAATTGCCATTTTTACACAGTTTTGCTTACTCAAAAGCTTCAATTTTGACCCATTTCAGGCACAGAAATGACTTTAAACACACTTATTTTAGTTGACAAAGTCATAATTCACATCCAACAGTCATTTACAGTCAAAAGATTAAATGTTAACATTTCATCCATATTGACCATTTTGGGATCGTTCGACATGTCCGGAGTCATCGTTTTTCATCCGAAAATTGATTTTTTGGACTGTACCAAAAATGATTCAAAATGTCAATTGGATCGTGCCTCATGTTGAATAACCACTTTTTAAACCCTCACAGTGACCAAAATTGCCATTTTTACAGAGTTTTGATTACTCAAAAGCTTCAATTTTTACCCCTTTGAGGCACAGAAATGACTTTAAACACACTTATTTTAGTTGACAAAGTCATAATTCACATCCAACAGTCATTTAGAGTCAAAAGATTAAATGTTAAAATTTCATCATTATAGACCATTTTGGGAACGTTCGACAGGTCCGGAGTCATCGTTTTTCGTCTGAAAATTGATTTTTTGGACTGTACCAAAAATGATTCAAAATGTCAATTGGATCGTGCCTCATGTTGAATAACCACTTTTTAAACCCTCACAGTGACCAAAATTGCCATTTTTACAGAGTTTTGATTACTCAAAAGCTTCAATTTTGACCCATTTCATGCACAGAAATGACTTTAAACACACTTATTTTAGTTGACAAAGTCATAATTCACATCCAGCAGTCATTTACAGTCAAAAGATTAAATGTTAAAATTTCATCCATATTGACCATTTTGGGATCGTTCGACATGTCCGGAGTCATCGTTTTTCATCCGAAAATTGATTTTTTGGACTGTACCAAAAATGATTCAAAATGTTAATTGGATCGTGCCTCATTTTGAATAACCACTTTTTAAACCCTCACAGTGACCAAAATTGCCTATTTTACAGAGTTTTGCTTACACAAAAGCTTCAATTTTGACCCGTTTCAGGCACAGAAATGACTTTAAACACACTTATTTTAGTTGACAAAGTCATTATTCACATCCAACAGTCATTTAGAGTCAAAAGATTAAATGTTAAAATTTCATCCATATTGACCATTTTGGGATCGTTCGACATGTCCGGAGTCATCGTTTTTCATCCGAAAATTGATTTTTTGGACTGTACCAAAAATGATTCAAAATGTCAATTGGATCGTGCCTCATGTTGAATAACCACTTTTTAAACCCTCACAGTGACCAAAATTGCCATTTTTACAGAGTTTTGATTACTCAAAAGCTTCAATTTTGACCCATTTCAGGCACAGAAATGACTTTAAACACACTTATTTTAGTTGACAAAGTCATAATTCACATCCAACAGTCATTTACAGTCAAAAGATTAAATGTTAAAATTTCATCCATATTGACCATTTTGGGATCGTTCGACATGTCCGGAGTCATCGTTTTTCATCCGAAAATTGATTTTTTGGACTGTACCAAAAATGATTCAAAATGTCAATTGGATTGTGCCTCATGTTGAATAACCACTTTTTAAACCCTCACAGTGACCAAAATTGCCATTTTTACACAGTTTTGCTTACTCAAAAGCTTCAATTTTGACCCATTTCAGGCACAGAAATGACTTTAAACACACTTATTTTAGTTGACAAAGTCATAATTCACATCCAACAGTCATTTACAGTCAAAAGATTAAATGTTAACATTTCATCCATATTGACCATTTTGGGATCGTTCGACATGTCCGGAGTCATCGTTTTTCATCCGAAAATTGATTTTTTGGACTGTACCAAAAATGATTCAAAATGTCAATTGGATCGTGCCTCATGTTGAATAACCACTTTTTAAACCCTCACAGTGACCAAAATTGCCATTTTTACAGAGTTTTGATTACTCAAAAGCTTCAATTTTTACCCCTTTGAGGCACAGAAATGACTTTAAACACACTTATTTTAGTTGACAAAGTCATAATTCACATCCAACAGTCATTTACAGTCAAAAGATTAAATGTTAAAATTTCATCCATATTGACCATTTTGGGATCGTTCGACATGTCCGGAGTCATCGTTTTTCATCCGAAAATTGATTTTTTGGACTGTACCAAAAATGATTCAAAATGTCAATTGGATCGTGCCTCATGTTGAATAACCACTTTTTAAACCCTCACAGTGACCAAAATTGCCATTTTTACAGAGTTTTGATTACTCAAAAGCTTCAATTTTGACCCATTTCAGGCACAGAAATGACTTTAAACACACTTTTTTCAGTTGACAAAGTCATAATTCACATCCAACAGTCATTTACAGTCAAAAGATTAAATGTTAAAATTTCATCCATATTGACCATTTTGGGATCGTTCGACATGTCCGGAGTCATCGTTTTTCATCCGAAAATTGATTTTTTGGACTGTACCAAAAATGATTCAAAATGTCAATTGGATCGTGCCTCATGTTGAATAACCACTTTTTAAACCCTCACAGTGACCAAAATTGCCATTTTTACAGAGTTTTGATTACTCAAAAGCTTCAATTTTGACCCGTTTCAGGCACAGAAATGACTTTAAACACACTTATTTTAGTTGACAAAGTCATTATTCACATCCAACAGTCATTTAGAGTCAAAAGATTAAATGTTAAAATTTCATCCATATTGACCATTTTGGGATCGTTCGACATGTCCGGAGTCATCGTTTTTCATCCGAAAATTGATTTTTTGGACTGTACCAAAAATGATTCAAAATGTCAATTGGATCGTGCCTCATGTTGAATAACCACTTTTTAAACCCTCACAGTGACCAAAATTGCCATTTTTACAGAGTTTTGATTACTCAAAAGCTTCAATTTTTACCCCTTTGAGGCACAGAAATGACTTTAAACACACTTATTTTAGTTGACAAAGTCATAATTCACATCCAACAGTCATTTACAGTCAAAAGATTAAATGTTAAAATTTCATCCATATTGACCATTTTGGGATCGTTCGACATGTCCGGAGTCATCGTTTTTCATCCGAAAATTGATTTTTTGGACTGTACCAAAAATGATTCAAAATGTCAATTGGATCGTGCCTCATGTTGAATAACCACTTTTTAAACCCTCACAGTGACCAAAATTGCCATTTTTACAGAGTTTTGATTACTCAAAGCTTCAATTTTGACTCATTTCAGGCACAGAAATGACTTTAAACACACTTTTTTCAGTTGACAAAGTCATAATTCACATCCAACAGTCATTTACAGTCAAAAGATTAAATGTTAAAATTTCATCCATATTGACCATTTTGGGATCGTTCGACATGTCCGGAGTCATCGTTTTTCATCCGAAAATTGATTTTTTGGACTGTACCAAAAATGATTCAAAATGTCAATTGGATCGTGCCTCATGTTGAATAACCACTTTTTAAACCCTCACAGTGACCAAAATTGCCATTTTTACAGAGTTTTGATTACTCAAAAGCTTCAATTTTTACCCCTTTGAGGCACAGAAATGACTTTAAACACACTTATTTTAGTTGACAAAGTCATAATTCACATCCAACAGTCATTTACAGTCAAAAGATTAAATGTTAAAATTTCATCCATATTGACCATTTTGGGATCGTTCGACATGTCCGGAGTCATCGTTTTTCATCCGAAAATTGATTTTTTGGACTGTACCAAAAATGATTCAAAATGTCAATTGGATCGTGCCTCATGTTGAATAACCACTTTTTAAACCCTCACAGTGACCAAAATTGCCAATTTTACAGAGTTTTGCTTACTCAAAAGCTTCAATTTTGACCCATTTCAGGCACAGAAATGACTTTAAGCACACTTATTTTAGTTGACAAAGCCATAATTCACATCCAACAGTCATTTAGAGTCAAAAGATTAAATGTTAAAATTTCATCCATATTGACCATTTTGGGATCGTTCGACATGTCCGGAGTCATCGTTTTTCATCCGAAAATTTATTTTTTGGACTGTACCAAAAATGATTCAAAATGTCAATTGGATCGTGCCTCATGTTGAATACCCACTTTTTAAACCCTCACAGTGACCAAAATTGCCATTTTTACAGAGTTTTGATTACTCAAAAGCTTCAATTTTGACCCATTTCAGGCACAGAAATGACTTTAAACACACTTATTTTAGTTGACAAAGTCATAATTCACATCCAACAGTCATTTACAGTCAAAAGATTAAATGTTAAAATTTCATCCATATTGACCATTTTGGGATCGTTCGACATGTCCGGAGTCATCGTTTTTCATCCGAAAATTGATTTTTTGGACTGTACCAAAAATGATTCAAAATGTCAATTGGATTGTGCCTCATGTTGAATAACCACTTTTTAAACCCTCACAGTGACCAAAATTGCAATTTTTACAGAGTTTTGCTTACTCAAAAGCTTCAATTTTGACCCATTTCAGGCACAGAAATGACTTTAAACACACTTATTTTAGTTGACAAAGTCATAATTCACATCCAACAGTCATTTACAGTCAAAAGATTAAATGTTAACATTTCATCCATATTGACCATTTTGGGATCGTTCGACATGTCCGGAGTCATCGTTTTTCATCCGAAAATTGATTTTTTGGACTGTACCAAAAATGATTCAAAATGTCAATTAGATCGTGCCTCATGTTGAATAACCACTTTTTAAACCCTCACAGTGACCAAAATTGCCATTTTTACAGAGTTTTGATTACTCAAAAGCTTCAATTTTTAACCCCTTTGAGGCACAGAAATGACTTTAAACACACTTATTTTAGTTGACAAAGTCATAATTCACATCCAACAGTCATTTACAGTCAAAAGATTAAATGTTAAAATTTCATCCATATTGACCATTTTGGGATCGTTCGACATGTCCGGAGTCATCGTTTTTCATCCGAAAATTGATTTTTTGGACTGTACCAAAAATGATTCAAAATGTCAATTGGATCGTGCCTCATGTTGAATAACCACTTTTTAAACCCTCACAGTGACCAAAATTGCCATTTTTACAGAGTTTTGATTACTCAAAGCTTCAATTTTGACCCATTTCAGGCACAGAAATGACTTTAAACACACTTTTTTCAGTTGACAAAGTCATAATTCACATCCAACAGTCATTTACAGTCAAAAGATTAAATGTTAAAATTTCATCCATATTGACCATTTTGGGATCGTTCGACATGTCCGGAGTCATCGTTTTTCATCCGAAAATTGATTTTTTGGACTGTACCAAAAATGATTCAAAATGTCAATTGGATCGTGCCTCATGTTGAATAACCACTTTTTAAACCCTCACAGTGACCAAAATTGCCATTTTTACAGAGTTTTGATTACTCAAAAGCTTCAATTTTTACCCCTTTGAGGCACAGAAATGACTTTAAACACACTTATTTTAGTTGACAAAGTCATAATTCACATCCAACAGTCATTTACAGTCAAAAGATTAAATGTTAAAATTTCATCCATATTGACCATTTTGGGATCGTTCGACATGTCCGGAGTCATCGTTTTTCATCCGAAAATTGATTTTTTGAACTGTACCAAAAATGATTCAAAATGTCAATTGGATCGTGCCTCATGTTGAATAACCACTTTTTAAACCCTCACAGTGACCAAAATTGCCAATTTTACACAGTTTTGCTTACTCAAAAGCTTCAATTTTGACCCATTTCAGGCACAGAAATGACTTTAAACACACTTATTTTAGTTGACAAAGCCATAATTCACATCCAACAGTCATTTAGAGTCAAAAGATTAAATGTTAAAATTTCATCATTATAGACCATTTTGGGAACGTTCGACAGGTCCGGAGTCATCGTTTTTCATCCGAAAATTGATTTTTTGGACTGTACCAAAAATGATTCAAAATGTCAATTGGATCGTGCCTCATGTTGAATAACCACTTTTTAAACCCTCACAGTGACCAAAATTGCCATTTTTACAGAGTTTTGATTACTCAAAAGCTTCAATTTTGACCCATTTCAGGCACAGAAATGACTTTAAACACACTTTTTTCAGTTGACAAAGTCATAATTCACATCCAACAGTCATTTAGAGTCAAAAGATTAAATGTTAAAATTTCATCCATATTGACCATTTTGGGATCGTTCGACATGTCCGGAGTCATCGTTTTTCATCCGAAAATTGATTTTTTGGACTGTACCAAAAATTATTCAAAATGTCAATTGGATCGTGCCTCATTTTGAATAACCACTTTTTAAACCCTCACAGTGACCAAAATTGCCAATTTTACAGAGTTTTGCTTACACAAAAGCTTCAATTTTGACCCGTTTCAGGCACAGAAATGACTTTAAACACACTTATTTTAGTTGACAAAGTCATTATTCACATCCAACAGTCATTTAGAGTCAAAAGATTAAATGTTAAAATTTCATCCATATTGACCATTTTGGGATCGTTCGACATGTCCGGAGTCATTGTTTTTCATCCGAAAATTTATTTTTTGGACTGTACCAAAAATTATTCAAAATGTCAATTGGATCGTGCCTCATTTTGAATAACCACTTTTTAAACCCTCACAGTGACCAAAATTGCCAATTTTACAGAGTTTTGCTTACACAAAAGCTTCAATTTTGACCCGTTTCAGGCACAGAAATGACTTTAAACACACTTATTTTAGTTGACAAAGTCATTATTCACATCCAACAGTCATTTAGAGTCAAAAGATTAAATGTTAAAATTTCATCCATATTGACCATTTTGGGATCGTTCGACATGTCCGGAGTCATTGTTTTTCATCCGAAAATTTATTTTTTGGACTGTACCAAAAATGATTCAAAATGTCAATTGGATCGTGCCTCATGTTGAATACCCACTTTTTAAACCCTCACAGTGACCAAAATTGCCATTTTTACAGAGTTTTGATTACTCAAAAGCTTCAATTGTTACCCCTTTGAGGCACAGAAATGACTTTAAACACACTTATTTTAGTTGACAAAGTCATAATTCACATCCAACAGTCATTTACAGTCAAAAGATTAAATGTTAAAATTTCATCCATATTGACCATTTTGGGATCGTTCGACATGTCCGGAGTCATCGTTTTTCATCCGAAAATTGATTTTTTGGACTGTACCAAAAATGATTCAAAATGTCAATTGGATCGAGCCTCATTTTGAATAACCCCTTTTTAAACCCTCACAGTGACCAAAATTGCCAATTTTACAGAGTTTTGCTTACACAAAAGCTTCAATTTTGACCCGTTTCAGGCACAGAAATGACTTTAAACACACTTATTTTAGTTGACAAAGTCATTATTCACATCCAACAGTCATTTAGAGTCAAAAGATTAAATGTTAAAATTTCATCCATATTGACCATTTTGGGATCGTTCGACATTTGATTTTTTGGACTGTACCAAAAATGATTCAAAATGTCAATTGGATCGTGCCTCATGTTGAATAACCACTTTTTAAACCCTCACAGTGACCAAAATTGCCATTTTTACAGAGTTTTGATTACTCAAAAGCTTCAATTTTGACCCATTTCAGGCACAGAAATGACTTTAAACACACTTATTTTAGTTGACAAAGTCATAATTCACATCCAACAGTCATTTACAGTCAAAAGATTAAATGTTAACATTTCATCCATATTGACCATTTTGGAATCGTTCGACATGTCCGGAGTCATCGTTTTTCATCCGAAAATTGATTTTTTGGACTGTACCAAAATGATTCAAAATGTCAATTGGATCGTGCCTCATGTTGAATAACCACTTTTTAAACCCTCACAGTGACCAAAATTGCCATTTTTACAGAGTTTTGATTACTCAAAAGCTTCAATTTTTACCCCTTTGAGGCACAGAAATGACTTTAAACACACTTATTTTAGTTGACAAAGTCATAATTCACATCCAACAGTCATTTACAGTCAAAAGATTAAATGTTAAAATTTCATCCATATTGACCATTTTGGGATCGTTCGACATGTCCGGAGTCATCGTTTTTCATCTGAAAATTGATTTTTTGGACTGTACCGAAAATGATTCAAAATGTCAATTGGATCGTGCCTCATGTTGAATAACCACTTTTTAAACCCTCACAGTGACCAAAATTGCCATTTTTACAGAGTTTTGATTACTCAAAAGCTTCAATTGTTACCCCTTTGAGGGACAGAAATGACTTTAAACACACTTATTTTAGTTGACAAAGTCATAATTCACATCCAACAGTCATTTAGAGTCAAAAGATTAAATGTTAAAATTTCATCCATATTGACCATTTTGGGATCGTTCGACATGTCCGGAGTCATCGTTTTTCATCCGAAAATTGATTTTTTGGACTGTACCAAACATGATTCAAAATGTCAATTGGATCGTGCCTCATGTTGAATAACCACTTTTTAAACCCTCACAGTGACCAAAATTGCCATTTTTACAGAGTTTTGATTACTCAAAAGCTTCAATTTTGACCCATTTCAGGCACAGAAATGACTTTAAACACACTTATTTTAGTTGACAAAGTCATAATTCACATCCAACAGTCATTTACAGTCAAAAGATTAAATGTTAAAATTTCATCCATATTGACCATTTTGGGATCGTTCGACATGTCCGGAGTCATCGTTTTTCATCCGAAAATTGATTTTTTGGACTGTACCAAAAATGATTCAAAATGTCAATTGGATTGTGCCTCATGTTGAATAACCACTTTTTAAACCCTCACAGTGACCAAAATTGCCATTTTTACACAGTTTTGCTTATTCAAAAGCTTCAATTTTGACCCATTTCAGGCACAGAAATGACTTTAAACACACTTATTTTAGTTGACAAAGTCATAATTCACATCCAACAGTCATTTACAGTCAAAAGATTAAATGTTAACATTTCATCCATATTGACCATTTTGGGATCGTTCGACATGTCCGGAGTCATCGTTTTTCATCCGAAAATTGATTTTTTGGACTGTACCAAAAATGATTCAAAATGTCAATTGGATCGTGCCTCATGTTGAATAACCACTTTTTAAACCCTCACAGTGACCAAAATTGCCATTTTTACAGAGTTTTGATTACTCAAAAGCTTCAATTTTTACGCCTTTGAGGCACAGAAATGACTTTAAACACACTTATTTTAGTTGACAAAGTCATAATTCACATCCAACAGTCATTTACAGTCAAAAGATTAAATGTTAAAATTTCATCCATATTGACCATTTTGGGATCGTTCGACATGTCCGGAGTCATCGTTTTTCATCCGAAAATTGATTTTTTGGACTGTACCAAAAATGATTCAAAATGTCAATTGGATCGTGCCTCATGTTGAATAACCACTTTTTAAACCCTCACAGTGACCAAAATTGCCATTTTTACAGAGTTTTGATTACTCAAAAGCTTCAATTTTGACCCATTTCAGGCACAGAAATGACTTTAAACACACTTTTTTCAGTTGACAAAGTCATAATTCACATCCAACAGTCATTTACAGTCAAAAGATTAAATGTTAAAATTTCATCCATATTGACCATTTTGGGATCGTTCGACATGTCCGGAGTCATCGTTTTTCATCCGAAAATTGATTTTTTGGACTGTACCAAAAATGATTCAAAATGTCAATTGGATCGTGCCTCATGTTGAATAACCACTTTTTAAACCCTCACAGTGACCAAAATTGCCATTTTTACAGAGTTTTGATTACTCAAAAGCTTCAATTTTGACCCGTTTCAGGCACAGAAATGACTTTAAACACACTTATTTTAGTTGACAAAGTCATTATTCACATCCAACAGTCATTTAGAGTCAAAAGATTAAATGTTAAAGTTTCATCCATATTGACCATTTTGGGATCGTTCGACATGTCCGGAGTCATCGTTTTTCATCCGAAAATTGATTTTTTGGACTGTACCAAAAATGATTCAAAATGTCAATTGGATCGTGCCTCATGTTGAATAACCACTTTTTAAACCCTCACAGTGACCAAAATTGCCATTTTTACAGAGTTTTGATTACTCAAAAGCTTCAATTTTTACCCCTTTGAGGCACAGAAATGACTTTAAACACACTTATTTCAGTTGACAAAGTCATAATTCACATCCAACAGTCATTTACAGTCAAAAGATTAAATGTTAAAATTTCATCCATATTGACCATTTTGGGATCGTTCGACATGTCCGGAGTCATCGTTTTTCATCCGAAAATTGATTTTTTGAACTGTACCAAAAATGATCCAAAATGTCATTTGGATTGTGCCTCATGTTGAATAACCACTTTTTAAACCCTCACAGTGACCAAAATTGCCATTTTTACAGAGTTTTGCTTACTCAAAAGCTTCAATTTTGACCCATTTCAGGCACAAAATGACTTTAAACACACTTATTTTAGTTGACAAAGCCATAATTCACATCCAACAGTCATTTAGAGTCAAAAGATTAAATGTTAAAATTTCATCATTATAGACCATTTTGGGAACGTTCGACAGGTCCGGAGTCATCGTTTTTCATCCGAAAATTGATTTTTTGGACTGTACCAAAAATGATTCAAAATGTCAATTGGATCGTGCCTCATGTTGAATAACCACTTTTTAAACCCTCACAGTGACCAAAATTGCCATTTTTACAGAGTTTTGATTACTCAAAAGCTTCAATTTTGACCCATTTCAGGCACAGAAATGACTTTAAACACACTTTTTTCAGTTGACAAAGTCATAATTCACATTAAACAGTCATTTACAGTCAAATGATTAAATGTTAAAATTTCATCCATATTGACCATTTTGGGATCGTTCGACATGTCCGGAGTCATCGTTTTTCATCCGAAAATTGATTTTTTGGACTGTACCAAAAATGATTCAAAATGTCAATTGGATCGTGCCTCATTTTGAATAACCACTTTTTAAACCCTCACAGTGACCAAAATTGCCAATTTTACAGAGTTTTGCTTACACAAAAGCTTCAATTTTGACCCGTTTCAGGCACAGAAATGACTTTAAACACACTTATTTTAGTTGACAAAGTCATTATTCACATCCAACAGTCATTTAGAGTCAAAAGATTAAATGTTAAAATTTCATCCATATTGACCATTTTGGGATCGTTCGACATGTCCGGAGTCATCGTTTTTCATCCGAAAATTTATTTTTTGGACTGTACCAAAAATGATTCAAAATGTCAATTGGATCGTGCCTCATGTTGAATACCCACTTTTTAAACCCTCACAGTGACCAAAATTGCCATTTTTACAGAGTTTTGATTACTCAAAGGCTTCAATTTTGACCCATTTCAGGCACAGAAATGACTTTAAACACACTTATTTTAGTTGACAAAGTCATAATTCACATCCAACAGTCATTTACAGTCAAAAGATTAAATGTTAAAATTTCATCCATATTGACCATTTTGGGATCGTTCGACATGTCCGGAGTCATCGTTTTTCATCCGAAAATTGATTTTTTGGACTGTACCAAAAATGATTCAAAATGTCAATTGGATTGTGCCTCATGTTGAATAACCACTTTTTAAACCCTCACAGTGACCAAAATTGCCATTTTTACAGAGTTTTGCTTACTCAAAAGCTTCAATTTTGACCCATTTCAGGCACAGAAATGACTTTAAACACACTTATTTTAGTTGACAAAGTCATAATTCACATCCAACAGTCATTTACAGTCAAAAGATTAAATGTTAACATTTCATCCATATTGACCATTTTGGGATCGTTCGACATGTCCGGAGTCATCGTTTTTCATCCGAAAATTGATTTTTTGGACTGTACCAAAAATGATTCAAAATGTCAATTAGATCGTGCCTCATGTTGAATAACCACTTTTTAAACCCTCACAGTGACCAAAATTGCCATTTTTACAGAGTTTTGATTACTCAAAAGCTTCAATTTTTACCCCTTTGAGGCACAGAAATGACTTTAAACACACTTATTTTAGTTGACAAAGTCATAATTCACATCCAACAGTCATTTACAGTCAAAAGATTAAATGTTAAAATTTCATCCATATTGACCATTTTGTGAACGTTCGACATGTCCGGAGTCATCGTTTTTCATCCGAAAATTGATTTTTTGGACTGTACCAAAAATGATTCAAAATGTCAATTGGATCGTGCCTCATGTTGAATAACCACTTTTTAAACCCTCACAGTGACCAAAATTGCCATTTTTACAGAGTTTTGATTACTCAAAAGCTTCAATTTTGACCCATTTCAGGCACAGAAATGACTTTAAACACACTTTTTTCAGTTGACAAAGTCATAATTCACATCCAACAGTCATTTACAGTCAAAAGATTAAATGTTAAAATTTCATCCATATTGACCATTTTGGGATCGTTCGACATGTCCGGAGTCATCGTTTTTCATCCGAAAATTGATTTTTTGGACTGTACCAAAAATGATTCAAAATGTCAATTGGATCGTGCCTCATTTTGAATAACCACTTTTTAAACCCTCACAGTGACCAAAATTGCCAATTTTACAGAGTTTTGATTACTCAAAATCTTCAATTTTGACCCGTTTCAGGCACAGAAATGACTTTAAACACACTTATTTTAGTTGACAAAGTCATTATTCACATCCAACAGTCATTTAGAGTCAAAAGATTAAATGTTAAAATTTCATCCATATTGACCATTTTGGGATCGTTCGACATGTCCGGAGTCATCGTTTTTCATCCGAAAATTGATTTTTTGGACTGTACCAAAAATGATTCAAAATGTCAATTGGATCGTGCCTCATGTTGAATAACCACTTTTTAAACCCTCACAGTGACCAAAATTGCCATTTTTACAGAGTTTTGATTACTCAAAAGCTTCAATTTTTACCCCTTTGAGGCACAAAAATGACTTTAAACACACTTATTTTAGTTGACAAAGTCATAATTCACATCCAACAGTCATTTACAGTCAAAAGATTAAATGTTAAAATTTCATCCATATTGACCATTTTGGGATCGTTCGACATGTCCGGAGTCATCGTTTTTCATCCGAAAATTGATTTTTTGAACTGTACCAAAAATGATTCAAAATGTCAATTGGATCGTGCCTCATGTTGAATAACCACTTTTTAAACCCTCACAGTGACCAAAATTGCCAATTTTACACAGTTTTGCTTACTCAAAAGCTTCAATTTTGACCCATTTCAGGCACAGAAATGACTTTAAACACACTTATTTTAGTTGACAAAGCCATAATTCACATCCAACAGTCATTTAGAGTCAAAAGATTAAATGTTAAAATTTCATCATTATAGACCATTTTGGGAACGTTCGACAGGTCCGGAGTCATCGTTTTTCATCCGAAAATTGATTTTTTGGACTGTACCAAAAATGATTCAAAATGTCAATTGGATCGTGCCTCATGTTGAATAACCACTTTTTAAACCCTCACAGTGACCAAAATTGCCATTTTTACAGAGTTTTGATTACTCAAAAGCTTCAATTTTGACCCATTTCAGGCACAGAAATGACTTTAAACACACTTTTTTCAGTTGACAAAGTCATAATTCACATCCAACAGTCATTTACAGTCAAATGATTAAATGTTAAAATTTCATCCATATTGACCATTTTGGGATCGTTCGACATGTCCGGAGTCATCGTTTTTCATCCGAAAATTGATTTTTTGGACTGTACCAAAAATGATTCAAAATGTCAATTGGATCGTGCCTCATTTTGAATAACCACTTTTTAAACCCTCACAGTGACCAAAATTGCCAATTTTACAGAGTTTTGCTTACACAAAAGCTTCAATTTTGACCCGTTTCAGGCACAGAAATGACTTTAAACACACTTATTTTAGTTGACAAAGTCATTATTCACATCCAACAGTCATTTAGAGTCAAAAGATTAAATGTTAAAATTTCATCCATATTGTCCATTTTGGGATCGTTCGACATGTCCGGAGTCATCGTTTTTCATCCGAAAATTGATTTTTTGGACTGTACCAAAAATGATTCGAAATGTCAATTGGATTGTGCCTCATGTTGAATAACCACTTTTTAAACCCTCACAGTGACCAAAATTGCCATTTTTACAGAGTTTTGCTTACTCAAAAGCTTCAATTTTGACCCATTTCAGGCACAGAAATGACTTTAAACACACTTATTTTAGTTGACAAAGTCATAATTCACATCCAACAGTCATTTACAGTCAAAAGATTAAATGTTAACATTTCATCCATATTGACCATTTTGGGATCGTTCGACATGTCCGGAGTCATCGTTTTTCATCCGAAAATTGATTTTTTGGACTGTACCAAAAATGATTCAAAATGTCAATTAGATCGTGCCTCATGTTGAATAACCACTTTTTAAACCCTCACAGTGACCAAAATTGCCATTTTTACAGAGTTTTGATTACTCAAAAGCTTCAATTTTTACCCCTTTGAGGCACAGAAATGACTTTAAACACACTTATTTTAGTTGACAAAGTCATAATTCACATCCAACAGTCATTTACAGTCAAAAGATTAAATGTTAAAATTTCATCCATATTGACCATTTTGTGATCGTTCGACATGTCCGGAGTCATCGTTTTTCATCCGAAAATTGATTTTTTGGACTGTACCAAAAATGATTCAAAATGTCAATTGGATCGTGCCTCATGTTGAATAACCACTTTTTAAACCCTCACAGTGACCAAAATTGCCATTTTTACAGAGTTTTGATTACTCAAAAGCTTCAATTTTGACCCATTTCAGGCACAGAAATGACTTTAAACACACTTTTTTCAGTTGACAAAGTCATAATTCACATCCAACAGTCATTTACAGTCAAAAGATTAAATGTTAAAATTTCATCCATATTGACCATTTTGGGATCGTTCGACATGTCCGGAGTCATCGTTTTTCATCCGAAAATTGATTTTTTGGACTGTACCAAAAATGATTCAAAATGTCAATTGGATCGTGCCTCATTTTGAATAACCACTTTTTAAACCCTCACAGTGACCAAAATTGCCAATTTTACAGAGTTTTGCTTACACAAAAGCTTCAATTTTGACCCGTTTCAGGCACAGAAATGACTTTAAACACACTTATTTTAGTTGACAAAGTCATTATTCACATCCAACAGTCATTTAGAGTCAAAAGATTAAATGTTAAAATTTCATCCATATTGACCATTTTGGGATCGTTCGACATGTCCGGAGTCATCGTTTTTCATCCGAAAATTGATTTTTTGGACTGTACCAAAAATGATTCAAAATGTCAATTGGATCGTGCCTCATGTTGAATAACCACTTTTTAAACCCTCACAGTGACCAAAATTGCCATTTTTACAGAGTTTTGATTACTCAAAAGCTTCAATTTTTACCCCTTTGAGGCACAGAAATGACTTTAAACACACTTATTTTAGTTGACAAAGTCATAATTCACATCCAACAGTCATTTACAGTCAAAAGATTAAATGTTAAAATTTCATCCATATTGACCATTTTGGGATCGTTCGACATGTCCGGAGTCATCGTTTTTCATCCGAAAATTGATTTTTTGAACTGTACCAAAAATGATTCAAAATGTCAATTGGATCGTGCCTCATGTTGAATAACCACTTTTTAAACCCTCACAGTGACCAAAATTGCCAATTTTACAGAGTTTTGATTACTCAAAAGCTTCAATTTTGACCCGTTTCAGGCACAGAAATGACTTTAAACACACTTATTTTAGTTGACAAAGTCATTATTCACATCCAACAGTCATTTAGAGTCAAAAGATTAAATGTTAAAATTTCATCCATATTGACCATTTTGGGATCGTTCGACATGTCCGGAGTCATCGTTTTTCATCCGAAAATTTATTTTTTGGACTGTACCAAAAATGATTCAAAATGTCAATTGGATCGTGCCTCATGTTGAATACCCACTTTTTAAACCCTCACAGTGACCAAAATTGCCATTTTTACAGAGTTTTGATTACTCAAAAGCTTCAATTGTTACCCCTTTGAGGCACAGAAATGACTTTAAACACACTTATTTTAGTTGACAAAGTCATAATTCACATCCAACAGTCATTTACAGTCAAAAGATTAAATGTTAAAATTTCATCCATATTGACCATTTTGGGATCGTTCGACATGTCCGGAGTCATCGTTTTTCATCCGAAAATTGATTTTTTGGACTGTACCAAAAATGATTCAAAATGTCAATTGTATCGTGCCTCATTTTGAATAACCACTTTTTAAACCCTCACAGTGACCAAAATTGCCAATTTTACAGAGTTTTGCTTACACAAAAGCTTCAATTTTGACCTGTTTCAGGCACAGAAATGACTTGAAACACACTTATTTTAGTTGACAAAGTCATTATTCACATCCAACAGTCATTTAGAGTCAAAAGATTAAATGTTAAAATTTCATCCATATTGACCATTTTGGGATCGTTCGACATGTCCGGAGTCATCGTTTTTCATCCGAAAATTGATTTTTTGGACTGTACCAAAAATGATTCAAAATGTCAATTGGATCGTGCCTCATGTTGAATAACCACTTTTTAAACCCTCACAGTGACCAAAATTGCCATTTTTACAGAGTTTTGATTACTCAAAAGCTTCAATTTTGACCCATTTCAGGCACAGAAATGACTTTAAACACACTTATTTTAGTTGACAAAGTCATAATTCACATCCAACAGTCATTTACAGTCAAAAGATTAAATGTTAAAATTTCATCCATATTGACCATTTGGGATCGTTCGACATGTCCGGAGTCATCGTTTTTCATCCGAAAATTGATTTTTTGGACTGTACCAAAAATGATTCAAAATGTCAATTGGATTGTGCCTCATGTTGAATAACCACTTTTTAAACCCTCACAGTGACCAAAATTGCCATTTTTACACAGTTTTGCTTACTCAAAAGCTTCAATTTTGACCCATTTCAGGCACAGAAATGTCTTTAAACACACTTATTTTAGTTGACAAAGTCATAATTCACATCCAACAGTAGTTTACAGTCAAAAGATTAAATGTTAACATTTCATCCATATTGACCATTTTGGGATCGTTCGACATGTCCGGAGTCATCGTTTTTCATCCGAAAATTGATTTTTTGGACTGTACCAAAAATGATTCAAAATGTCAATTGGATCGTGCCTCATGTTGAATAACCACTTTTTAAACCCTCACAGTGACCAAAATTGCCATTTTTACAGAGTTTTGATTACTCAAAAGCTTCAATTTTTACCCCTTTGAGGCACAGAAATGACTTTAAACACACTTATTTTAGTTGACAAAGTCATAATTCACATCCAACAGTCATTTACAGTCAAAAGATTAAATGTTAAAATTTCATCCATATTGACCATTTTGGGATCGTTCGACATTTCCGGAGTCATCGTTTTTCATCCGAAAATTGATTTTTTGGACTGTACCAAAAATGATTCAAAATGTCAATTGGATCGTGCCTCATGTTGAATAACCACTTTTTAAACCCTCACAGTGACCAAAATTGCCATTTTTACAGAGTTTTGATTACTCAAAAGCTTCAATTTTGACCCATTTCAGGCACAGAAATGACTTTAAACACACTTTTTTCAGTTGACAAAGTCATAATTCACATCCAACAGTCATTTACAGTCAAAAGATTAAATGTTAAAATTTCATCCATATTGACCATTTTGGGATCGTTCGACATGTCCGGAGTCATCGTTTTTCATCCGAAAATTGATTTTTTGGACTGTACCAAAAATGATTCAAAATGTCAATTGGATCGTGCCTCATGTTGAATAACCACTTTTTAAACCCTCACAGTGACTAAAATTGCCATTTTTACAGAGTTTTGATTACTCAAAAGCTTCAATTTTGACCCGTTTCAGGCACAGAAATGACTTTAAACACACTTATTTTAGTTGACAAAGTCATTATTCACATCCAACAGTCATTTAGAGTCAAAAGATTAAATGTTAAAATTTCATCCATATTCACCATTTTGGGATCGTTCGACATGTCCGGAGTCATCGTTTTTCATCCGAAAATTGATTTTTTGGACTGTACCAAAAATGATTCAAAATGTCAATTGGATCGTGCCTCATGTTGAATAACCACTTTTTAAACCCTCACAGTGACCAAAATTGCCATTTTTACAGAGTTTTGATTACTCAAAAGCTTCAATTTTTACCCCTTTGAGGCACAGAAATGACTTTAAACACACTTATTTTAGTTGACAAAGTCATAATTCACATCCAACAGTCATTTACAGTCAAAAGATTAAATGTTAAAATTTCATCCATATTGACCATTTTGGGATCGTTCGACATGTCCGGAGTCATCGTTTTTCATCCGAAAATTGATTTTTTGAACTGTACCAAAAATGATTCAAAATGTCAATTGGATCGTGCCTCATGTTGAATAACCACTTTTTAAACCCTCACAGTGACCAAAATTGCCAATTTTACACAGTTTTGCTTACTCAAAAGCTTCAATTTTGACCCATTTCAGGCACAGAAATGACTTTAAACACACTTATTTTAGTTGACAAAGCCATAATTCACATCCAACAGTCATTTAGAGTCAAAAGATTAAATGTTAAAATTTCATCATTATAGACCATTTTGGGAACGTTCGACAGGTCCGGAGTCATCGTTTTTCATCCGAAAATTGATTTTTTGGACTGTACCAAAAATGATTCAAAATGTCAATTGGATCGTGCCTCATGTTGAATAACCACTTTTTAAACCCTCACAGTGACCAAAATTGCCATTTTTACAGAGTTTTGATTACTCAAAAGCTTCAATTTTTACCCCTTTGAGGCACAGAAATTACTTTAAACACACTTATTTTAGTTGACAAAGTCATAATTCACATCCAACAGTCATTTACAGTCAAAAGATTAAATGTTAAAATTTCATCCATATTGACCATTTTGGGATCGTTCGACATGTCCGGAGTCATCGTTTTTCATCCGAAAATTGATTTTTTGGACTGTACCAAAAATGATTCAAAATGTCAATTGGATCGTTCCTCATGTTGAATAACCACTTTTTAAACCCTCACAGTGACCAAAATTGCCATTTTTACAGAGTTTTGCTTACTCAAAAGCTTCAATTTTGACCCATTTCAGGCACAGAAATGACTTTAAACACACTTATTTTAGTTGACAAAGTCATAATTCACATCCAACAGTCATTTACAGTCAAAAGATTAAATGTTAAAATTTCATCCATATTGACCATTTTGGGATCGTTCGACATGTCCGGAGTCATCGTTTTTCATCCGAAAATTGATTTTTTGGACTGTACCAAAAATGATTCAAAATGTCAATTGGATCGTTCCTCATGTTGAATAACCACTTTTTAAACCCTCACAGTGACCAAAATTGCCATTTTTACAGAGTTTTGCTTACTCAAAAGCTTCAATTTTGACCCATTTCAGGCACAGAAATGACTTTAAACACACTTATTTTAGTTGACAAAGTCATAATTCACATCCAACAGTCATTTACAGTCAAAAGATTAAATGTTAAAATTTCATCCATATTGACCATTTTGGGATCGTTCGACATGTCCGGAGTCATCGTTTTTCATCCGAAAATTGATTTTTTGAACTGTACCAAAAATGATTCAAAATGTCAATTGGATCGTGCCTCATGTTGAATAACCACTTTTTAAACCCTCACAGTGACCAAAATTGCCAATTTTACACAGTTTTGCTTACTCAAAAGCTTCAATTTTGACCCATTTCAGGCACAGAAATGACTTTAAACACACTTATTTTAGTTGACAAAGCCATAATTCACATCCAACAGTCATTTAGAGTCAAAAGATTAAATGTTAAAATTTCATCATTATAGACCATTTTGGGAACGTTCAACAGGTCCGGAGTCATCGTTTTTCGTCTGAAAATTGATTTTTTGGACTGGACCAAAAATGATTCAAAATGTCAATTGGATCGTGCCTCATGTTGAATAACCACTTTTTAAACCCTCACAGTGACCAAAATTGCCATTTTTACAGAGTTTTGATTACTCAAAAGCTTCAATTTTGACCCATTTCAGGCACAGAAATGACTTTAAACACACTTATTTTAGTTGACAAAGTCATAATTCACATCCAACAGTCATTTACAGTCAAAAGATTAAATGTTAAAATTTCATCCATATTGACCATTTTGGGATCGTTCGACATGTCCGGAGTCATCGTTTTTCATCCGAAAATTGATTTTTTGGACTGTACCAAAAATGATTCAAAATGTCAATTGGATCGTGCCTCATGTTGAATAACCACTTTTTAAACCCTCACAGTGACCAAAATTGCCATTTTTACAGAGTTTTGATTACTCAAAAGCTTCAATTTTGACCCATTTCAGGCACAGAAATGACTTTAAACACACTTATTTTAGTTGACAAAGTCATAATTCACATCCAACAGTCATTTAGAGTCAAAAGATTAAATGTTAAAATTTCATCCATATTGACCATTTTGGGATCGTTCGACATGTCCGGAGTCATCGTTTTTCATCCGAAAATTGATTTTTTGGACTGTACCAAAAATGATTCAAAATGTCAATTGGATCGTGCCTCATGTTGAATAACCACTTTTTAAACCCTCACAGTGACCAAAATTGCCATTTTTACAGAGTTTTGCTTACTCAAAAGCTTCAATTTTGACCCATTTCAGGCACAGAAATGACTTTAAACACACTTATTTTAGTTGACAAAGTCATAATTCACATCCAACAGTCATTTACAGTCAAAAGATTAAATGTTAAAATTTCATCCATATTGACCATTTTGGGATCGTTCGACATGTCCGGAGTCATCGTTTTTCATCCGAAAATTGATTTTATGGACTGTACCAAAAATGATTCAAAATGTCAATTGGATCGTGCCTCATGTTGAATAACCACTTTTTAAACCCTCACAGTGACCAAAATTGCCATTTTTACAGAGTTTTGCTTACTCAAAAGCTTCAATTTTGACCCATTTCAGGCACAGAAATGACTTTAAACACACTTATTTTAGTTGACAAAGTCATAATTCACATCCAACAGTCATTTACAGTCAAAAGATTAAATGTTAAAATTTCATCCATATTGACCATTTTGGGATCGTTCGACATGTCCGGAGTCATCGTTTTTCATCCGAAAATTGATTTTTTGGACTGTACCAAAAATGATTCAAAATGTCAATTGGATCATGCCTCATGTTGAATAACCACTTTTTAAACCCTCACAGTGACCAAAATTGCCATTTTTACAGAGTTTTGCTTACTCAAAAGCTTCAATTTTGACCCATTTCAGGCACAGAAATGACTTTAAACACACTTATTTTAGTTGACAAAGTCATAATTCACATCCAACAGTCATTTACAGTCAAAAGATTAAATGTTAACATTTCATCCATATTGACCATTTTGGGATCGTTCGACATGTCCGGAGTCATCGTTTTTCATCCGAAAATTGATTTTTTGGACTGTACCAAAAATGATTCAAAATGTCAATTGGATCGTGCCTCATGTTGAATAACCACTTTTTAAACCCTCACAGTGACCAAAATTGCCATTTTTACAGAGTTTTGATTACTCAAAAGCTTCAATTTTTACCCCTTTGATGCACAGAAATGACTTTAAACACACTTATTTTAGTTGACAAAGTCATAATTCACATCCAACAGTCATTTACAGTCAAAAGATTAAATGTTAAAATTTCATCAATATTGACCATTTTGGGATCGTTCGACATGTCCGGAGTCATCGTTTTTCATCCGAAAATTGATTTTTTGGACTGTACCAAAAATGATTCAAAATGTCAATTGGATCGTGCCTCATGTTGAATAACCACTTTTTAAACCCTCACAGTGACCAAAATTGCCATTTTTACAGAGTTTTGATTACTCAAAAGCTTCAATTTTGACCCATTTCAGGCACAGAAATGACTTTAAACACACTTTTTTCAGTTGACAAAGTCATAATTCACATCCAACAGTCATTTACAGTCAAAAGATTAAATGTTAAAATTTCATCCATATTGACCATTTTGGGATCGTACAACATGTCCGGAGTCATCGTTTTTCATCCGAAAATTGATTTTTTGGACTGTACCAAAAATGATTCAAAATGTCAATTGGATCGTGCCTCATGTTGAATAACCACTTTTTAAACCCTCACAGTGACCAAAATTGCCATTTTTACAGAGTTTTGCTTACTCAAAAGCTTCAATTTTGACCCATTTCAGGCACAGAAATGACTTTAAACACACTTATTTTAGTTGACAAAGTCATAATTCACATCCAACAGTCATTTACAGTCAAAAGATTAAATGTTAAAATTTCATCCATATTGACCATTTTGGGATCGTTCGACATGTCCGGAATCATCGTTTTTCATCCGAAAATTGATTTTTTGGACTGTACCAAAAATGATTCAAAATGTCAATTGGATCGTACCTCATGTTGAATAACCACTTTTTAAACCCTCACAGTGACCAAAATTGCCATTTTTACAGAGTTTTGCTTACTCAAAAGCTTCAATTTTGACCCATTTCAGGCACAGAAATGACTTTAAACACACTTATTTTAGTTGACAAAGTCATAATTCACATCCAACAGTCATTTACAGTCAAAAGATTAAATGTTAAAATTTCATCCATATTGACCATTTTGGGATCGTTCGACATGTCCGGAGTCATCGTTTTTCATCCGAAAATTGATTTTTTGGACTGTACCAAAAATGATTCAAAATGTCAATTGGATCATGCCTCATGTTGAATAACCACTTTTTAAACCCTCACAGTGACCAAAATTGCCATTTTTACAGAGTTTTGCTTACTCAAAAGCTTCAATTTTGACCCATTTCAGGCACAGAAATGACTTTAAACACACTTATTTTAGTTGACAAAGTCATAATTCACATCCAACAGTCATTTACAGTCAAAAGATTAAATGTTAACATTTCATCCATATTGACCATTTTGGGATCGTTCGACATGTCCGGAGTCATCGTTTTTCATCCGAAAATTGATTTTTTGGACTGTACCAAAAATGATTCAAAATGTCAATTGGATCGTGCCTCATGTTGAATAACCACTTTTTAAACCCTCACAGTGACCAAAATTGCCATTTTTACAGAGTTTTGATTACTCAAAAGCTTCAATTTTTACCCCTTTGATGCACAGAAATGACTTTAAACACACTTATTTTAGTTGACAAAGTCATAATTCACATCCAACAGTCATTTACAGTCAAAAGATTAAATGTTAAAATTTCATCAATATTGACCATTTTGGGATCGTTCGACATGTCCGGAGTCATCGTTTTTCATCCGAAAATTGATTTTTTGGACTGTACCAAAAATGATTCAAAATGTCAATTGGATCGTGCCTCATGTTGAATAACCACTTTTTAAACCCTCACAGTGACCAAAATTGCCATTTTTACAGAGTTTTGATTACTCAAAAGCTTCAATTTTGACCCATTTCAGGCACAGAAATGACTTTAAACACACTTTTTTCAGTTGACAAAGTCATAATTCACATCCAACAGTTATTTACAGTCAAAAGATTAAATGTTAAAATTTCATCCATATTGACCATTTTGGGATCGTTCGACATGTCCGGAGTCATCGTTTTTCATCCGAAAATTGATTTTTTGGACTGTACCAAAAATGATTCAAAATGTCAATTGGATCGTGCCTCATTTTGAATAACCACTTTTTAAACCCTCACAGTGACCAAAATTGCCAATTTTACAGAGTTTTGCTTACACAAAAGCTTCAATTTTGACCCGTTTCAGGCACAGAAATGACTTTAAACACACTTATTTTAGTTGACAAAGTCATTATTCACATCCAACAGTCATTTAGAGTCAAAAGATTAAATGTTAAAATTTCATCCATATTGACCATTTTGGGATTGTTCGACATGTCCGGAGTCATCGTTTTTCATCCGAAAATTGATTTTTTGGACTGTACCAAAAATGATTCAAAATGTCAATTGGATCGTGCCTCATGTTGAATAACCACTTTTTAAACCCTCACAGTGACCAAAATTGCCATTTTTACAGAGTTTTGCTTACTCAAAAGCTTCAATTTTGACCCATTTCAGGCACAGAAATGACTTTAAACACACTTATTTTAGTTGACAAAGTCATAATTCACATCCAACAGTCATTTACAGTCAAAAGATTAAATGTTAAAATTTCATCCATATTGACCATTTTGGGATCGTTCGACATGTCCGGAGTCATCGTTTTTTATCCGAAAATTGATTTTTTTAACTGTACCAAAAATGATTCAAAATGTCAATTGGATCGTGCCTCATGTTGAATAACCACTTTTTAAACCCTCACAGTGACCAAAATTGCCAATTTTACACAGTTTTGCTTACTCAAAAGCTTCAATTTTGACCCATTTCAGGCACAGAAATGACTTTAAACACACTTATTTTAGTTGACAAAGCCATAATTCACATCCAACAGTCATTTAGAGTCAAAAGATTAAATGTTAAAATTTCATCATTATAGACCATTTTGGGAACGTTCGACAGGTCCGGAGTCATCGTTTTTCGTCTGAAAATTGATTTTTTGGACTGTACCAAAAATGATTCAAAATGTCAATTGGATCGTGCCTCATGTTGAATAACCACTTTTTAAACCCTCAGAGTGACCAAAATTGCCATTTTTACAGAGTTTTGATTACTCAAAAGCTTCAATTTTTACCCCTTTGAGGCACAGAAATGACTTCAACCACATGGCTGCTGCGGGGATTTTTGCGCTGTGCTGCAAATTGCTATTTTGTTGCAGATATGACGAGCTCAGCTCGTCATCAGCACACGACACCCGTGGGTGATGACGAGCTGAGCTCGTCATCAGCAGCGAAAGGGTTAAACACACTTATTTTAGTTGACAAAGTCATAATTCACATCCAACAGTCATTTACAGTCAAAAGATTAAATGTTAAAATTTCATTCATATTGACCATTTTGGGATCGTTCGACATGTCCGGAGTCATCGTTTTTCATCCGAAAATTGATTTTTTGGACTGTACCAAAAATGATTCAAAATGTCAATTGGATCGTGCCTCATTTTGAATAACCACTTTTTAAACCCTCACAGTGACCAAAATTGCCAATTTTACAGAGTTTTGCTTACACAAAAGCTTCAATTTTGACCCGTTTCAGGCACAGAAATGACTTTAAACACACTTATTTTAGTTGACAGAGTCATTATTCACATCCAACAGTCATTTAGAGTCAAAGGATTAAATGTTAAAATTTCATCCATATTGACCATTTTGGGATCGTTCGACATGTCCGGAGTCATCGTTTTTCATCCGAAAATTGATTTTTTGGACTGTACCAAAAATGATTCAAAATGTCAATTGGATCGTGCCTCATTATGAATAACCACTTTTTAAACCCTCTCAGTGACCAAAATTGCCTATTTTACAGAGTTTTGCTTACACAAAAGCTTCAATTTTGACCCGTTTCAGGCACAGAAATGACTTTAAACACACTTATTTTAGTTGACAAAGTCATTATTCACATCCAACAGTCATTTAGAGTCAAAAGATTAAATGTTAAAATTTCATCCATATTGACCATTTTGGGATCGTTCGACATGTCCGGAGTCATCGTTTTTCATCCGAAAATTCATTTTTTGGACTGTGCCAAAAATGATTCAAAATGTCAATTGGATCGTGCCTCATGTTGTATAACCACTTTTTAAACCCTCACAGTGACCAAAATTGCCATTTTTACAGAGTTTTGATTACTCAAAAGCTTCAATTTTGACCCATTTCAGGCACAGAAATGACTTTAAACACACTTATTTTAGTTGACAAAGTCATAATTCACATCCAACAGTCATTTACAGTCAAAAGATTAAATGTTAAAATTTCATCCATATTGACTATTTTGGGATCGTTCGACATGTCCGGAGTCATCGTTTTTCATCCGAAAATTGATTTTTTGGACTGTACCAAAAATGATTCAAAATGTCAATTGGATCGTGCCTCATGTTGAATAACCACTTTTTAAACCCTCACAGTGACCAAAATTGCCATTTTTACAGAGTTTTGCTTACTCAAAAGCTTCAATTTTGACCCATTTCAGGCACAGAAATGACTTTAAACACACTTATTTTAGTTGACAAAGTCATAATTCACATCCAACAGTCATTTACAGTCAAAAGATTAAATGTTAAAATTTCATCCATATTGACCATTTTGGGATCGTTCGATATGTCCGGAGTCATCGTTTTTCATCCGAAAATTGATTTTTTGGACTGTACCAAAAATGATTCAAAATGTCAATTGGATCGTGCCTCATTTTGAATAACCACTTTTTAAACCCTCACAGTGACCAAAATTGCCAATTTTACAGAGTTTTGCTTACACAAAAGCTTCAATTTTGACCCGTTTCAGGCACAGAAATGACTTTAAACACACTTATTTTAGTTGACAAAGTCATTATTCACATCCAACAGTCATTTAGAGTCAAAAGATTAAATGTTAAAATTTCATCCATATTGACCATTTTGGGATCGTTCGACATGTCCGGAGTCATCGTTTTTCATCCGAAAATTTATTTTTTGGACTGTACCAAAAATGATTCAAAATGTCAATTGGATCGTGCCTCATGTTGAATACCCACTTTTTAAACCCTCACAGTGACCAAAATTGCCATTTTTACAGAGTTTTGATTACTCAAAAGCTTCAATTGTTACCCCTTTGAGGCACAGAAATGACTTTAAACACACTTATTTTAGTTGACAAAGTCATAATTCACATCCAACAGTCATTTACAGTCAAAAGATTAAATGTTAAAATTTCATCCATATTGACCATTTTGGGATCGTTCGACATGTCCGGAGTCATCGTTTTTCATCCGAAAATTGATTTTTTGGACTGTACCAAAAATGATTCAAAATGTCAATTGGATCGTTCCTCATGTTGAATAACCACTTTTTAAACCCTCACAGTGACCAAAATTGCCATTTTTACAGAGTTTTGCTTACTCAAAAGCTTCAATTTTGACCCATTTCAGGCACAGAAATGACTTTAAACACACTTATTTTAGTTGACAAAGTCATAATTCACATCCAACAGTCATTTACAGCCAAAAGATTAAATGTTAAAATTTCATCCATATTGACCATTTTGGGATCGTTCGACATGTCCGGAGTCATCGTTTTTCATCCGAAAATTGATTTTTTGGACTGTACCAAAAATGATTCAAAATGTCAATTGGATCGTTCCTCATGTTGAATAACCACTTTTTAAACCCTCACAGTGACCAAAATTGCCATTTTTACAGAGTTTTGCTTACTCAAAAGCTTCAATTTTGACCCATTTCAGGCACAGAAATGACTTTAAACACACTTATTTTAGTTGACAAAGTCATAATTCACATCCAACAGTCATTTACAGTCAAAAGATTAAATGTTAAAATTTCATCCATATTGACCATTTTGGGATCGTTCGACATGTCCGGAGTCATCGTTTTTCATCCGAAAATTGATTTTTTGGACTGTACCAAAAATGATTCAAAATGTCAATTGGATCGTGCCTCATTTTGAATAACCACTTTTTAAACCCTCACAGTGACCAAAATTGCCAATTTTACAGAGTTTTGCTTACACAAAAGCTTCAATTTTGACCCGTTTCAGGCACAGAAATGACTTTAAACACACTTATTTTAGTTGACAAAGTCATTATTCACATCCAACAGTCATTTAGAGTCAAAAGATTAAATGTTAAAATTTCATCCATATTGACCATTTTGGGATCGTTCGACATGTCCGGAGTCATCGTTTTTCATCCGAAAATTGATTTTTTGGACTATACCAAAAATGATTCAAAATGTCAATTGGATCGTGCCTCATGTTGAATAACCACTTTTTAAACCCTCACAGTGACCAAAATTGCCATTTTTACAGAGTTTTGATTACTCAAAAGCTTCAATTTTTACCCCTTTGAGGCACAGAAATGACTTTAAATACACTTATTTTAGTTGACAAAGTCATAATTCACATCCAACAGTCATTTACAGTCAAAAGATTAAATGTTAAAATTTCATCCATATTGACCATTTTGGGATCGTTCGACATGTCCGGAGTCATCGTTTTTCATCCGAAAATTGATTTTTTGAACTGTACCAAAAATGATTCAAAATGTCAATTGGATCGTGCCTCATGTTGAATAACCACTTTTTAAACCCTCACAGTGACCAAAATTGCCAATTTTACACAGTTTTGCTTACTCAAAAGCTTCAATTTTGACCCATTTCAGGCACAGAAATGACTTTAAACACACTTATTTTAGTTGACAAAGCCATAATTCACATCCAACAGTCATTTAGAGTCAAAAGATTCAATGTTAAAATTTCATCATTATAGACCATTTTGGGAACGTTCGACAGGTCCGGAGTCATCGTTTTTCATCCGAAAATTGATTTTTTGGACTGTACCAAAAATGATTCAAAATGTCAATTGGATCGTGCCTCATGTTGAATAACCACTTTTTAAACCCTCACAGTGACCAAAATTGCCATTTTTACAGAGTTTTGATTACTCAAAAGCTTCAATTTTTACCCCTTTGAGGCACAGAAATGACTTTAAACACACTTATTTTAGTTGACAAAGTCATAATTCACATCCAACAGTCATTTACAGTCAAAAGATTAAATGTTAAAATTTCATCCATATTGACCATTTTGGGATCGTTCGACATGTCCGGAGTCATCGTTTTTCATCCGAAAATTGATTTTTTGGACTGTACCAAAAATGATTCAAAATGTCAATTGGATCGTTCCTCATGTTGAATAACCACTTTTTAAACCCTCACAGTGACCAAAATTGCCATTTTTACAGAGTTTTGCTTACTCAAAAGCTTCAATTTTGACCCATTTCAGGCACAGAAATGACTTTAAACACACTTATTTTAGTTGACAAAGTCATAATTCACATCCAACAGTCATTTACAGTCAAAAGATTAAATGTTAAAATTTCATCCATATTGACCATTTTGGGATCGTTCGACATGTCCGGAGTCATCGTTTTTCATCCGAAAATTGATTTTTTGGACTGTACCAAAAATGATTCAAAATGTCAATTGGATCGTTCCTCATGTTGAATAACCACTTTTTAAACCCTCACAGTGACCAAAATTGCCATTTTTACAGAGTTTTGCTTACTCAAAAGCTTCAATTTTGACCCATTTCAGGCACAGAAATGACTTTAAACACACTTATTTTAGTTGACAAAGTCATAATTCACATCCAACAGTCATTTACAGTCAAAAGATTAAATGTTAAAATTTCATCCATATTGACCATTTTGGGATCGTTCGACATGTCCGGAGTCATCGTTTTTCATCCGAAAATTGATTTTTTGAACTGTACCAAAAATGATTCAAAATGTCAATTGGATCGTGCCTCATGTTGAATAACCACTTTTTAAACCCTCACAGTGACCAAAATTGCCAATTTTACACAGTTTTGCTTACTCAAAAGCTTCAATTTTGACCCATTTCAGGCACAGAAATGACTTTAAACACACTTATTTTAGTTGACAAAGCCATAATTCACATCCAACAGTCATTTAGAGTCAAAAGATTAAATGTTAAAATTTCATCATTATAGACCATTTTGGGAACGTTCAACAGGTCCGGAGTCATCGTTTTTCGTCTGAAAATTGATTTTTTGGACTGGACCAAAAATGATTCAAAATGTCAATTGGATCGTGCCTCATGTTGAATAACCACTTTTTAAACCCTCACAGTGACCAAAATTGCCATTTTTACAGAGTTTTGATTACTCAAAAGCTTCAATTTTGACCCATTTCAGGCACAGAAATGACTTTAAACACACTTATTTTAGTTGACAAAGTCATAATTCACATCCAACAGTCATTTACAGTCAAAAGATTAAATGTTAAAATTTCATCCATATTGACCATTTTGGGATCGTTCGACATGTCCGGAGTCATCGTTTTTCATCCGAAAATTGATTTTTTGGACTGTACCAAAAATGATTCAAAATGTCAATTGGATCGTGCCTCATTTTGAATAACCACTTTTTAAACCCTCACAGTGACCAAAATTGCCTATTTTACAGAGTTTTGCTTACACAAAAGCTTCAATTTTGACCCGTTTCAGGCACAGAAATGACTTTAAACACACTTATTTTAGTTGACAAAGTCATTATTCACATCCAACAGTCATTTAGAGTCAAAAGATTAAATGTTAAAATTTCATCCATATTGACCATTTTGGGATCGTTCGACATGTCCGGAGTCATCGTTTTTCATCCGAAAATTGATTTTTTGGACTGTACCAAAAATGATTCAAAATGTCAATTGGATCGTGCCTCATGTTGAATAACCACTTTTTAAACCCTCACAGTGACCAAAATTGCCATTTTTACAGAGTTTTGATTACTCAAAAGCTTCAATTTTGACCCATTTCAGGCACAGAAATGACTTTAAACACACTTATTTTAGTTGACAAAGTCATAATTCACATCCAACAGTCATTTAGAGTCAAAAGATTAAATGTTAAAATTTCATCCATATTGACCATTTTGGGATCGTTCGACATGTCCGGAGTCATCGTTTTTCATCCGAAAATTGATTTTTTGGACTGTACCAAAAATGATTCAAAATGTCAATTGGATCGTGCCTCATGTTGAATAACCACTTTTTAAACCCTCACAGTGACCAAAATTGCCATTTTTACAGAGTTTTGCTTACTCAAAAGCTTCAATTTTGACCCATTTCAGGCACAGAAATGACTTTAAACACACTTATTTTAGTTGACAAAGTCATAATTCACATCCAACAGTCATTTACAGTCAAAAGATTAAATGTTAAAATTTCATCCATATTGACCATTTTGGGATCGTTCGACATGTCCGGAGTCATCGTTTTTCATCCGAAAATTGATTTTATGGACTGTACCAAAAATGATTCAAAATGTCAATTGGATCGTGCCTCATGTTGAATAACCACTTTTTAAACCCTCACAGTGACCAAAATTGCCATTTTTACAGAGTTTTGCTTACTCAAAAGCTTCAATTTTGACCCATTTCAGGCACAGAAATGACTTTAAACACACTTATTTTAGTTGACAAAGTCATAATTCACATCCAACAGTCATTTACAGTCAAAAGATTAAATGTTAAAATTTCATCCATATTGACCATTTTGGGATCGTTCGACATGTCCGGAGTCATCGTTTTTCATCCGAAAATTGATTTTTTGGACTGTACCAAAAATGATTCAAAATGTCAATTGGATCATGCCTCATGTTGAATAACCACTTTTTAAACCCTCACAGTGACCAAAATTGCCATTTTTACAGAGTTTTGCTTACTCAAAAGCTTCAATTTTGACCCATTTCAGGCACAGAAATGACTTTAAACACACTTATTTTAGTTGACAAAGTCATAATTCACATCCAACAGTCATTTACAGTCAAAAGATTAAATGTTAACATTTCATCCATATTGACCATTTTGGGATCGTTCGACATGTCCGGAGTCATCGTTTTTCATCCGAAAATTGATTTTTTGGACTGTACCAAAAATGATTCAAAATGTCAATTGGATCGTGCCTCATGTTGAATAACCACTTTTTAAACCCTCACAGTGACCAAAATTGCCATTTTTACAGAGTTTTGATTACTCAAAAGCTTCAATTTTTACCCCTTTGATGCACAGAAATGACTTTAAACACACTTATTTTAGTTGACAAAGTCATAATTCACATCCAACAGTCATTTACAGTCAAAAGATTAAATGTTAAAATTTCATCAATATTGACCATTTTGGGATCGTTCGACATGTCCGGAGTCATCGTTTTTCATCCGAAAATTGATTTTTTGGACTGTACCAAAAATGATTCAAAATGTCAATTGGATCGTGCCTCATGTTGAATAACCACTTTTTAAACCCTCACAGTGACCAAAATTGCCATTTTTACAGAGTTTTGATTACTCAAAAGCTTCAATTTTGACCCATTTCAGGCACAGAAATGACTTTAAACACACTTTTTTCAGTTGACAAAGTCATAATTCACATCCAACAGTCATTTACAGTCAAAAGATTAAATGTTAAAATTTCATCCATATTGACCATTTTGGGATCGTACAACATGTCCGGAGTCATCGTTTTTCATCCGAAAATTGATTTTTTGGACTGTACCAAAAATGATTCAAAATGTCAATTGGATCGTGCCTCATGTTGAATAACCACTTTTTAAACCCTCACAGTGACCAAAATTGCCATTTTTACAGAGTTTTGCTTACTCAAAAGCTTCAATTTTGACCCATTTCAGGCACAGAAATGACTTTAAACACACTTATTTTAGTTGACAAAGTCATAATTCACATCCAACAGTCATTTACAGTCAAAAGATTAAATGTTAAAATTTCATCCATATTGACCATTTTGGGATCGTTCGACATGTCCGGAATCATCGTTTTTCATCCGAAAATTGATTTTTTGGACTGTACCAAAAATGATTCAAAATGTCAATTGGATCGTACCTCATGTTGAATAACCACTTTTTAAACCCTCACAGTGACCAAAATTGCCATTTTTACAGAGTTTTGCTTACTCAAAAGCTTCAATTTTGACCCATTTCAGGCACAGAAATGACTTTAAACACACTTATTTTAGTTGACAAAGTCATAATTCACATCCAACAGTCATTTACAGTCAAAAGAATAAATGTTAAAATTTCATCCATATTGACCATTTTGGGATCGTTCGACATGTCCGGAGTCATCGTTTTTCATCCGAAAATTGATTTTTTGGACTGTACCAAAAATGATTCAAAATGTCAATTGGATCATGCCTCATGTTGAATAACCACTTTTTAAACCCTCACAGTGACCAAAATTGCCATTTTTACAGAGTTTTGCTTACTCAAAAGCTTCAATTTTGACCCATTTCAGGCACAGAAATGACTTTAAACACACTTATTTTAGTTGACAAAGTCATAATTCACATCCAACAGTCATTTACAGTCAAAAGATTAAATGTTAACACTTCATCCATATTGACCATTTTGGGATCGTTCGACATGTCCGGAGTCATCGTTTTTCATCCGAAAATTGATTTTTTGGACTGTACCAAAAATGATTCAAAATGTCAATTGGATCGTGCCTCATGTTGAATAACCACTTTTTAAACCCTCACAGTGACCAAAATTGCCATTTTTACAGAGTTTTGATTACTCAAAAGCTTCAATTTTTACCCCTTTGATGCACAGAAATGACTTTAAACACACTTATTTTAGTTGACAAAGTCATAATTCACATCCAACAGTCATTTACAGTCAAAAGATTAAATGTTAAAATTTCATCAATATTGACCATTTTGGGATCGTTCGACATGTCCGGAGTCATCGTTTTTCATCCGAAAATTGATTTTTTGGACTGTACCAAAAATGATTCAAAATGTCAATTGGATCGTGCCTCATGTTGAATAACCACTTTTTAAACCCTCACAGTGACCAAAATTGCCATTTTTACAGAGTTTTGATTACTCAAAAGCTTCAATTTTGACCCATTTCAGGCACAGAAATGACTTTAAACACACTTTTTTCAGTTGACAAAGTCATAATTCACATCCAACAGTTATTTACAGTCAAAAGATTAAATGTTAAAATTTCATCCATATTGACCATTTTGGGATCGTTCGACATGTCCGGAGTCATCGTTTTTCATCCGAAAATTGATTTTTTGGACTGTACCAAAAATGATTCAAAATGTCAATTGGATCGTGCCTCATTTTGAATAACCACTTTTTAAACCCTCACAGTGACCAAAATTGCCAATTTTACAGAGTTTTGCTTACACAAAAGCTTCAATTTTGACCCGTTTCAGGCACAGAAATGACTTTAAACACACTTATTTTAGTTGACAAAGTCATAATTCACATCCAACAGTCATTTACAGTCAAAAGATTAAATGTTAAAATTTCATCCATATTGACCATTTTGGGATCGTTCGACATGTCCGGAGTCATCGTTTTTTATCCGAAAATTGATTTTTTTAACTGTACCAAAAATGATTCAAAATGTCAATTGGATCGTGCCTCATGTTGAATAACCACTTTTTAAACCCTCACAGTGACCAAAATTGCCAATTTTACACAGTTTTGCTTACTCAAAAGCTTCAATTTTGACCCATTTCAGGCACAGAAATGACTTTAAACACACTTATTTTAGTTGACAAAGCCATAATTCACATCCAACAGTCATTTAGAGTCAAAAGATTAAATGTTAAAATTTCATCATTATAGACCATTTTGGGAACGTTCGACAGGTCCGGAGTCATCGTTTTTCGTCTGAAAATTGATTTTTTGGACTGTACCAAAAATGATTCAAAATGTCAATTGGATCGTGCCTCATGTTGAATAACCACTTTTTAAACCCTCAGAGTGACCAAAATTGCCATTTTTACAGAGTTTTGATTACTCAAAAGCTTCAATTTTTACCCCTTTGAGGCACAGAAATGACTTCAACCACATGGCTGCTGCGGGGATTTTTGCGCTGTGCTGCAAATTGCTATTTTGTTGCAGATATGACGAGCTCAGCTCGTCATCAGCACACGACACCCGTGGGTGATGACGAGCTGAGCTCGTCATCAGCAGCGAAAGGGTTAAACACACTTATTTTAGTTGACAAAGTCATAATTCACATCCAACAGTCATTTACAGTCAAAAGATTAAATGTTAAAATTTCATTCATATTGACCATTTTGGGATCGTTCGACATGTCCGGAGTCATCGTTTTTCATCCGAAAATTGATTTTTTGGACTGTACCAAAAATGATTCAAAATGTCAATTGGATCGTGCCTCATTTTGAATAACCACTTTTTAAACCCTCACAGTGACCAAAATTGCCAATTTTACAGAGTTTTGCTTACACAAAAGCTTCAATTTTGACCCGTTTCAGGCACAGAAATGACTTTAAACACACTTATTTTAGTTGACAGAGTCATTATTCACATCCAACAGTCATTTAGAGTCAAAGGATTAAATGTTAAAATTTCATCCATATTGACCATTTTGGGATCGTTCGACATGTCCGGAGTCATCGTTTTTCATCCGAAAATTGATTTTTTGGACTGTACCAAAAATGATTCAAAATGTCAATTGGATCGTGCCTCATTATGAATAACCACTTTTTAAACCCTCTCAGTGACCAAAATTGCCTATTTTACAGAGTTTTGCTTACACAAAAGCTTCAATTTTGACCCGTTTCAGGCACAGAAATGACTTTAAACACACTTATTTTAGTTGACAAAGTCATTATTCACATCCAACAGTCATTTAGAGTCAAAAGATTAAATGTTAAAATTTCATCCATATTGACCATTTTGGGATCGTTCGACATGTCCGGAGTCATCGTTTTTCATCCGAAAATTCATTTTTTGGACTGTACCAAAAATGATTCAAAATGTCAATTGGATCGTGCCTCATGTTGTATAACCACTTTTTAAACCCTCACAGTGACCAAAATTGCCATTTTTACAGAGTTTTGATTACTCAAAAGCTTCAATTTTGACCCATTTCAGGCACAGAAATGACTTTAAACACACTTATTTTAGTTGACAAAGTCATAATTCACATCCAACAGTCATTTACAGTCAAAAGATTAAATGTTAAAATTTCATCCATATTGACTATTTTGGGATCGTTCGACATGTCCGGAGTCATCGTTTTTCATCCGAAAATTGATTTTTTGGACTGTACCAAAAATGATTCAAAATGTCAATTGGATCGTGCCTCATGTTGAATAACCACTTTTTAAACCCTCACAGTGACCAAAATTGCCAATTTTACAGAGTTTTGCTTACACAAAAGCTTCAATTTTGACCCGTTTCAGGCACAGAAATGACTTTAAACACACTTATTTTAGTTGACAAAGTCATTATTCACATCCAACAGTCATTTAGAGTCAAAAGATTAAATGTTAAAATTTCATCCATATTGACCATTTTGGGATCGTTCGACATGTCCGGAGTCATCGTTTTTCATCCGAAAATTTATTTTTTGGACTGTACCAAAAATGATTCAAAATGTCAATTGGATCGTGCCTCATGTTGAATACCCACTTTTTAAACCCTCACAGTGACCAAAATTGCCATTTTTACAGAGTTTTGATTACTCAAAAGCTTCAATTGTTACCCCTTTGAGGCACAGAAATGACTTTAAACACACTTATTTTAGTTGACAAAGTCATAATTCACATCCAACAGTCATTTACAGTCAAAAGATTAAATGTTAAAATTTCATCCATATTGACCATTTTGGGATCGTTCGACATGTCCGGAGTCATCGTTTTTCATCCGAAAATTGATTTTTTGGACTGTACCAAAAATGATTCAAAATGTCAATTGGATCGTTCCTCATGTTGAATAACCACTTTTTAAACCCTCACAGTGACCAAAATTGCCATTTTTACAGAGTTTTGCTTACTCAAAAGCTTCAATTTTGACCCATTTCAGGCACAGAAATGACTTTAAACACACTTATTTTAGTTGACAAAGTCATAATTCACATCCAACAGTCATTTACAGTCAAAAGATTAAATGTTAAAATTTCATCCATATTGACCATTTTGGGATCGTTCGACATGTCCGGAGTCATCGTTTTTCATCCGAAAATTGATTTTTTGGACTGTACCAAAAATGATTCAAAATGTCAATTGGATCGTTCCTCATGTTGAATAACCACTTTTTAAACCCTCACAGTGACCAAAATTGCCATTTTTACAGAGTTTTGCTTACTCAAAAGCTTCAATTTTGACCCATTTCAGGCACAGAAATGACTTTAAACACACTTATTTTAGTTGACAAAGTCATAATTCACATCCAACAGTCATTTACAGTCAAAAGATTAAATGTTAAAATTTCATCCATATTGACCATTTTGGGATCGTTCGACATGTCCGGAGTCATCGTTTTTCATCCGAAAATTGATTTTTTGGACTGTACCAAAAATGATTCAAAATGTCAATTGGATCGTGCCTCATTTTGAATAACCACTTTTTAAACCCTCACAGTGACCAAAATTGCCAATTTTACAGAGTTTTGCTTACACAAAAGCTTCAATTTTGACCCGTTTCAGGCACAGAAATGACTTTAAACACACTTATTTTAGTTGACAAAGTCATTATTCACATCCAACAGTCATTTAGAGTCAAAAGATTAAATGTTAAAATTTCATCCATATTGACCATTTTGGGATCGTTCGACATGTCCGGAGTCATCGTTTTTCATCCGAAAATTGATTTTTTGGACTATACCAAAAATGATTCAAAATGTCAATTGGATCGTGCCTCATGTTGAATAACCACTTTTTAAACCCTCACAGTGACCAAAATTGCCATTTTTACAGAGTTTTGATTACTCAAAAGCTTCAATTTTTACCCCTTTGAGGCACAGAAATGACTTTAAATACACTTATTTTAGTTGACAAAGTCATAATTCACATCCAACAGTCATTTACAGTCAAAAGATTAAATGTTAAAATTTCATCCATATTGACCATTTTGGGATCGTTCGACATGTCCGGAGTCATCGTTTTTCATCCGAAAATTGATTTTTTGAACTGTACCAAAAATGATTCAAAATGTCAATTGGATCGTGCCTCATGTTGAATAACCACTTTTTAAACCCTCACAGTGACCAAAATTGCCAATTTTACACAGTTTTGCTTACTCAAAAGCTTCAATTTTGACCCATTTCAGGCACAGAAATGACTTTAAACACACTTATTTTAGTTGACAAAGCCATAATTCACATCCAACAGTCATTTAGAGTCAAAAGATTAAATGTTAAAATTTCATCATTATAGACCATTTTGGGAACGTTCGACAGGTCCGGAGTCATCGTTTTTCATCCGAAAATTGATTTTTTGGACTGTACCAAAAATGATTCAAAATGTCAATTGGATCGTGCCTCATGTTGAATAACCACTTTTTAAACCCTCACAGTGACCAAAATTGCCATTTTTACAGAGTTTTGATTACTCAAAAGCTTCAATTTTTACCCCTTTGAGGCACAGAAATTACTTTAAACACACTTATTTTAGTTGACAAAGTCATAATTCACATCCAACAGTCATTTACAGTCAAAAGATTAAATGTTAAAATTTCATCCATATTGACCATTTTGGGATCGTTCGACATGTCCGGAGTCATCGTTTTTCATCCGAAAATTGATTTTTTGGACTGTACCAAAAATGATTCAAAATGTCAATTGGATCGTTCCTCATGTTGAATAACCACTTTTTAAACCCTCACAGTGACCAAAATTGCCATTTTTACAGAGTTTTGCTTACTCAAAAGCTTCAATTTTGACCCATTTCAGGCACAGAAATGACTTTAAACACACTTATTTTAGTTGACAAAGTCATAATTCACATCCAACAGTCATTTACAGTCAAAAGATTAAATGTTAAAATTTCATCCATATTGACCATTTTGGGATCGTTCGACATGTCCGGAGTCATCGTTTTTCATCCGAAAATTGATTTTTTGGACTGTACCAAAAATGATTCAAAATGTCAATTGGATCGTTCCTCATGTTGAATAACCACTTTTTAAACCCTCACAGTGACCAAAATTGCCATTTTTACAGAGTTTTGCTTACTCAAAAGCTTCAATTTTGACCCATTTCAGGCACAGAAATGACTTTAAACACACTTATTTTAGTTGACAAAGTCATAATTCACATCCAACAGTCATTTACAGTCAAAAGATTAAATGTTAAAATTTCATCCATATTGACCATTTTGGGATCGTTCGACATGTCCGGAGTCATCGTTTTTCATCCGAAAATTGATTTTTTGAACTGTACCAAAAATGATTCAAAATGTCAATTGGATCGTGCCTCATGTTGAATAACCACTTTTTAAACCCTCACAGTGACCAAAATTGCCAATTTTACACAGTTTTGCTTACTCAAAAGCTTCAATTTTGACCCATTTCAGGCACAGAAATGACTTTAAACACACTTATTTTAGTTGACAAAGCCATAATTCACATCCAACAGTCATTTAGAGTCAAAAGATTAAATGTTAAAATTTCATCATTATAGACCATTTTGGGAACGTTCAACAGGTCCGGAGTCATCGTTTTTCGTCTGAAAATTGATTTTTTGGACTGGACCAAAAATGATTCAAAATGTCAATTGGATCGTGCCTCATGTTGAATAACCACTTTTTAAACCCTCACAGTGACCAAAATTGCCATTTTTACAGAGTTTTGATTACTCAAAAGCTTCAATTTTGACCCATTTCAGGCACAGAAATGACTTTAAACACACTTATTTTAGTTGACAAAGTCATAATTCACATCCAACAGTCATTTACAGTCAAAAGATTAAATGTTAAAATTTCATCCATATTGACCATTTTGGGATCGTTCGACATGTCCGGAGTCATCGTTTTTCATCCGAAAATTGATTTTTTGGACTGTACCAAAAATGATTCAAAATGTCAATTGGATCGTGCCTCATTTTGAATAACCACTTTTTAAACCCTCACAGTGACCAAAATTGCCTATTTTACAGAGTTTTGCTTACACAAAAGCTTCAATTTTGACCCGTTTCAGGCACAGAAATGACTTTAAACACACTTATTTTAGTTGACAAAGTCATTATTCACATCCAACAGTCATTTAGAGTCAAAAGATTAAATGTTAAAATTTCATCCATATTGACCATTTTGGGATCGTTCGACATGTCCGGAGTCATCGTTTTTCATCCGAAAATTGATTTTTTGGACTGTACCAAAAATGATTCAAAATGTCAATTGGATCGTGCCTCATGTTGAATAACCACTTTTTAAACCCTCACAGTGACCAAAATTGCCATTTTTACAGAGTTTTGATTACTCAAAAGCTTCAATTTTGACCCATTTCAGGCACAGAAATGACTTTAAACACACTTATTTTAGTTGACAAAGTCATAATTCACATCCAACAGTCATTTAGAGTCAAAAGATTAAATGTTAAAATTTCATCCATATTGACCATTTTGGGATCGTTCGACATGTCCGGAGTCATCGTTTTTCATCCGAAAATTGATTTTTTGGACTGTACCAAAAATGATTCAAAATGTCAATTGGATCGTGCCTCATGTTGAATAACCACTTTTTAAACCCTCACAGTGACCAAAATTGCCATTTTTACAGAGTTTTGCTTACTCAAAAGCTTCAATTTTGACCCATTTCAGGCACAGAAATGACTTTAAACACACTTATTTTAGTTGACAAAGTCATAATTCACATCCAACAGTCATTTACAGTCAAAAGATTAAATGTTAAAATTTCATCCATATTGACCATTTTGGGATCGTTCGACATGTCCGGAGTCATCGTTTTTCATCCGAAAATTGATTTTATGGACTGTACCAAAAATGATTCAAAATGTCAATTGGATCGTGCCTCATGTTGAATAACCACTTTTTAAACCCTCACAGTGACCAAAATTGCCATTTTTACAGAGTTTTGCTTACTCAAAAGCTTCAATTTTGACCCATTTCAGGCACAGAAATGACTTTAAACACACTTATTTTAGTTGACAAAGTCATAATTCACATCCAACAGTCATTTACAGTCAAAAGATTAAATGTTAAAATTTCATCCATATTGACCATTTTGGGATCGTTCGACATGTCCGGAGTCATCGTTTTTCATCCGAAAATTGATTTTTTGGACTGTACCAAAAATGATTCAAAATGTCAATTGGATCATGCCTCATGTTGAATAACCACTTTTTAAACCCTCACAGTGACCAAAATTGCCATTTTTACAGAGTTTTGCTTACTCAAAAGCTTCAATTTTGACCCATTTCAGGCACAGAAATGACTTTAAACACACTTATTTTAGTTGACAAAGTCATAATTCACATCCAACAGTCATTTACAGTCAAAAGATTAAATGTTAACATTTCATCCATATTGACCATTTTGGGATCGTTCGACATGTCCGGAGTCATCGTTTTTCATCCGAAAATTGATTTTTTGGACTGTACCAAAAATGATTCAAAATGTCAATTGGATCGTGCCTCATGTTGAATAACCACTTTTTAAACCCTCACAGTGACCAAAATTGCCATTTTTACAGAGTTTTGATTACTCAAAAGCTTCAATTTTTACCCCTTTGATGCACAGAAATGACTTTAAACACACTTATTTTAGTTGACAAAGTCATAATTCACATCCAACAGTCATTTACAGTCAAAAGATTAAATGTTAAAATTTCATCAATATTGACCATTTTGGGATCGTTCGACATGTCCGGAGTCATCGTTTTTCATCCGAAAATTGATTTTTTGGACTGTACCAAAAATGATTCAAAATGTCAATTGGATCGTGCCTCATGTTGAATAACCACTTTTTAAACCCTCACAGTGACCAAAATTGCCATTTTTACAGAGTTTTGATTACTCAAAAGCTTCAATTTTGACCCATTTCAGGCACAGAAATGACTTTAAACACACTTTTTTCAGTTGACAAAGTCATAATTCACATCCAACAGTCATTTACAGTCAAAAGATTAAATGTTAAAATTTCATCCATATTGACCATTTTGGGATCGTACAACATGTCCGGAGTCATCGTTTTTCATCCGAAAATTGATTTTTTGGACTGTACCAAAAATGATTCAAAATGTCAATTGGATCGTGCCTCATGTTGAATAACCACTTTTTAAACCCTCACAGTGACCAAAATTGCCATTTTTACAGAGTTTTGCTTACTCAAAAGCTTCAATTTTGACCCATTTCAGGCACAGAAATGACTTTAAACACACTTATTTTAGTTGACAAAGTCATAATTCACATCCAACAGTCATTTACAGTCAAAAGATTAAATGTTAAAATTTCATCCATATTGACCATTTTGGGATCGTTCGACATGTCCGGAATCATCGTTTTTCATCCGAAAATTGATTTTTTGGACTGTACCAAAAATGATTCAAAATGTCAATTGGATCGTACCTCATGTTGAATAACCACTTTTTAAACCCTCACAGTGACCAAAATTGCCATTTTTACAGAGTTTTGCTTACTCAAAAGCTTCAATTTTGACCCATTTCAGGCACAGAAATGACTTTAAACACACTTATTTTAGTTGACAAAGTCATAATTCACATCCAACAGTCATTTACAGTCAAAAGATTAAATGTTAAAATTTCATCCATATTGACCATTTTGGGATCGTTCGACATGTCCGGAGTCATCGTTTTTCATCCGAAAATTGATTTTTTGGACTGTACCAAAAATGATTCAAAATGTCAATTGGATCATGCCTCATGTTGAATAACCACTTTTTAAACCCTCACAGTGACCAAAATTGCCATTTTTACAGAGTTTTGCTTACTCAAAAGCTTCAATTTTGACCCATTTCAGGCACAGAAATGACTTTAAACACACTTATTTTAGTTGACAAAGTCATAATTCACATCCAACAGTCATTTACAGTCAAAAGATTAAATGTTAACATTTCATCCATATTGACCATTTTGGGATCGTTCGACATGTCCGGAGTCATCGTTTTTCATCCGAAAATTGATTTTTTGGACTGTACCAAAAATGATTCAAAATGTCAATTGGATCGTGCCTCATGTTGAATAACCACTTTTTAAACCCTCACAGTGACCAAAATTGCCATTTTTACAGAGTTTTGATTACTCAAAAGCTTCAATTTTTACCCCTTTGATGCACAGAAATGACTTTAAACACACTTATTTTAGTTGACAAAGTCATAATTCACATCCAACAGTCATTTACAGTCAAAAGATTAAATGTTAAAATTTCATCAATATTGACCATTTTGGGATCGTTCGACATGTCCGGAGTCATCGTTTTTCATCCGAAAATTGATTTTTTGGACTGTACCAAAAATGATTCAAAATGTCAATTGGATCGTGCCTCATGTTGAATAACCACTTTTTAAACCCTCACAGTGACCAAAATTGCCATTTTTACAGAGTTTTGATTACTCAAAAGCTTCAATTTTGACCCATTTCAGGCACAGAAATGACTTTAAACACACTTTTTTCAGTTGACAAAGTCATAATTCACATCCAACAGTCATTTACAGTCAAAAGATTAAATGTTAAAATTTCATCCATATTGACCATTTTGGGATCGTACAACATGTCCGGAGTCATCGTTTTTCATCCGAAAATTGATTTTTTGGACTGTACCAAAAATGATTCAAAATGTCAATTGGATCGTGCCTCATGTTGAATAACCACTTTTTAAACCCTCACAGTGACCAAAATTGCCATTTTTACAGAGTTTTGCTTACTCAAAAGCTTCAATTTTGACCCATTTCAGGCACAGAAATGACTTTAAACACACTTATTTTAGTTGACAAAGTCATAATTCACATCCAACAGTCATTTACAGTCAAAAGATTAAATGTTAAAATTTCATCCATATTGACCATTTTGGGATCGTTCGACATGTCCGGAATCATCGTTTTTCATCCGAAAATTGATTTTTTGGACTGTACCAAAAATGATTCAAAATGTCAATTGGATCGTACCTCATGTTGAATAACCACTTTTTAAACCCTCACAGTGACCAAAATTGCCATTTTTACAGAGTTTTGCTTACTCAAAAGCTTCAATTTTGACCCATTTCAGGCACAGAAATGACTTTAAACACACTTATTTTAGTTGACAAAGTCATAATTCACATCCAACAGTCATTTACAGTCAAAAGATTAAATGTTAAAATTTCATCCATATTGACCATTTTGGGATCGTTCGACATGTCCGGAGTCATCGTTTTTCATCCGAAAATTGATTTTTTGGACTGTACCAAAAATGATTCAAAATGTCAATTGGATCATGCCTCATGTTGAATAACCACTTTTTAAACCCTCACAGTGACCAAAATTGCCATTTTTACAGAGTTTTGATTACTCAAAAGCTTCAATTTTGACCCATTTCAGGCACAGAAATGACTTTAAACACACTTATTTTAGTTGACAAAGTCATAATTCACATCCAACAGTCATTTACAGTCAAAAGATTAAATGTTAAAATTTCATCCATATTGACTATTTTGGGATCGTTCGACATGTCCGGAGTCATCGTTTTTCATCCGAAAATTGATTTTTTGGACTGTACCAAAAATGATTCAAAATGTCAATTGGATCGTGCCTCATGTTGAATAACCACTTTTTAAACCCTCACAGTGACCAAAATTGCCATTTTTACAGAGTTTTGATTACTCAAAAGCTTCAATTTTGACCCATTTCAGGCACAGAAATGACTTTAAACACACTTATTTTAGTTGACAAAGTCATAATTCACATCCAACAGTCATTTACAGTCAAAAGATTAAATGTTAAAATTTCATCCATATTGACCATTTTGGGATCGTTCGACATGTCCGGAGTCATCGTTTTTCATCCGAAAATTGATTTTTTGGACTGTACCAAAAATGATTCAAAATGTCAATTGGATCGTGCCTCATTTTGAATAACCACTTTTTAAACCCTCACAGTGACCAAAATTGCCTATTTTACAGAGTTTTGCTTACACAAAAGCTTCAATTTTGACCCGTTTCAGGCACAGAAATGACTTTAAACACACTTATTTTAGTTGACAAAGTCATTATTCACATCCAACAGTCATTTAGAGTCAAAAGATTAAATGTTAAAATTTCATCCATATTGACCATTTTGGGATCGTTCGACATGTCCGGAGTCATCGTTTTTCATCCGAAAATTGATTTTTTGGACTGTACCAAAAATGATTCAAAATGTCAATTGGATCGTGCCTCATGTTGAATAACCACTTTTTAAACCCTCACAGTGACCAAAATTGCCATTTTTACAGAGTTTTGATTACTCAAAAGCTTCAATTTTGACCCATTTCAGGCACAGAAATGACTTTAAACACACTTATTTTAGTTGACAAAGTCATAATTCACATCCAACAGTCATTTAGAGTCAAAAGATTAAATGTTAAAATTTCATCCATATTGACCATTTTGGGATCGTTCGACATGTCCGGAGTCATCGTTTTTCATCCGAAAATTGATTTTTTGGACTGTACCAAAAATGATTCAAAATGTCAATTGGATCGTGCCTCATGTTGAATAACCACTTTTTAAACCCTCACAGTGACCAAAATTGCCATTTTTACAGAGTTTTGCTTACTCAAAAGCTTCAATTTTGACCCATTTCAGGCACAGAAATGACTTTAAACACACTTATTTTAGTTGACAAAGTCATAATTCACATCCAACAGTCATTTACAGTCAAAAGATTAAATGTTAAAATTTCATCCATATTGACCATTTTGGGATCGTTCGACATGTCCGGAGTCATCGTTTTTCATCCGAAAATTGATTTTATGGACTGTACCAAAAATGATTCAAAATGTCAATTGGATCGTGCCTCATGTTGAATAACCACTTTTTAAACCCTCACAGTGACCAAAATTGCCATTTTTACAGAGTTTTGCTTACTCAAAAGCTTCAATTTTGACCCATTTCAGGCACAGAAATGACTTTAAACACACTTATTTTAGTTGACAAAGTCATAATTCACATCCAACAGTCATTTACAGTCAAAAGATTAAATGTTAAAATTTCATCCATATTGACCATTTTGGGATCGTTCGACATGTCCGGAGTCATCGTTTTTCATCCGAAAATTGATTTTTTGGACTGTACCAAAAATGATTCAAAATGTCAATTGGATCATGCCTCATGTTGAATAACCACTTTTTAAACCCTCACAGTGACCAAAATTGCCATTTTTACAGAGTTTTGCTTACTCAAAAGCTTCAATTTTGACCCATTTCAGGCACAGAAATGACTTTAAACACACTTATTTTAGTTGACAAAGTCATAATTCACATCCAACAGTCATTTACAGTCAAAAGATTAAATGTTAACATTTCATCCATATTGACCATTTTGGGATCGTTCGACATGTCCGGAGTCATCGTTTTTCATCCGAAAATTGATTTTTTGGACTGTACCAAAAATGATTCAAAATGTCAATTGGATCGTGCCTCATGTTGAATAACCACTTTTTAAACCCTCACAGTGACCAAAATTGCCATTTTTACAGAGTTTTGATTACTCAAAAGCTTCAATTTTTACCCCTTTGATGCACAGAAATGACTTTAAACACACTTATTTTAGTTGACAAAGTCATAATTCACATCCAACAGTCATTTACAGTCAAAAGATTAAATGTTAAAATTTCATCAATATTGACCATTTTGGGATCGTTCGACATGTCCGGAGTCATCGTTTTTCATCCGAAAATTGATTTTTTGGACTGTACCAAAAATGATTCAAAATGTCAATTGGATCGTGCCTCATGTTGAATAACCACTTTTTAAACCCTCACAGTGACCAAAATTGCCATTTTTACAGAGTTTTGATTACTCAAAAGCTTCAATTTTGACCCATTTCAGGCACAGAAATGACTTTAAACACACTTTTTTCAGTTGACAAAGTCATAATTCACATCCAACAGTCATTTACAGTCAAAAGATTAAATGTTAAAATTTCATCCATATTGACCATTTTGGGATCGTACAACATGTCCGGAGTCATCGTTTTTCATCCGAAAATTGATTTTTTGGACTGTACCAAAAATGATTCAAAATGTCAATTGGATCGTGCCTCATGTTGAATAACCACTTTTTAAACCCTCACAGTGACCAAAATTGCCATTTTTACAGAGTTTTGCTTACTCAAAAGCTTCAATTTTGACCCATTTCAGGCACAGAAATGACTTTAAACACACTTATTTTAGTTGACAAAGTCATAATTCACATCCAACAGTCATTTACAGTCAAAAGATTAAATGTTAAAATTTCATCCATATTGACCATTTTGGGATCGTTCGACATGTCCGGAATCATCGTTTTTCATCCGAAAATTGATTTTTTGGACTGTACCAAAAATGATTCAAAATGTCAATTGGATCGTACCTCATGTTGAATAACCACTTTTTAAACCCTCACAGTGACCAAAATTGCCATTTTTACAGAGTTTTGCTTACTCAAAAGCTTCAATTTTGACCCATTTCAGGCACAGAAATGACTTTAAACACACTTATTTTAGTTGACAAAGTCATAATTCACATCCAACAGTCATTTACAGTCAAAAGATTAAATGTTAAAATTTCATCCATATTGACCATTTTGGGATCGTTCGACATGTCCGGAGTCATCGTTTTTCATCCGAAAATTGATTTTTTGGACTGTACCAAAAATGATTCAAAATGTCAATTGGATCATGCCTCATGTTGAATAACCACTTTTTAAACCCTCACAGTGACCAAAATTGCCATTTTTACAGAGTTTTGCTTACTCAAAAGCTTCAATTTTGACCCATTTCAGGCACAGAAATGACTTTAAACACACTTATTTTAGTTGACAAAGTCATAATTCACATCCAACAGTCATTTACAGTCAAAAGATTAAATGTTAACATTTCATCCATATTGACCATTTTGGGATCGTTCGACATGTCCGGAGTCATCGTTTTTCATCCGAAAATTGATTTTTTGGACTGTACCAAAAATGATTCAAAATGTCAATTGGATCGTGCCTCATGTTGAATAACCACTTTTTAAACCCTCACAGTGACCAAAATTGCCATTTTTACAGAGTTTTGATTACTCAAAAGCTTCAATTTTTACCCCTTTGATGCACAGAAATGACTTTAAACACACTTATTTTAGTTGACAAAGTCATAATTCACATCCAACAGTCATTTACAGTCAAAAGATTAAATGTTAAAATTTCATCAATATTGACCATTTTGGGATCGTTCGACATGTCCGGAGTCATCGTTTTTCATCCGAAAATTGATTTTTTGGACTGTACCAAAAATGATTCAAAATGTCAATTGGATCGTGCCTCATGTTGAATAACCACTTTTTAAACCCTCACAGTGACCAAAATTGCCATTTTTACAGAGTTTTGATTACTCAAAAGCTTCAATTTTGACCCATTTCAGGCACAGAAATGACTTTAAACACACTTTTTTCAGTTGACAAAGTCATAATTCACATCCAACAGTCATTTACAGTCAAAAGATTAAATGTTAAAATTTCATCCATATTGACCATTTTGGGATCGTACAACATGTCCGGAGTCATCGTTTTTCATCCGAAAATTGATTTTTTGGACTGTACCAAAAATGATTCAAAATGTCAATTGGATCGTGCCTCATGTTGAATAACCACTTTTTAAACCCTCACAGTGACCAAAATTGCCATTTTTACAGAGTTTTGCTTACTCAAAAGCTTCAATTTTGACCCATTTCAGGCACAGAAATGACTTTAAACACACTTATTTTAGTTGACAAAGTCATAATTCACATCCAACAGTCATTTACAGTCAAAAGATTAAATGTTAAAATTTCATCCATATTGACCATTTTGGGATCGTTCGACATGTCCGGAATCATCGTTTTTCATCCGAAAATTGATTTTTTGGACTGTACCAAAAATGATTCAAAATGTCAATTGGATCGTACCTCATGTTGAATAACCACTTTTTAAACCCTCACAGTGACCAAAATTGCCATTTTTACAGAGTTTTGCTTACTCAAAAGCTTCAATTTTGACCCATTTCAGGCACAGAAATGACTTTAAACACACTTATTTTAGTTGACAAAGTCATAATTCACATCCAACAGTCATTTACAGTCAAAAGATTAAATGTTAAAATTTCATCCATATTGACCATTTTGGGATCGTTCGACATGTCCGGAGTCATCGTTTTTCATCCGAAAATTGATTTTTTGGACTGTACCAAAAATGATTCAAAATGTCAATTGGATCATGCCTCATGTTGAATAACCACTTTTTAAACCCTCACAGTGACCAAAATTGCCATTTTTACAGAGTTTTGATTACTCAAAAGCTTCAATTTTGACCCATTTCAGGCACAGAAATGACTTTAAACACACTTATTTTAGTTGACAAAGTCATAATTCACATCCAACAGTCATTTACAGTCAAAAGATTAAATGTTAAAATTTCATCCATATTGACTATTTTGGGATCGTTCGACATGTCCGGAGTCATCGTTTTTCATCCGAAAATTGATTTTTTGGACTGTACCAAAAATGATTCAAAATGTCAATTGGATCGTGCCTCATGTTGAATAACCACTTTTTAAACCCTCACAGTGACCAAAATTGCCATTTTTACAGAGTTTTGCTTACTCAAAAGCTTCAATTTTGACCCATTTCAGGCACAGAAATGACTTTAAACACACTTATTTTAGTTGACAAAGTCATAATTCACATCCAACAGTCATTTACAGTCAAAAGATTAAATGTTAAAATTTCATCCATATTGACCATTTTGGGATCGTTCGATATGTCCGGAGTCATCGTTTTTCATCCGAAAATTGATTTTTTGGACTGTACCAAAAATGATTCAAAATGTCAATTGGATCGTGCCTCATTTTGAATAACCACTTTTTAAACCCTCACAGTGACCAAAATTGCCAATTTTACAGAGTTTTGCTTACACAAAAGCTTCAATTTTGACCCGTTTCAAACACAGAAATGACTTTAAACACACTTATTTTAGTTGACAAAGTCATTATTCACATCCAACAGTCATTTAGAGTCAAAAGATTAAATGTTAAAATTTCATCCATATTGACCATTTTGGGATCGTTCGACATGTCCGGAGTCATCGTTTTTCATCCGAAAATTTATTTTTTGGACTGTACCAAAAATGATTCAAAATGTCAATTGGATCGTGCCTCATGTTGAATACCCACTTTTTAAACCCTCACAGTGACCAAAATTGCCATTTTTACAGAGTTTTGATTACTCAAAAGCTTCAATTGTTACCCCTTTGAGGCACAGAAATGACTTTAAACACACTTATTTTAGTTGACAAAGTCATAATTCACATCCAACAGTCATTTACAGTCAAAAGATTAAATGTTAAAATTTCATCCATATTGACCATTTTGGGATCGTTCGACATGTCCGGAGTCATCGTTTTTCATCCGAAAATTGATTTTTTGGACTGTACCAAAAATGATTCAAAATGTCAATTGGATCGTTCCTCATGTTGAATAACCACTTTTTAAACCCTCACAGTGACCAAAATTGCCATTTTTACAGAGTTTTGCTTACTCAAAAGCTTCAATTTTGACCCATTTCAGGCACAGAAATGACTTTAAACACACTTATTTTAGTTGACAAAGTCATAATTCACATCCAACAGTCATTTACAGTCAAAAGATTAAATGTTAAAATTTCATCCATATTGACCATTTTGGGATCGTTCGACATGTCCGGAGTCATCGTTTTTCATCCGAAAATTGATTTTTTGGACTGTACCAAAAATGATTCAAAATGTCAATTGGATCGTTCCTCATGTTGAATAACCACTTTTTAAACCCTCACAGTGACCAAAATTGCCATTTTTACAGAGTTTTGCTTACTCAAAAGCTTCAATTTTGACCCATTTCAGGCACAGAAATGACTTTAAACACACTTATTTTAGTTGACAAAGTCATAATTCACATCCAACAGTCATTTACAGTCAAAAGATTAAATGTTAAAATTTCATCCATATTGACCATTTTGGGATCGTTCGACATGTCCGGAGTCATCGTTTTTCATCCGAAAATTGATTTTTTGGACTGTACCAAAAATGATTCAAAATGTCAATTGGATCGTGCCTCATTTTGAATAACCACTTTTTAAACCCTCACAGTGACCAAAATTGCCAATTTTACAGAGTTTTGCTTACACAAAAGCTTCAATTTTGACCCGTTTCAGGCACAGAAATGACTTTAAACACACTTATTTTAGTTGACAAAGTCATTATTCACATCCAACAGTCATTTAGAGTCAAAAGATTAAATGTTAAAATTTCATCCATATTGACCATTTTGGGATCGTTCGACATGTCCGGAGTCATCGTTTTTCATCCGAAAATTGATTTTTGGACTATACCAAAAATGATTCAAAATGTCAATTGGATCGTGCCTCATGTTGAATAACCACTTTTTAAACCCTCACAGTGACCAAAATTGCCATTTTTACAGAGTTTTGATTACTCAAAAGCTTCAATTTTTACCCCTTTGAGGCACAGAAATGACTTTAAATACACTTATTTTAGTTGACAAAGTCATAATTCACATCCAACAGTCATTTACAGTCAAAAGATTAAATGTTAAAATTTCATCCATATTGACCATTTTGGGATCGTTCGACATGTCCGGAGTCATCGTTTTTCATCCGAAAATTGATTTTTTGAACTGTACCAAAAATGATTCAAAATGTCAATTGGATCGTGCCTCATGTTGAATAACCACTTTTTAAACCCTCACAGTGACCAAAATTGCCAATTTTACACAGTTTTGCTTACTCAAAAGCTTCAATTTTGACCCATTTCAGGCACAGAAATGACTTTAAACACACTTATTTTAGTTGACAAAGCCATAATTCACATCCAACAGTCATTTAGAGTCAAAAGATTCAATGTTAAAATTTCATCATTATAGACCATTTTGGGAACGTTCGACAGGTCCGGAGTCATCGTTTTTCATCCGAAAATTGATTTTTTGGACTGTACCAAAAATGATTCAAAATGTCAATTGGATCGTGCCTCATGTTGAATAACCACTTTTTAAACCCTCACAGTGACCAAAATTGCCATTTTTACAGAGTTTTGATTACTCAAAAGCTTCAATTTTGACCCATTTCAGGCACAGAAATGACTTTAAACACACTTTTTTCAGTTGACAAAGTCATAATTCACATCCAACAGTCATTTACAGTCAAAAGATTAAATGTTAAAATTTCATCCATATTGACCATTTTGGGATCGTTCGACATGTCCGGAGTCATCGTTTTTCATCCGAAAATTGATTTTTTTGGACTGTACCAAAAATGATTCAAAATGTCAATTGGATCGTGCCTCATTTTGAATAACCACTTTTTAAACCCTCACAGTGACCAAAATTGCCAATTTTACAGAGTTTTGCTTACACAAAAGCTTCAATTTTGACCCATTTCAGGCACAGAAATGACTTTAAACACACTTATTTTAGTTGACAAAGTCATAATTCACATCCAACAGTCATTTACAGTCAAAAGATTAAATGTTAAAATTTCATCCATATTGACCATTTTGGGATCGTTCGACATGTCCGGAGTCATCGTTTTTCATCCGAAAATTGATTTTTTGGACTGTACCAAAAATGATTCAAAATGTCAATTGGATCGTGCCTCATGTTGAATAACCACTTTTTAAACCCTCACAGTGACCAAAATTGCAATATTTTTACAACGTTTTGATTACTCAAAAGCTTCAATTTTTACCCCTTTGAGGCACAGAAATGACTTTAAACACACTTATTTTAGTTGACAAAGTCATAATTCACATCCAACAGTCATTTACAGTCAAAAGATTAAATGTTAAAATTTCATCCATATTGACCATTTTGGGATCGTTCGACATGTCCGGAGTCATCGTTTTTCATCCGAAAATTGATTTTTTGGACTGTACCAAAAATGATTCAAAATGTCAATTGGATCGTGCCTCATGTTGAATAACCACTTTTTAAACCCTCACAGTGACCAAAATTGCCAATTTTACAGAGTTTTGATTACTCAAAAGCTTCAATTTTGACCCATTTCAGGCACAGAAATGACTTTAAACACACTTTTTTCAGTTGACAAAGTCATAATTCACATCCAACAGTCATTTACAGTCAAAAGATTAAATGTTAAAATTTCATCCATATTGACCATTTTGGGATCGTTCGACATGTCCGGAGTCATCGTTTTTCATCCGAAAATTGATTTTTTGGACTGTACCAAAAATGATTCAAAATGTCAATTGGATCGTGCCTCATGTTGAATAACCACTTTTTAAACCCTCACAGTGACCAAAATTGCCATTTTTACAGAGTTTTGATTACTCAAAAGCTTCAATTTTGACCCATTTCAGGCACAGAAATGACTTTAAACACACTTTTTTCAGTTGACAAAGTCATAATTCACATCCAACAGTCATTTACAGTCAAAAGATTAAATGTTAAAATTTCATCCATATTGACCATTTTGGGATCGTTCGACATGTCCGGAGTCATCGTTTTTCATCCGAAAATTGATTTTTTGGACTGTACCAAAAATGATTCAAAATGTCAATTGGATCGTGCCTCATTTTGAATAACCACTTTTTAAACCCTCACAGTGACCAAAATTGCCAATTTTACAGAGTTTTGCTTACACAAAAGCTTCAATTTTGACCCGTTTCAGGCACAGAAATGACTTTAAACACACTTATTTTAGTTGACAAAGTCATTATTCACATCCAACAGTCATTTAGAGTCAAAAGATTAAATGTTAAAATTTCATCCATATTGACCATTTTGGGATCGTTCGACATGTCCGGAGTCATCGTTTTTCATCCGAAAATTGATTTTTTGGACTGTACCAAAAATGATTCAAAATGTCAATTGGATCGTGCCTCATGTTGAATAACCACTTTTTAAACCCTCACAGTGACCAAAATTGCCATTTTTACAGAGTTTTGATTACTCAAAAGCTTCAATTTTTACCCCTTTGAGGCACAGAAATGACTTTAAACACACTTATTTTAGTTGACAAAGTCATAATTCACATCCAACAGTCATTTACAGTCAAAAGATTAAATGTTACAATTTCATCCATATTGACCATTTTGGGATCGTTCGACATGTCCGGAGTCATCGTTTTATATCCGAAAATTGATTTTTTGGACTGTACCAAAAATGATTCAAAATGTCAATTGGATCGTGCCTCATTTTGAATAACCACTTTTTAAACCCTCACAGTGACCAAAATTGCCAATTTTACAGAGTTTTGCTTACACAAAAGCTTCAATTTTGACCCGTTTCAGGCACAGAAATGACTTTAAACACACTTATTTTAGTTGACAAAGTCATTATTCACATCCAACAGTCATTTAGAGTCAAAAGATTAAATGTTACAATTTCATCCATATTGACCATTTTGGGATCGTTCGACATGTCCGGAGTCATCGTTTTTCATCCGAAAATTGATTTTTTGGACTGTACCAAAAATGATTCAAAATGTCAATTGGATCGTGCCTCATGTTGAATAACCACTTTTTAAACCCTCACAGTGACCAAAATTGCCATTTTTACAGAGTTTTGATTACTCAAAAGCTTCAATTTTGACCCATTTCAGGCACAGAAATGACTTTAAACACACTTATTTTAGTTGACAAAGTCATAATTCACATCCAACAGTCATTTACAGTCAAAAGATTAAATGTTAAAATTTCATCCATATTGACCATTTTGGGATCGTTCGACATGTCCGGAGTCATCGTTTTTCATCCGAAAATTGATTTTTTGGACTGTACCAAAAATGATTCAAAATGTCAATTGGATTGTGCCTCATGTTGAATAACCACTTTTTAAACCCTCACAGTGACCAAAATTGCCATTTTTACACAGTTTTGCTTACTCAAAAGCTTCAATTTTGACCCATTTCAGGCACAGAAATGACTTTAAACACACTTATTTTAGTTGGCAAAGTGATAATTCACATCCAACAGTCATTTACAGTCAAAAGATTAAATGTTAACATTTCATCCATATTGACCATTTTGGGATCGTTCGACATGTCTGGAGTCATCGTTTTTCATCCGAAAATTGATTTTTTGGACTGTACCAAAAATGATTCAAAATGTCAATTGGATCGTGCCTCATGTTGAATAACCACTTTTTAAACCCTCACAGTGACCAAAATTGCCATTTTTACAGAGTTTTGATTACTCAAAAGCTTCAATTTTTACCCCTTTGAGGCACAGAAATGACTTTAAACACACTTATTTTAGTTGACAAAGTCATAATTCACATCCAACAGTCATTTACAGTCAAAAGATTAAATGTTAAAATTTCATCCATATTGACCATTTTGGGATCGTTCGACATGTCCGGAGTCATCGTTTTTCATCCGAAAATTGATTTTTTGGACTGTACCAAAAATGATTCAAAATGTCAATTGGATCGTGCCTCATGTTGAATAACCACTTTTTAAACCCTCACAGTGACCAAAATTGCCATTTTTACAGAGTTTTGATTACTCAAAAGCTTCAATTTTGACCCATTTCAGGCACAGAAATGACTTTAAACACACTTTTTTCAGTTGACAAAGTCATAATTCACATCCAACAGTCATTTACAGTCAAAAGATTAAATGTTAAAATTTCATCCATATTGACCATTTTGGGATCGTTCGACATGTCCGGAGTCATCGTTTTTCATCCGAAAATTGATTTTTTGGACTGTACCAAAAATGATTCAAAATGTCAATTGGATCGTGCCTCATTTTGAATAACCACTTTTTAAACCCTCACAGTGACCAAAATTGCCAATTTTACAGAGTTTTGCTTACACAAAAGCTTCAATTTTGACCCATTTCAGGCACAGAAATGACTTTAAACACACTTATTTTAGTTGACAAAGTCATAATTCACATCCAACAGTCATTTACAGTCAAAAGATTAAATGTTAAAATTTCATCCATATTGACCATTTTGGGATCGTTCGACATGTCCGGAGTCATCGTTTTTCATCCGAAAATTGATTTTTTGGACTGTACCAAAAATGATTCAAAATGTCAATTGGATCGTGCCTCATGTTGAATAACCACTTTTTAAACCCTCACAGTGACCAAAATTGCAATATTTTTACGACGTTTTGATTACTCAAAAGCTTCAATTTTTACCCCTTTGAGGCACAGAAATGACTTTAAACACACTTATTTTAGTTGACAAAGTCATAATTCACATCCAACAGTCATTTACAGTCAAAAGATTAAATGTTAAAATTTCATCCATATTGACCATTTTGGGATCGTTCGACATGTCCGGAGTCATCGTTTTTCATCCGAAAATTGATTTTTTGGACTGTACCAAAAATGATTCAAAATGTCAATTGGATCGTGCCTCATGTTGAATAACCACTTTTTAAACCCTCACAGTGACCAAAATTGCCAATTTTACAGAGTTTTGATTACTCAAAAGCTTCAATTTTGACCCATTTCAGGCACAGAAATGACTTTAAACACACTTTTTTCAGTTGACAAAGTCATAATTCACATCCAACAGTCATTTACAGTCAAAAGATTAAATGTTAAAATTTCATCCATATTGACCATTTTGGGATCGTTCGACATGTCCGGAGTCATCGTTTTTCATCCGAAAATTGATTTTTTGGACTGTACCAAAAATGATTCAAAATGTCAATTGGATCGTGCCTCATGTTGAATAACCACTTTTTAAACCCTCACAGTGACCAAAATTGCCATTTTTACAGAGTTTTGATTACTCAAAAGCTTCAATTTTGACCCCTTTGAGGCACAGAAATGACTTTAAACACACTTATTTTAGTTGACAAAGTCATAATTCACATCCAACAGTCATTTACAGTCAAAAGATTAAATGTTACAATTTCATCCATATTGACCATTTTGGGATCGTTCGACATGTCCGGAGTCATCGTTTTATATCCGAAAATTGATTTTTTGGACTGTACCAAAAATGATTCAAAATGTCAATTGGATCGTGCCTCATTTTGAATAACCACTTTTTAAACCCTCACAGTGACCAAAATTGCCAATTTTACAGAGTTTTGCTTACACAAAAGCTTCAATTTTGACCCGTTTCAGGCACAGAAATGACTTTAAACACACTTATTTTAGTTGACAAAGTCATTATTCACATCCAACAGTCATTTAGAGTCAAAAGATTAAATGTTACAATTTCATCCATATTGACCATTTTGGGATCGTTCGACATGTCCGGAGTCATCGTTTTTCATCCGAAAATTGATTTTTTGGACTGTACCAAAAATGATTCAAAATGTCAATTGGATCGTGCCTCATGTTGAATAACCACTTTTTAAACCCTCACAGTGACCAAAATTGCCATTTTTACAGAGTTTTGATTACTCAAAAGCTTCAATTTTGACCCATTTCAGGCACAGAAATGACTTTAAACACACTTATTTTAGTTGACAAAGTCATAATTCACATCCAACAGTCATTTACAGTCAAAAGATTAAATGTTAAAATTTCATCCATATTGACCATTTTGGGATCGTTCGACATGTCCGGAGTCATCGTTTTTCATCCGAAAATTGATTTTTTGGACTGTACCAAAAATGATTCAAAATGTCAATTGGATTGTGCCTCATGTTGAATAACCACTTTTTAAACCCTCACAGTGACCAAAATTGCCATTTTTACACAGTTTTGCTTACTCAAAAGCTTCAATTTTGACCCATTTCAGGCACAGAAATGACTTTAAACACACTTATTTTAGTTGGCAAAGTGATAATTCACATCCAACAGTCATTTACAGTCAAAAGATTAAATGTTAACATTTCATCCATATTGACCATTTTGGGATCGTTCGACATGTCTGGAGTCATCGTTTTTCATCCGAAAATTGATTTTTTGGACTGTACCAAAAATGATTCAAAATGTCAATTGGATCGTGCCTCATGTTGAATAACCACTTTTTAAACCCTCACAGTGACCAAAATTGCCATTTTTACAGAGTTTTGATTACTCAAAAGCTTCAATTTTTACCCCTTTGAGGCACAGAAATGACTTTAAACACACTTATTTTAGTTGACAAAGTCATAATTCACATCCAACAGTCATTTACAGTCAAAAGATTAAATGTTAAAATTTCATCCATATTGACCATTTTGGGATCGTTCGACATGTCCGGAGTCATCGTTTTTCATCCGAAAATTGATTTTTTGGACTGTACCAAAAATGATTCAAAATGTCAATTGGATCGTGCCTCATGTTGAATAACCACTTTTTAAACCCTCACAGTGACCAAAATTGCCATTTTTACAGAGTTTTGATTACTCAAAAGCTTCAATTTTGACCCATTTCAGGCACAGAAATGACTTTAAACACACTTTTTTCAGTTGACAAAGTCATAATTCACATCCAACAGTCATTTACAGTCAAAAGATTAAATGTTAAAATTTCATCCATATTGACCATTTTGGGATCGTTCGACATGTCCGGAGTCATCGTTTTTCATCCGAAAATTGATTTTTTGGACTGTACCAAAAATGATTCAAAATGTCAATTGGATCGTGCCTCATGTTGAATAACCACTTTTTAAACCCTCACAGTGACCAAAATTGCCATTTTTACAGAGTTTTGATTACTCAAAAGCTTCAATTTTGACCCATTTCAGGCACAGAAATGACTTTAAACACACTTTTTTCAGTTGACAAAGTCATAATTCACATCCAACAGTCATTTACAGTCAAAAGATTAAATGTTAAAATTTCATCCATATTGACCATTTTGGGATCGTTCGACATGTCCGGAGTCATCGTTTTTCATCCGGAAATTGATTTTTTGGACTGTACCAAAAATGATTCAAAATGTCAATTGGATCGTGCCTCATTTTGAATAACCACTTTTTAAACCCTCACAGTGACCAAAATTGCCAATTTTACAGAGTTTTGCTTACACAAAAGCTTCAATTTTGACCCGTTTCAGGCACAGAAATGACTTTAAACACACTTATTTTAGTTGACAAAGTCATTATTCACATCCAACAGTCATTTAGAGTCAAAAGATTAAATGTTAAAATTTCATCCATATTGACCATTTTGGGATCGTTCGACATGTCCGGAGTCATCGTTTTTCATCCGAAAATTGATTTTTTGGACTGTACCAAAAATGATTCAAAATGTCAATTGGATCGTGCCTCATGTTGAATAACCACTTTTTAAACCCTCACAGTGACCAAAATTGCCATTTTTACAGAGTTTTGATTACTCAAAAGCTTCAATTTTTACCCCTTTGAGGCACAGAAATGACTTTAAACACACTTATTTTAGTTGACAAAGTCATAATTCACATCCAACAGTCATTTACAGTCAAAAGATTAAATGTTAACATTTCATCCATATTGACCATTTTGGGATCGTTCGACATGTCCGGAGTCATCGTTTTTCATCCGAAAATTGATTTTTTGGACTGTACCAAAAATGATTCAAAATGTCAATTGGATTGTGCCTCATGTTGAATAACCACTTTTTAAGCCCTCACAGTGACCAAAATTGCCATTTTTACAGAGTTTTGATTACTCAAAAGCTTCAATTTTGACCCATTTCAGGCACAGAAATGACTTTAAACACACTTTTTTCAGTTGACAAAGTCATAATTCACATCCAACAGTCATTTACAGTCAAAAGATTAAATGTTAAAATTTCATCCATATTGACCATTTTGGGATCGTTCGACATGTCCGGAGTCATCGTTTTTCATCCGAAAATTGATTTTTTGGACTGTACCAAAAATGATTCAAAATGTCAATTGGATCATGCCTCATGTTGAATAACTACTTTTTAAACCCTCACAGTGACCAAAATTGCCATTTTTACAGAGTTTTGATTACTCAAAAGCTTCAATTTTGACCCATTTCAGGCACAGAAATGACTTTAAACACACTTTTTTCAGTTGACAAAGTCATAATTCACATCCAACAGTCATTTACAGTCAAAAGATTAAATGTTAAAATTTCATCCATATTGACCATTTTGGGATCGTTCGACATGTCCGGAGTCATCGTTTTTCATCCGAAAATTGATTTTTTGGACTGTACCAAAAATGATTCAAAATGTCAATTGGATCGTGCCTCATTTTGAATAACCACTTTTTAATCCCTCACAGTGACCAAAATTGCCAATTTTACAGAGTTTTGCTTACACAAAAGCTTCAATTTTGACCCGTTTCAGGCACAGAAATGACTTTAAACATACTTATTTTAGTTGACAAAGTCATTAATCATATCCAACAGTCATTTAGAGTCAAAAGATTAAATGTTAAAATTTCATCCATATTGACCATTTTGGGATCGTTCGACATGTCCGGAGTCATCGTTTTTCATCCGAAAATTGATTTTTTGGACTGTAACAAAAATGATTCAAAATGTCAATTGGATCGTGCCTCATGTTGAATAACCACTTTTTAAACCCTCACAGTGACCAAAATTGCCATTTTTACAGAGTTTTGATTACTCAAAAGCTTCAATTTTTACCCCTTTGAGGCACAGAAATGACTTTAAACACACTTATTTTAGTTGACAAAGTCATAATTCACATCCAACAGTCATTTACAGTCAAAAGATTAAATGTTAAAATTTCATCCATATTGACCATTTTGGGATCGTTCGACATGTCCGGAGTCATCGTTTTTCATCCGAAAATTGATTTTTTGAACTGTACCAAAAATGATTCAAAATGTCAATTGGATCGTGCCTCATGTTGAATAACCACTTTTTAAACCCTCACAGTGACCAAAATTGCCAATTTTACACAGTTTTGCTTACTCAAAAGCTTCAATTTTGACCCATTTCAGGCACAGAAATGACTTTAAACACACTTATTTTAGTTGACAAAGCCATAATTCACATCCAACAGTCATTTAGAGTCAAAAGATTAAATGTTAAAATTTCATCATTATAGACCATTTTGGGAACGTTCGACAGGTCCGGAGTCATCGTTTTTCATCCGAAAATTGATTTTTTGGACTGTACCAAAAATGATTCAAAATGTCAATTGGATCGTGCCTCATGTTGAATAACCACTTTTTAAACCCTCACAGTGACCAAAATTGCCATTTTTACAGAGTTTTGATTACTCAAAAGCTTCAATTTTGACCCATTTCAGGCACAGAAATGACTTTAAACACACTTTTTTCAGTTGACAAAGTCATAATTCACATCCAACAGTCATTTACAGTCAAATGATTAAATGTTAAAATTTCATCCATATTGACCATTTTGGGATCGTTCGACATGTCCGGAGTCATCGTTTTTCATCCGAAAATTGATTTTTTGGACTGTACCAAAAATGATTCAAAATGTCAATTGGATCGTGCCTCATTTTGAATAACCACTTTTTAAACCCTCTCAGTGACCAAAATTGCCAATTTTACAGAGTTTTGCTTACACAAAAGCTTCAATTTTGACCCGTTTCAGGCACAGAAATGACTTTAAACACACTTATTTTAGTTGACAAAGTCATTATTCACATCCAACAGTCATTTAGAGTCAAAAGATTAAATGTTAAAATTTCATCCATATTGACCATTTTGGGATCGTTCGACATGTCCGGAGTCATCGTTTTTCATCCGAAAATTTATTTTTTGGACTGTACCAAAAATGATTCAAAATGTCAATTGGATCGTGCCTCATGTTGAATACCCACTTTTTAAACCCTCACAGTGACCAAAATTGCCATTTTTACAGAGTTTTGATTACTCAAAAGCTTCAATTTTGACCCATTTCAGGCACAGAAATGACTTTAAACACACTTATTTTAGTTGACAAAGTCATAATTCACATCCAACAGTCATTTACAGTCAAAAGATTAAATGTTAAAATTTCATCCATATTGACCATTTTGGGATCGTTCGACATGTCCGGAGTCATCGTTTTTCATCCGAAAATTGATTTTTTGGACTGTACCAAAAATGATTCAAAATGTCAATTGGATTGTGCCTCATGTTGAATAACCACTTTTTAAACCCTCACAGTGACCAAAATTGCCATTTTTACAGAGTTTTGCTTACTCAAAAGCTTCAATTTTGACCCATTTCAGGCACAGAAATGACTTTAAACACACTTATTTTAGTTGACAAAGTCATAATTCACATCCAACAGTCATTTACAGTCAAAAGATTAAATGTTAACATTTCATCCATATTGACCATTTTGGGATCGTTCGACATGTCCGGAGTCATCGTTTTTCATCCGAAAATTGATTTTTTGGACTGTACCAAAAATGATTCAAAATGTCAATTGGATCGTGCCTCATGTTGAATAACCACTTTTTAAACCCTCACAGTGACCAAAATTGCAATTTTTACAGAGTTTTGATTACTCAAAAGCTTCAATTTTGACCCGTTTCAGGCACAGAAATGACTTTAAACACACTTATTTTAGTTGACAAAGTCATAATTCACATCCAACAGTCATTTACAGTCAAAAGATTAAATGTGGGGGCGCTAGAGGGCGCACTGCGGAATGGCCGCACTGTCGTGAGGCTCCCGCTGCCCGGAGCTAATATCCGCCTAGGTATCCTGATTACCATCGCTGCGCCCTGAACTGACCCCACGGTTCGGTTGTGATATCGGCTATCCACCCACGGTCCAACTCCTGTGCCATTCGGAGGTTGCTGGCCGAAGTTATGAGGGTCCCAAGTTTCTCCGACTCGCGCTCTGGAAGTCTGATGCCATCTTGCCCGGCGTCGCCGTTCATGCCAGTCCGGGGCTCTGCACGTGGGGTGTAGGCCTAGCTCCGCCCATCTCCGTCAGGCCCGATCGCTGGCCGGGCGAGACGCTTGGCTCTCCCTTGTTGTCGGACTTTTCTTGGCTTTCCCATCTGCCTGTCCAGATACCATCGCCTACGGAAGTGCCACGGCTTTAATACTTGGTTTCTGGGGTTTGCCACCTTGGGCTGGGAACGGCGACGGCCTTTGCTCATCGGTGGGAGTGGCGGGGCGTGCTGGCCTGCTCGTGCCCCCACGATTCGAGCTGCTTTCTGCTTGGCCGGGCCCCGTGCCCGACCTGTATCCTGACTTCCATTTGCCTCGTTCCCCTTCTGTACCACCGTCATGGGGAAGCCGGACTAAACAGTCCAAACTGTCCTTTGACTCTGGAGGGGCCAGGCGTGGGGCGCGTTCGCTCCAGGAAGCTGGAACTTCGCGGTCCCCCCCCCCGAATGTCGCTGAGAGTGTCCCGCACCCACCTCCACCGGACTTCGCCCAAATGATGCAGGAGATGAGGCAGGGGTTCGCCACTATAGTGGACAAAGTGGACAAGATATCGTCACGCATGGATGCGGTCGTTCAGAAATTGGACGTACATGAGGAGCGCTTGACGGCGGCGGAACAGCGCATTTCGGACCACGATGACACGGCGGCCACCCATACCACCCAGCTGGCGAGAATGGACAATATTTTGCGTGTCATTGCCGCCAAGAACGAGGAGTTGGAGGCGAGGAGTAGGCGCAACAACGTACGCATTGTAGGTGTACCGGAGTCCACGAATGTGGGCAAAATGGAGACGTATGTGGAGAGGCTACTGGTGGGCGCCATCGGGGCGGAAGTTTTCTCGTCCCAGTTCATAGTCGAGAGAGCGCATCGGACGTTGGGACCTCGTCCGGCCTCTGGGGCTGCACCGCGTCCCATCATTGCGCGCCTATTGAATTATCGTGATCGAGACGCTGCTCTTCAGGCTGCCCGCACTAACAGGACTCTCTCCTTCGAAGGGGTGTCTTTCACCATGTACCCCGACTTCACACCGATGGTACAGGACCAGCGTCGGAAGTTCTTGGGGGTGAAAAGGAAGCTTCGGGACCTTCAAGTGGACTACGCCTTGCTTTATCCGGCTAAACTTCGAGTGACGCACCAGGCTAAACAACATTTTTTCACCAACCCACAGCATGCTGAGGACTTTGCGAAGCGCCTCCAGCGCGAGCGCGCTGCTGCGGATCGTGGTGACGATCGGGATCCGGAGGGTGAACATTCGGCTGCTGAGGAGGAGGTCGCCTGATTCTGGTGACTTTGGACTTTGTCTATCTTTTTCCCGGTTTTTGTAGTATTGTGGATATGTACCTTTTTGTATTGGGGCCTGCTGGCCTCCTTCTCAGTATTTGTGGCCTAGCCATTGTTCGTATTTGATTTTTTTTGCTGATGCGTGGGTTATGTCTGTATCATGATGAGTGAGTGCGTTTTGCTGTTTTTGTGGGGTTGGGATGGCACTGCGGGATGGTGTTATGGGATGTCGCGCTCTGGGCACCCACCCCCCCGCGCTGCGCCTGGGGCCGCCTGATACTCGTTGGCGCGGACACTGGCGTGGCGTGAGGGAGTGGCGTCGTGCACCTCTGGAAGGTTCCCCGGAGGGTGTGCCCCATATTTACCTTTTGTTTGGATTCTAGTCCTATGTTGGTTGACTGGATGTGTGTTGAGGGGTGGGGGGGAGGGGTGTATGTGGCCTGATAGTTGGGGTGGTGTCAGGTGGGTGGATGGGGGGGGGTTGAAGCTGTCCATGTCTGTTTGCCTGGGACTTTTGGTTCGCCTTGGTAGCTGCTACTGTTGTTTGAGTGCACGGACATGTCGTGGCGCCCGCTATCCGGGCTGTTCCACTTTCCTATCTTACGGGACGGGTTCTGGGATCCGTGCTCCCGTCCATTTTGGGCTCGAGTGCGCCGGCCGCCATTTTGGGCTGCCACGTGCCGGGGCGCACTCTGCGAGCGTAGCACGTGTGCGTGATGTGGGCCGTGTGGAATGGCTTGGCGGCGCGCGGCGCGTAGGCTGTCCCGGGGGCTTGCTGTGTGGATGGGTCGGTTGGGGGGGTGTTGTTGTGTTCCTGTTTGGTTGTTTTGGAGATGACTGGGAAATGTATGGAGCGTATGTGGAGTTCTGCCCGTGCCCTGAGGCGCAGACCTATCAATGGCTGTTGCTGGTAGTTGGATGCCCTGTATATGGTTGTCGGGTCCTGCGGGGCCCTTACTTTACGTGATGTCAACTGCTGTTGTGGATCAGATCTCGATTTTGTCCTGGAATGTACGGGGCCTTAATGATGCCAGGAAGTGTCGCAGTGTGATACAGTATTTGGACAGGCATGCTATTCAAGTTGCTTTTCTCCAGGAGACGCATCTGCGCCCCGCTCCCTCCCCCACTTTCGGCGGAAGGTGGGCTGCGGCCAGGGGGTTTGCTTCATACTCTTCTTATGCTCGTGGGGTTGTTACCCTTGTTAAGAAGTCGCTTGCATTCCAGGAACTTGGATCTATGGGGGACCCTGAGGGGCGCTATGTGCTGCTGTGGGGACGGCTTGGGCAGACCACTGTACTGTTTGTTAATTGCTATGCTCCCAATGTTGACACGCCAATCTTTTTTGTCACTCTGTGGGGTCATGTTCTTGCTGTGGATGCTACTCACATTGTGTGGGGGGGTGATTTTAATCTTGCATTTCAGGCCCAGATGGACAGATCGGAGGGTAGCCCTCAGTACAATGTACAGGCAAGGGATGTGCTGCGGGGGATAGTGGAGGAGGCTGGGATGGTTGACAGCTGGAGGTTCACCCACCCTACCGCTAGGGAGGGCACCCATTACACCACACATGCTCGTTCATGGGCGAGACTGGATTATGTATTTCTCTCTAGAGGGTTGATGGCTGGCCTAAGAGGGGCCTCACATTTGGCTCGGACGTATTCTGATCACTGTCCGGTGAAGGTTGATTTGTCCGTCCCCGGGTTACACAGGCCGCGCCCGCCTTGGCGTTTGTTTCCGACTGCTTTGCTTGACCCGGTGTTCAAGGAGGAACTCGGTGAGGAGGTGGAGGCGTTCTTCCCTAGAAACAAGGGCTCTGTGGAGAGCATTGAGGTCATTTGGGAGGCATTCAAGGTTACGATCCGGGGTGTCACTATTTCTAAAAGTTGTGGAGTACTCCGTCTGATTGTTCGGACCCTCGAGAGGTTGGAGGCTGACTTGCGAGACTTGGAGCGCAGGATGCAGGTGACTTCGGACCCCGCTCTTCCGGCACAGTTCCGCACTAAGCTCTCCGAGTACGAGGAGGAGGCTGCTCGGGAGGCTAAGCACAGGGGGAAATACTGGACGGCGAGGCGATACTGCGAAGGGGAGCGGCCCGGTAAGGTCCTCGCTGCCCTTACTAGACATCCTAGGCATGGGTCGGACGTGTTGGAATTGGTGTCTCCGGATGGCACTCGCTGTCGAGATACATCGGAGATTCAGCGCACTTTTATTGATCATTATGCACACCTTTACACGACTCAGCAGACGGGTGAGACTCGATACGGTGGCTTCCTCGACGAGTTGGCGCTCTGTTGGCTATCGGATGGCCATCGGGAGTTCTTAGGCAGGCCCCTGGAGGAGGAGGAGGTCAGGAATGCCATCATGTCTCTTTCTAATGGGAAAGCCGCCGGGCTGGATGGCCTTCCTGCTGAATTTTATAAGTGTTATATTGACATTATGGCCCCTGTGCTCCGTGAGGTGTTTGAGGAGTCTCTGGAGGAGGGACGCCTTCCGGGCTCCATGCGGGAGGTCGCCACCACGTCGCTGCTCAAGCCGGGTAAGGATCCACTGGATGTGGGCTCCTACAGGCCCCTCTCATTGCTCAACTGCGATGTTAAAATTCTCGCGAAAGTCTTGGCGGTGAGATTAGCTGAACTCATGCCCGTTATCGTGTTGCCTGATCAGTCGGGATTTGTGCCCGGTCGCGCCACCTCTCACAATCTTCGCACTTTGTTCTCGCTTGTGTCGACCATCGATCCCGCTGTCCCGGTTGCCGCTGTCTTTCTTGATGCCACTAAGGCGTTTGACTCTGTCGAGTGGGGCTACCTTATTGATGTTCTTTGTCGGATGGGTTTCCCCAGGATTTTCATCTCTTGGGTTAAGCTTCTATATACTGATCCGATGGCGAGGGTAGTAGTGAATGGGGTGCTGTCCCCTTCGTTCCCTCTCACGAGAGGGACCCGACAGGGTTGCCCCCTCTCATCCCTCTTGTTTGCTATCGCTATTGAGCCGCTAGCCTGTAGGATACGTCAGTTTCATCAGCAGAGCGCCTTTAATTGTCTTCAGCGGCAGGTCGGCATTTCTTTATATGCTGATGATGTCACACTCTATGTCAAGGACCCTGAGAACAACCTTAACTCGCTCCTGCGGGAGCTGGTCGCTTTTGGTGGCGTATCCGGGGTTCATATCAACTGGCGGAAATCTCAATTTTTCCCCCTCACATCTGCGGTGGCCAGGTTTCCCCTTGACTACCCTCTGGAGTGGTGTGACTCGGAGTTGCGCTATCTTGGTATTGTTGTATCCTTAGATAGAGGAGACGCGGTTCGGCTCAACTATGGTGTGGCCATTACTAAACTGGCGGATGATGTCACCAGGTGGATGTCTTTACCCCTCTCCATGGCCGGCAGGGCGTCTCTTATCAAGATGGTGGTTCTGCCCCGCTTTCTTTATCTCTTTCAAAACCTCCCATATCATCCTGGTGCTTATTTCTTTCGTAGACTTCGTTCTGAGCTTCTGCGATTGTTCTGGGGGGGCAAGCAGCCACGGGTGGCCTGGGCTACCCTTACGTTGCCTTATGCTGATGGCGGTTTCGATGTCCCTGATTTTGAACTCTATTATCTCAGCGCTCAGGCGCACTATGCCTATCATTGGATGCGCCCCACGCCATTCATGCCCCAGATTGCTGCTGAGCATTGGGTCGCCCACCCGCTCCCACTGGAGGGGATGGTTTTGGGCAAGGTGTCAGATGTGGAAACGCCCCGCATGACGGTGACATGCACGGTGGATGCTTGGAAGCGGACGGCTCATTTGCTAGACGTTTCCTTTCTCTACTCGCCGGCCTTGCCTCTGTCTTATCATCCGGATCTGTCGCTGTTGATGGAGACGGGGTTTCGGCGAATGTGCAAGCGGCTAGGTATTCTTACGTGGGGCGACTTGTTTCATGACGGTGCCTTTCGTACGCAGGCTCATTTCTTCGGTTCGGCTGCTTGCTCCCCTCTAGACCTGTTCTACTTTGTCCGCCTGCGGCAGGGCATGCGTGCTCTGCTACCGGACTACCCTTCGGAGCCTGGGGTAACCCTCCCCCTCCATGTGCTGCTCGTTTCAGATGGGCGACACCTGGTGTCGAAGTTATACGGGGCTATTCGCCGACAGCGATCGGTCCCGACCAATCGGGTGCGCGAGCAGTGGGTTGCCGATTTAGGTGCTCCTATTACAGACGAGCAGTGGAAATATTGTTGCGGGCTCACGGCCAATGTCTCTTCTAGTTGTCGCCTTAAAATTATCCATTACAAGTTTGTTCAGAGGTACTACTATACCCCGGCGAGGAAACTGCGGTTTCATTTGGCGGAGGATGACAGGTGCGCTAGGTGTCGAGCGGAAGGCGCTGACTTTTTGCATTTGGCTTGGAGTTGTGCGGGGGTTTTGGAATATTGGGCTCAGGTTCATGAGGCCCTGCAGGTTATGGCGGAGGATGGGGTGGCGTTTGACCCCTTGGTGATGTTACTTGGCTTCACTAAGGACGTACCTGCCTCTCACCGTAGATTTGTCGACGTGGCCCTGTTGTTGGCTAAGCGTAGGGTTGCTTGCTGTTGGGGTCGTGGTAGGGTGCCGCGCTTTCAGGACTGGGTGACTGACCTCATTTACTGTCAGGATCAGTATAATATCTATTCTGAATTGATGCCTGTTCGATGCAGACCAAAGGACTTTTGGAGTCCGCTCCAGGTGTACCTCCTGACCAGAGCTGCGCGGGACTCTGATTCTGAACTTGAGGACCGTGAGGGGATAGGCTGATGACAACGGGATGGGCTGGGATTTTACACGACACCTGCTGCTCTTCCGATATCGGGGGGGGGGGGCTGACTGTCTCCTGTTCCTGCGAGCTATTGAGGGGTGGGAGTCTCCCTTCGGACAGGTAGTTTTATCGGGAATTCGGATTGTACCCCTGCGCGGCACCCCTCTATCCAGTGCTCCTCACACTTGTGTCCCCTCTGGCTCACGTGTTCTCCGCTACTGTACTGTACTCATATTGCATTGTCTTATTGGCTCGCCTGTCCATGCTGGCTCATTGTATTTTAATATCTCCTGCACATTTCGCTGTTGCTCCTTGTATTGACTGATGCCTTGCCCTGTACTTCCTCGTGTCTCCATATGTAGTTCTGTTTTGTATGCTTTTTGGGCACTGACGTACCACTGTAATGGCCGAATGTGACTGTATGTTTTGAATGTACACTTCCATTGTACCTACTTGTCTCCAAATAAAGGTTTAAAAAAAAAAAAAAAAAAAAAAAAAAAGATTAAATGTTAACATTTCATCCATATTGACCATTTTGGGATTGTTCGACATGTCCGGAGTCATCGTTTTTCATCCGAAAATTGATTTTTTGGACTGTACCAAAAATGATTCAAAATGTCAATTGGATCGTGCCTCATGTTGAATAACCACTTTTTAAACCCTCACAGTGACCAAAATTGCCATTTTTACAGAGTTTTGATTACTCAAAAGCTTCAATTTTGACCCGTTTCAGGCACAGAAATGACTTTAAACACACTTATTTTAGTTGACAAAGTCATTATTCACATCCAACAGTCATTTACAGTCAAAAGATTAAATGTTAAAATTTCATCCATATTGACCATTTTGGGATCGTTCGACATGTCCGGAGTCATTGTTTTTCATCCGAAAATTGATTTTTTGGACTGTACCAAAAATGATTCAAAATGTCAATTGGATCGTGCCTCATGTTGAATAACCACTTTTTAAACCCTCACAGTGACCAAAATTGCCATTTTTACAGAGTTTTGATTACTCAAAAGCTTCAATTTTGACCCATTTCAGGCACAGAAATGACTTTAAACACACTTTTTTCAGTTGACAAAGTCATAATTCACATCCAACAGTCATTTACAGTCAAAAGATTAAATGTTAAAATTTCATCCATATTGACCATTTTGGGATCGTTCGACATGTCCGGAGTCATCGTTTTTCATCCGAAAATTGATTTTTTGGACTGTACCAAAAATGATTCAAAATGTCAATTGGATCGTGCCTCATTTTGAATAACCACTTTTTAAACCCTCACAGTGACCAAAATTGCCAATTTTACAGAGTTTTGCTTACACAAAAGCTTCAATTTTGACCCGTTTCAGGCACAGAAATGACTTTAAACACACTTATTTTAGTTGACAAAGTCATTATTCACATCCAACAGTCATTTAGAGTCAAAAGATTAAATGTTAAAATTTCATCCATATTGACCATTTTGGGATCGTTCGACATGTCCGGAGTCATCGTTTTTCATCCGAAAATTGATTTTTTGGACTGTACCAAAAATGATTCAAAATGTCAATTGGATCGTGCCTCATTTTGAATAACCACTTTTTAAACCCTCACAGTGACCAAAATTGCCAATTTTACAGAGTTTTGCTTACACAAAAGCTTCAATTTTGACCCGTTTCAGGCACAGAAATGACTTTAAACACACTTATTTTAGTTGACAAAGTCATTATTCACATCCAACAGTCATTTAGAGTCAAAAGATTAAATGTTAAAATTTCATCCATATTGACCATTTTGGGATCGTTCGACATGTCCGGAGTCATCGTTTTTCATCCGAAAATTGATTTTTTGGACTGTACCAAAAATGATTCAAAATGTCAATTGGATCGTGCCTCATGTTGAATAACCACTTTTTAAACGCTCACAGTGACCAAAATTGCAATTTTTACAGAGTTTTGATTACACAAAAGCTTCAATTTTGACCCGTTTCAGGCACAGAAATGACTTTAAACACACTTATTTTAGTTGACAAAGTCATTATTCACATCCAACAGTCATTTAGAGTCAAAAGATTAAATGTTAAAATTTCATCATTATAGACCATTTTGGGAACGTTCGACAGGTCCGGAGTCATCGTTTTTCATCCGAAAATTGATTTTTTGGACTGTACCAAAAATGATTCAAAATGTCAATTGGATCGTGCCTCATGTTGAATAACCACTTTTTAAACCCTCACAGTGACCAAAATTGCCATTTTTACAGAGTTTTGATTACTCAAAAGCTTCAATTTTGACCCATTTCAGGCACAGAAATGACTTTAAACACACTTTTTTCAGTTGACAAAGTCATAATTTACATCCAACAGTCATTTACAGTCAAAAGATTAAATGTTAAAATTTCATCCATATTGACCATTTTGGGATCGTTCGACATGTCCGGAGTCATCGTTTTTCATCCGAAAATTGATTTTTTGGACTGTACCAAAAATGATTCAAAATGTCAATTGGATCGTTCCTCATGTTGAATAACCACTTTTTAAACCCTCACAGTGACCAAAATTGCCATTTTTACAGAGTTTTGCTTACTCAAAAGCTTCAATTTTGACCCATTTCAGGCACAGAAATGACTTTAAACACACTTATTTTAGTTGACAAAGTCATAATTCACATCCAACAGTCATTTACAGTCAAAAGATTAAATGTTAAAATTTCATCCATATTGACCATTTTGGGATCGTTCGACATGTCCGGAGTCATCGTTTTTCATCCGAAAATTGATTTTTTGAACTGTACCAAAAATGATTCAAAATGTCAATTGGATCGTGCCTCATGTTGAATAACCACTTTTTAAACCCTCACAGTGACCAAAATTGCCAATTTTACACAGTTTTGCTTACTCAAAAGCTTCAATTTTGACCCATTTCAGGCACAGAAATGACTTTAAACACACTTATTTTAGTTGACAAAGCCATAATTCACATCCAACAGTCATTTAGAGTCAAAAGATTAAATGTTAAAATTTCATCATTATAGACCATTTTGGGAACGTTCGAACGGTCCGGAGTCATCGTTTTTCGTCTGAAAATTGATTTTTTGGACTGTACCAAAAATGATTCAAAATGTCAATTGGATCGTGCCTCATGTTGAATAACCACTTTTTAAACCCTCAGAGTGACCAAAATTGCCATTTTTACAGAGTTTTGATTACTCAAAAGATTCAATTTTTACCCCTTTGAGGCACAGAAATGACTTTAAACACACTTATTTTAGTTGACAAAGTCATAATTCACATCCAACAGTCATTTACAGTCAAAAGATTAAATGTTAAAATTTCATCCATATTGACCATTTTGGGATCGTTCGACATGTCCGGAGTCATCGTTTTTCATCCGAAAATTGATTTTTTGGACTGTACCAAAAATGATTCAAAATGTCAATTGGATCGTGCCTCATTTTGAATAACCACTTTTTAAACCCTCACAGTGACCAAAATTGCCTATTTTACAGAGTTTTGCTTACACAAAAGCTTCAATTTTGACCCGTTTCAGGCACAGAAATGACTTTAAACACACTTATTTTAGTTGACAAAGTCATTATTCACATCCAACAGTCATTTAGAGTCAAAAGATTAAATGTTAAAATTTCATCCATATTGACCATTTTGGGATCGTTCGACATGTCCGGAGTCATCGTTTTTCATCCGAAAATTGATTTTTTGGACTGTACCAAAAATGATTCAAAAAGTCAATTGGATCGTGCCTCATGTTGAATAACCACTTTTTAAACCCTCACAGTGACCAAAATTGCCATTTTTACAGAGTTTTGATTACTCAAAAGCTTCAATTTTGACCCATTTCAGGCACAGAAATGACTTTAAACACACTTATTTTAGTTGACAAAGTCATAATTCACATCCAACAGTCATTTACAGTCAAAAGATTAAATGTTAAAATTTCATCCATATTGACCATTTTGGGATCGTTCGACATGTCCGGAGTCATCGTTTTTCATCCGAAAATTGATTTTTTGGACTATACCAAAAATGATTCAAAATGTCAATTGGATCGTGCCTCATGTTGAATAACCACTTTTTAAACCCTCACAGTGACCAAAATTGCCATTTTTACAGAGTTTTGATTACTCAAAAGCTTCAATTTTGACCCGTTTCAGGCACAGAAATGACTTTAAACACACTTATTTTAGTTGACAAAGTCATTATTCACATCCAACAGTCATTTACAGTCAAAAGATTAAATGTTAAAATTTCATCCATATTGACCATTTTGGGATCGTTCGACATGTCCGGAGTCATTGTTTTTCATCCGAAAATTGATTTTTTGGACTGTACCAAAAATGATTCAAAATGTCAATTGGATCGTGCCTCATGTTGAATAACCACTTTTTAAACCCTCACAGTAACCAAAATTGCCATTTTTACAGAGTTTTGATTACTCAAAAGCTTCAATTTTGACCCATTTCAGGCACAGAAATGACTTTAAACACACTTTTTTCAGTTGACAAAGTCATAATTCACATCCAACAGTCATTTACAGTCAAAAGATTAAATGTTAAAATTTCATCCATATTGACCATTTTGGGATCGGTCGACATGTCCGGAGTCATCGTTTTTCATCCGAAAATTGATTTTTTGGACTGTACCAAAAATGATTCAAAATGTCAATTGGATCGTGCCTCATTTTGAATAACCACTTTTTAAACCCTCACAGTGACCAAAATTGCCAATTTTACAGAGTTTTGCTTACACAAAAGCTTAAATTTTGACCCGTTTCAGGCACAGAAATGACTTTAAACACACTTATTTTAGTTGACAAAGTCATTATTCACATCCAACAGTCATTTAGAGTCAAAAGATTAAATGTTAAAATGTCATCCATATTGACCATTTTGGGATCGTTCGACATGTCCGGAGTCATCGTTTTTCATCCGAAAATTGATTTTTTGGACTGTACCAAAAATGATTCAAAATGTCAATTGGATCGTGCCTCATGTTGAATAACCACTTTTTAAACCCTCACAGTGACCAAAATTGCCAATTTTACACAGTTTTGCTTACTCAAAAGCTTCAATTTTGACCCATTTCAGGCACAGAAATGACTTTAAACACACTTATTTTAGTTTACAAAGCCATAATTCACATCCAACAGTCATTTAGAGTCAAAAGATTAAATGTTAAAATTTCATCATTATAGACCATTTTGGGAACGTTCGACAGGTCCGGAGTCATCGTTTTTCATCCGAAAATTGATTTTTTGGACTGTACCAAAAATGATTCAAAATGTCAATTGGATCGTGCCTCATGTTGAATAACCACTTTTTAAACCCTCACAGTGACCAAAATTGCCATTTTTACAGAGTTTTGATTACTCAAAAGCTTCAATTTTGACCCATTTCAGGCACAGAAATGACTTTAAACACACTTTTTTCAGTTGACAAAGTCATAATTCACATCCAACAGTCATTTACAGTCAAATGATTAAATGTTAAAATTTCATCCATATTGACCATTTTGGGATCGTTCGACATGTCCGGAGTCATCGTTTTTCATCCGAAAATTGATTTTTTGGACTGTACCAAAAATGATTCAAAATGTCAATTGGATCGTGCCTCATTTTGAATAACCACTTTTTAAACCCTCACAGTGACCAAAATTGCCATTTTTACAGAGTTTTGCTTACTCAAAAGCTTCAATTTTGACCCATTTCAGGCACAGAAATGACTTTAAACACACTTATTTTAGTTGACAAAGTCATAATTCACATCCAACAGTCATTTACAGTCAAAAGATTAAATGTTAAAATTTCATCCATATTGACCATTTTGGGATCGTTCGACATGTCCGGAGTCATCGTTTTTCATCCGAAAATTGATTTTTTGAACTGTACCAAAAATGATTTAAAATGTCAATTGGATCGTGCCTCATGTTGAATAACCACTTTTTAAACCCTCACAGTGACCAAAATTGCCAATTTTACACAGTTTTGCTTACTCAAAAGCTTCAATTTTGACCCATTTCAGGCACAGAAATGACTTTAAACACACTTATTTTAGTTGACAAAGCCATAATTCACATCCAACAGTCATTTAGAGTCAAAAGATTAAATGTTAAAATTTCATCATTATAGACCATTTTGGGAACGTTCGAACGGTCCGGAGTCATCGTTTTTCGTCTGAAAATTGATTTTTTGGACTGTACCAAAACTGATTCAAAATGTCAATTGGATCGTGCCTCATTTTGAATAACCACTTTTTAAACCCTCACAGTGACCAAAATTGCCAATTTTACAGAGTTTTGCTTAAACAAAAGCTTCAATTTTGACCCGTTTCAGGCACAGAAATGACTTTAAACACACTTATTTTAGTTGACAAAGTCATTATTCACATCCAACAGTCATTTAGAGTCAAAAGATTAAATGTTAAAATTTCATCCATATTGACCATTTTGGGATCGTTCGACATGTCCGGAGTCATCGTTTTTCATCCGACAATTGATTTTTTGGACTGTACCAAAAATGATTCAAAATGTCAATTGGATCGTGCCTCATGTTGAATAACCACTTTTTAAACCCTCACAGTGACCAAAATTGCCATTTTTACAGAGTTTTGCTTACTCAAAAGCTTCAATTTTGACCCATTTCAGGCACAGAAATGACTTTAAACACACTTATTTTAGTTGACAAAGTCATAATTCACCTCCAACAGTCATTTACAGTCAAAAGATTAAATGTTAAAATTTCATCCATATTGACCATTTTGGGATCGTTCGACATGTCCGGAGTCATCGTTTTTCATCCGAAAATTGATTTTTTGGACTGTACCAAAAATGATTCAAAATGTCAATTGGATCGTGCCTCATGTTGAATAACCACTTTTTAAACCCTCACAGTGACCAAAATTGCCACTTTTACAGAGTTTTGATTACTCAAAAGCTTCAATTTTGACCCATTTCAGGCACAGAAATGACTTTAAACACACTTATTTTAGTTGACAAAGTCATAATTCACATCCAACAGTCATTTACAGTCAAAAGATTAAATGTTAAAATTTCATCCATATTGACCATTTTGGGATCGTTCGACATGTCCGGAGTCATCGTTTTTCATCCGAAAATTGATTTTTTGGACTGTACCAAAAATGATTCAAAATGTCAATTGGATCGTGCCTCATGTTGAATAACCACTTTTTAAACCCTCACAGTGACCAAAATTGCCATTTTTACAGAGTTTTGATTACTCAAAAGCTTCAATTTTGACCCATTTCAGGCACAGAAATGACTTTAAACACACTTTTTTCAGTTGACAAAGTCATAATTCACATCCAACAGTCATTTACAGTCAAAAGATTAAATGTTAAAATTTCATCCATATTGACCATTTTGGGATCGGTCGACATGTCCGGAGTCATCGTTTTTCATCCGAAAATTGATTTTTTGGACTGTACCAAAAATGATTCAAAATGTCAATTGGATCGTGCCTCATTTTGAATAACCACTTTTTAAACCCTCACAGTGACCAAAATTGCCAATTTTACAGAGTTTTGCTTACACAAAAGCTTAAATTTTGACCCGTTTCAGGCACAGAAATGACTTTAAACACACTTATTTTAGTTGACAAAGTCATTATTCACATCCAACAGTCATTTAGAGTCAAAAGATTAAATGTTAAAATTTCATCCATATTGACCATTTTGGGATCGTTCGACATGTCCGGAGTCATCGTTTTTCATCCGAAAATTGATTTTTTGGACTGTACCAAAAATGATTCAAAATGTCAATTGGATCGTGCCTCATTTTGAATAACCACTTTTTAAACCCTCACAGTGACCAAAATTGCCAATTTTACAGAGTTTTGCTTACACAAAAGCTTCAATTTTGACCCGTTTCAGGCACAGAAATGACTTTAAACACACTTATTTTAGTTGACAAAGTCATTATTCACATCCAACAGTCATTTAGAGTCAAAAGATTAAATGTTAAAATTTCATCCATATTGACCATTTTGGGATCGTTCGACATGTCCGGAGTCATCGTTTTTCATCCGAAAATTGATTTTTTGGACTGTACCAAAAATGATTCAAAATGTCAATTGGATCGTGCCTCATGTTGAATAACCACTTTTTAAACGCTCACAGTGACCAAAATTGCCATTTTTACAGAGTTTTGATTACTCAAAAGCTTCAATTTTGACCCATTTCAGGCACAGAAATGACTTTAAACACACTTTTTTCAGTTGACAAAGTCATAATTCACATCCAACAGTCATTTACAGTCAAATGATTAAATGTTAAAATTTCATCCATATTGACCATTTTGGGATCGTTCGACATGTCCGGAGTCATCGTTTTTCATCCGAAAATTGATTTTTTGGACTGTACCAAAAATGATTCAAAATGTCAATTGGATCGTGCCTCATTTTGAATAACCACTTTTTAAACCCTCACAGTGACCAAAATTGCCATTTTTACAGAGTTTTGATTACTCAAAAGCTTCAATTTTGACCCATTTCAGGCACAGAAATGACTTTAAACACACTTTTTTCAGTTGACAAAGTTGACGTAAATAATTAATTTACTCTCTTAATTTCTATGCAGGTAAGTACTTAATCAATAATAACTCAATCGGAATGAAAGAAAACAGAGTCCGTGGTGTTAGAGTTTCTAAGGGTTTTATTCCTCATAAAGGAATCATGTTCTGACCACCACAGGGGTGTCAGAAGGGATAGATGAGCGCGCTCAATTTTATTGATAATACATAGCTTATATACTCGACTTATACCATAGGAATCAATGTAAGAGGCGTAACAGCTGAGAGAAGACAAGATAACAGTATACACGTGGTACTAGTACATCATCAAGAGGCGTAAACTAGGCGTGAACCAGAGGTGTGTGCTAGAAACGTCACTGATAGGTGACGCAAGTGGGTGGCACCAAGGGGTGGTGCTAACAGAATGTTGCAATGTCAGCAGAAATCGGAAGCTTGGATGCGCGCGCAGCTGCATGACGTGTGATTGACGGGGTGCAGGGGACTTGACATTTACACTGACGGAAAGAGACAGAAGTCTGGCATGTCAGATCAACTTGTGCTTCTATCATATCTGATATCTGGTGTTTTAGGAACTATACTATCTGGGCGGAAAGGTCTCTAGGGCAGAAGCTATTCTCTGCTGACTGTGGATGCGTGTTTAAGCGCCTGAGTGTCTACATGTGAAGCGTGGGGCACGGGGCCTTCCATGGAAGCATGGCAACAGAGGCTGTGATTTACTTGCATTAAGACAGGTCGGCCCTTTGGCTCTGCAGCTGGAGAGGATGTTTACAGGATCTAGTAGGCAGGAATGTATTCTCGGGGAGCGGAACAGATAACTCGAAGGTTATAGTCAGTCTTGGCAGAAAGCAGGCTGAGCTGAGCGCGAGGGGCCGCGCTGAAAGTAGGACAGAGTTCACGAGTACAGAGGTAGCCTGGGCAGAGTCAGGAGCCACAAAAGAGGTTCAGATGGCAGGATGGCAGGAATTCAGGGCCTACTCTTGCTAGAGCAGGAAGAATATGAGAAGTGTACTACAAAAAGACGGTGACATAGCATACTTAGGAACGGACTACATAATCCATTCATGGTGGATCTGAAAGAGGACATGTTAACGTCGGACGCAAATGTATTTGCGTCTTCATAGCTGGCACAGGAGGGAAGTTACATGCACTTTAAGCTGGTACATGGAGTCGGTGGGGTACGCGCTAGGGAACACAACATGGCCAAAATTTAATTTTCCTCATTCCCTCCTTGTTCCCTACGGACCCTTCATGAAATATCGATCCTCATGAATCGATCAGTCTGTTCTTGTAACATCATTTGTTCTTCTTTCTTTCGGTTACGTTTTGAGTGAAAACTGGAATGTTCAATACAAGAGGTGGCACACAGTCCACAAATCGCTGGCCCGCATTGCAGGCACAGGCAGCAACTGAATACTAGGACTAGGCCAATGCCTAGGAAGGATAGGATCTTCCATCCCCAAGCTGTTAACGTTGTCCAGAACCAACCGGACCAAGTCCAGGTGCCTGGATTCTGATGTATCTGATTTGCAATATTATGAAGACGGGTGATAGCTTGATATACTGATGGTGCGTTTTGTGGAATGAAAACACAGCAACTTGACCCGATGACCTTACAGGCTCCACCTCTATCTGCCAAGATGACGTCAATTACAAGACGATTCTGAAGGACAACAACCCGCATAGCGGACTGCTCTTCTGTTAAGTTACCTAAGGCGGAGGCAGTTTCATTTACTACTGCTTCAAGTGTTCTAGTTAATCTGCGTATTAATTTACTATTCTGGACAGGTCCTAAAAAGAAAAAGAATCCTTTATTAAAATCGGTGTACTGTTCCCATGCCGTTTCTGTGTAGTCGACAAGTGGGACATCTCTTCTGGGTCTATTCTTTACTAGATTGCTATTTCTGTGGTAATCAGGAGGAGCTAGAAAAACAGGTGGCAGAAGGAATGCAATGTAACAGGTACCATCCCAATCTGGAGGTAAACGAATGTATGCGGTATGACCACAAACAAAGTAGGAATGACTGATAGCTTTGAAAGATGACTTTCCATGGTCACTGAATTCGACCACAGTAGTGCATTTACTATGACCTAAGTGTACTGAACCTTTCTTCTTGATACATAATTCACCAGTGACTGGCAGTACTGACATAATAGGTAGAACTGGTGTGGCTTCGGATTCGACAGTAAGAATCATAAGGCTAATTGTATAATTACCTAATCCATACACTTCATTTTCTAGATCAGTTCCTATTCTAGTGGGGAGTCCCTCCTTATCTGGATAACAGACGTTTAGTAGGACCAAGTTCAGGTTTCCCCAAACCCAACCCCCATCGAAAACAGCAATGTCGGGATCTAAAGAATTAATTATCTTAAACCATGCTCCACAGGAGCCATTGTGAGAGAACGGGTAAGGAAAGAGAGGCAGGGCTCCCTTGTAATTCTGGTAGGGAGGGAGTCGGCCACATATCCAGCAATTTGTAGCATTGTTAATTTGATGAGAATGGTGTAACATACTAATGAATGTATTGTTGCGCAGCGCGAGTCTGTAGGAAAGCTCATGAGGAGGTAATTCACTAAAAGTGTGTTCAGCAGAGACATTGTAAGCAGATTGTTCACGCTTGAAAATAGGATAGTAGATAGGTAATAAGATGCTAGCAATAATAATTAAAACACTGAGAATAAACATTATTATTAGTGTCACTATGCAGTGACTACGGAGTGATTTGCAATATGTACGTTTCTTTGCTTCTCTCTCTCTATCTCGATCTAGGGGATACATGTCAGAAACTATTTAACCGATTCACCTAGGGGAGGACTTAAACAATTAAACTGTCTGACTTGCTAGATCGTAATTTCATGCGGTATTGTTCTTGAGGAGTCTTTTCTCGTTGCGATTCGGTAAAGTCTTTGGTAACACAGTCTTTGGTGGGGGTGGGTGTGTCTTGTTCCGGTTTCAGTCCTGGGAATGTTTTGATATGGCTTAGGTGGACCCACCCCTTTCTGCCTTCCAATTTGACTGCGGTCCTTGTGGTAAGAAGAACGGTCTTCGGAGACTTCCAGCGGGGCTCCAACGGACTTTTTCTGTCGAAGTTGCGGACGAGGACAGTATCCCCGGGGCGGACGTCATGCGGCTTCACATCAGTGTTGTCAGGGAAGGCTGCGCCAACCTGTGAACGACATGATTGAAGTGCAGACATCAAGGAGGCAAGGTAATCTGTCAACATATTAGAATCAACATCAGTAATCTTTTTAGGAATGGGCGTCCCCCACATATTCGGTGGTCTTCCAAAGACCACCTCGTACGGGGATAGCCCTGATCTCGAATGGGCGACCATTCTCATATAGAATAGTGCCACCGGCAGGGCGACTATCCAGTCGACCCCTTTTTCCTGACATATTTTGGCAAGGCGGATCTTTAGTGTCTGGTTATGCCTCTCAACAAGGCCTGCGGCTTCTGGGTGTCGGACACAATGGAACTTCCACTGGTATCCTAGTAACAAGGAAACTTGTTTCATTAATTCGGATGAGAATGGCTGACCGTTATCTGAGTACACGACACGAGGCATGCCGTATCGTGGGAAAAATTCACGAACCAACTGTTTGGCAGTGGTCGGAGCAGTGTAATCTGGGACTGGGTATGCTTCGGTCCAGCGGGACAGAGCACAGACAACTACGAGAACATATTTAAATCCTCGACAACGGTCCATCTGGATATAATCCATCTGGAGGACTTCAAAAGGGTGATCGGGAGGATGAAATCCACCTTGCTCTACAGGGACGCTTTTACCTGGATTGAACTGACAACAGATCATGCAAGTACGCACTTTCTGTTTTGCTGCTGCTCGTAAGTGTTTATTGTTCCAGAGATTTTGCAAACTGTCTAGCATTGCTTTCTCTCCTAGATGTGCAGGACTATGTGCTGTATTTATTATGACTTGAACCATAGAGTCAGGGAGAAACCATGTAGATTTTCCCTTCGTCATCCAACCTTGATCTGTCTGGATCCCTCCTAGTTCGATCCATTTCTTTATTTCTTCTGGAGTGGCATGTGTCTGAATGTCAATAACATCTAGTGTGGGATCTCTGACTGTCATACAGTTTGTCGGATCTGTTGTCTTTGTCGTATCATTTATCTGAGTGTCGGTCAGTGCTGTATGTTTTGCTGTCTGATCTGCCAGGTCGTTACCCTGGGAAACAGAATCTGTGGCTTTAGTGTGTGCTTTACACTTCATGACTGATATGGCTGAAGGCAGATGTATTGCTTCTAACAGTGCTTGAATGAGAGGACCATGCTGTATCTTTGTACCATGAGAGGTCAGAAAACCTCTTTCTTGCCAGAGCATGCCGAAGTCGTGTACGACTCCGAACGCATAACGGGAATCAGTGTATATGTTGACATTTCTGTTCTTGGCTAGAATACAGGCTCGGGTCAGAGCGATGAGCTCTGCTGCTTGAGCAGACAGTGTATCAATACGGTGTGTTTCTTTAACTTCAGTTTCAGTGGTCACGGCATACGCGGCCACTAACTCTCCTGTACTTGTTCTCATGCATGAACCATCCACATAAAGTGTCAGGTCTGGATTTGTCAATGGAACATCTGTTAAATCTCGTCTGGGCTTTGTTACTGCATTAATGATCTCTATGCAATCATGTGGAGCTGGATCTATCATAACTGTAGGTAACAGTGTTGCTGGGTTCAGGATACTGCAGCGTCTGATTTCTATGTGTGGCTGGAATAATGTCAATTCGTAACCTGTCAGTCGTGCTATAGTCAAGTGCTGAGTCTGGGTTCTGTTTAACAGAACCTCTACAGAGTGTGGAACTTGTACTGTTAACTGATGACCTAAAACAATTGAGTCGCTCTGTCTGATTGCTAACGCTGTTGCTGCTACTGACTTTAAACATGCAGGGAGTGCCTGTGCTACTGAATCCAATGTACTTGAAAAATAAGCGCAAGGCTTATGTGAACCTGCTTGATCTTGGGTGAGGACAGACAACGCTGTACCATCACGTTCTGTAACAAAAAGTGTAAACGGTTTGCTGTAACATGGTGTCGCTAAAACTGGTGCTTGGCATAAAGCTTTCTTTAATTCCTCAAAGGCTTGTGTGTGTTCCTGAGTCCAAGGGAGGGCAATGGAAGTTGCTGCCTCCTGCGTCGTTAACTGAATGAGTGGTTTAGCTAGAAATGCATATTGAGGAATCCATTGTCTGCAGTACGAGGTGAGGCCTATGAAGGCCCGCACTTCCTTTTGTGTCTGGGGTCGTGGCATATTTACAATTAACTGAATGCGATCGGGAGTGAGCTGTCTCCCCACTTTGGACAGCAAGTGACCCAAGCACACAACTTGCTGAACACAGAATTGTAGCTTCGAAGGGGACACCTTGTGTCCCTTGTCGGCCAGGAAATGCAAAACTGTCAGAGATGCTTGTTCACATTCGAGCTCACTTTGCGCGGTGATCAGTAGATCATCGACGTATTGCAGTAAAGCGGTATTAACTGGCATTTGGATACAATCTAGTTGTCTTTTCAGTGCTTGACTATAGATGCTGGGGCTTTCTGTAAATCCTTGAGGTGCGCGGGAAAATTTGAAACTTCGTCCATTTAAACTGAATCCGAAGAGATATTGGCTCTCCGGGTCAATAGGTACACTGAAGAAAGCGTTCTTGAGGTCAATTACAGTAAAGAACGTTGCTTCTGAATCAATAGCAGTCAATAGGGAGGAGATATCGGGGACCACAGGATACTGTGGTACAATACATTTGTTCAGTTCTCGAAGATCAATCACCAGCCGATATACTGGCGGTGCATTGCGGTCTGTACGTTTAAGAATTGGAATGATGGGTGAATTACAGATATTGGAGTCGGTCTCTACGACCACTCCCTGGGCAATAAGCTCTTCAATTATTTTCAGTAAAGCCACTACAGCATCGGGTGGTAACTTGTATTGCCTGATTCTGGGTAAAACAACTCCTGTCTTGAGTGTGACACGATATGGAGTGATATGCATACAACCTACATCAGCTGGGCCTTTTGCCCATAAGTGATCTGGTACATTTTTCAATCTGACATCAAAGTCACGTAGAACATAATGACCCTTGAAATCCCGTAGAAAGAGTCTAACTCCCTCCGGGGAACAGCATATTATAGCTCCTAGAGCCTTCAGTGTTTTAATTCCTAACAGATTTTCTGGACATGATTTCGTAAGCAACAAATCTGTAACTCGAGATAATGGACCCACAGCTAGTGGTACTGGTTCCGATACTTCATTTACAATAGGCTGTCCTGAAAAACCAAGGGAAACATTCTGTGAGCCTGAGAGGGGTGCCCCTGGGACTTCATTGTGACTGATGGTAGTGCGACTTGCCCCTGTGTCAATTAAAAACTTTCTGTCTTTTCCTAATACGTGACTGTGTACATAAGGACCTTCTTGATCTACAGGAATTTCAATAAGAGGCAAATCACTTTCCCTCCCTAGGCTGTTTCATGTATAACGGGGATAATCTGGATATGCCGACTGGGCATACTGGTACATCTGTTGTGATACTTGCCGAGTTGCGGCAATGGGCTGTGTCTGGGCATGCTGTGGCTGCAGTACTGCTACTGTCTGTACTGTATGGGACTGATCATGCATAGGCTGTGTATTCTGCATTGGCTGTTCGTTCTGTGAAGTCTGTTGATGACCCTGTTCATGTCTAGGCGGACGCGGTCTTTCTTTAGTTTTACCTGTCTCGATGTTATGTTTCAGGACCGGACATTCATGTACGTAGTGACCTGGCTGCTTGCAATAATTACATGTCCCTTTAACGGGAGCGGTAGAATGATTGGTCTGGGCCCCACCTTTTCTATGACCGTCGGCTGGGATCGTCTGGGCTACTAACATTTTCATTTTCGTGTCTTTCATACGTTTCTGTTCCTGATCTTGTTCTTCCCTAATTCTGTTCTGGTGATATTGTAACATTTGTAACATCTGAGATGGCGTATTTGCCTGCCAAGTACTTTCAACTTTGTACACTCTATTTTTGACTAATGGTAGGGCATTCTCTACTAATTTTGTTACAAAAAGGTGCGGATATGACTCACTACTAGTTTTTAGACCACTATTTATGATGAAACATTTCTCGAATCTTGAATAAAAGTCACTAGTATCTTCATCTTGTTTCTGTTTACAGGACGAGATTGCGTCCCAATCTTCCTTTCTTGTTGTCAATAATCTTGGCAAAACCTGTACTATTAAACCTGGTAATGCTTTAGTCTTATCCCCAAGGCCTACCCCTGGGACTCGTTTGCTTTCTTCGTCTTCTATTTCTGCCCATGCTATCTTTGACTCTCCTACCTCCCAATCCTTCTCCTTTAATTTTTCGTAAATGCCCGTGGGCAACAGTACTTTTAACATTTTCATAATATCATCGTACGTGTAATCTCCCATCAGTAACATGTCTTTAAGCTCTCTATGAAAACCTGCAGGGTCTTTATCATGGCACGGAACTAATTTCTTCATTTCTAACAGTTCTAACTTAGTCAGTGGTGTGTGAACATACACACGCTTCAAGCGTTGGTCCGTACCCATAACTGGATGTACTTCTCGTAAGGGATTCTGACTTTCAATGCTACCACCGCATTGCATGTGGTACGTTTTTCTTTCTGGAGGCGGGGCGGGAACATATTCAGAGCTTAGGAAGGTGTTATACTTACATCGTTGTTCTAGAATTATTTGTATTAATTTGGTACTAAAACCTCTCCATCTATCCATGAGTAGTGCTTCTAATGTTTCATGTAAGGGACCTGGATCAGAATGATGGTTTCTGAACTTGATGAGGAGGTGCTGAATCATGTATACACCTGCTATTTTCTGCTCTTCCGGGGAAAAGTTCAGGAATGTCTGTACTAACGTGTCATCATTATACATGTCTGGGTTTTCGGCCCATAACACGGCTGACCGTGCTAGTTCTTGTTCATCCATAGAATTGAGTACATGGTACCCCACTCGGTCTCGAAGCCTTTTATCAGTTTCCTGGAACTGATGTTCAGAAGAATTCGGATTTGTTAAAGCAGAGAAAAGAACTCTCTTGCTCTCCGGACGGATGCCTTTCCTAAGGTAGGCTCCCCTACCTACATATGCTATAGTATCTGTAGACCTTCCTGGTGCGTCATGTTCATCTTCCTCCTCGGAGGAAGCTTTATCATTCTCTTCCTGGTGTGCAGTCAATACTGCCTTTCTAATTTTCTGGGACATACTGGCTATGCAAGCCCCTTTATCATGCTTTCCTTCGGCTATATTTTGACCCCACTTGTTTAATGCGTCTAATTCACTTTGATCTGTCCCGGGCCTGTCTCGTTCTCTTATTACACAATTTATAAAAAATCGTAATATCTGTGCTTGAATGTCAACTTTCTGTTTATGCATGGCAGCTTTGACACTGTCGGGGTCTTTCCCGGTCTGTATAAACTTATATATTCTGTCGAGAAGTTCCTGCATTCCTACATAGCATAACAAGCTATCGGTGGCAGATCTTAATCGTAGTGATGCTAATATCATTAAATCGTCCTTTCCGGGCACTGGATCATATCTGCAAACTGACATCTTCTCTTTAAATGCGTCAAGCCGGGATAAGTGGGGAGACTGGAAAGGATTCTGCGTGTCCCTTAAGTTTAATCTGTGTGTCGGTGGCGGGGTCTGTAAACCCGCTGTCGCACCTCCTGAGGCGGATGCTTGAGCATTATCTCTCCGCGGCGTCTGGATCTGAACTGGAATTTGTCGTTTAGCAAGATCAGGCAGGACTGGTTTCGGTAGGTCTGTTTTGAGTACGGGAAGTGGCGGAGCTGGCGGAACAGAGGATGTCTGTCGTGATACTGGCGGAACATTATCTGGGGGCACAGTGCCACCCCCATCCCTGTCAGTAGGCAGGGCACGAACAGGCAGATTGGTGTAAGCTGGTGCTACATCCTCTAGATATGAATTTAGGAATATGTCTTTAGTAGTTTTATGCATTACTTTAGTTGGAACTAATGATGTCGGTAAGTTTTTCGGTATCTCTGATTCAGTTTCAGATGTGCCATCTGCTGCAAGATACATACCGTTTACAAGATTATTTCGGGCTCGGTCTATTTGTTCTGTTTTTACTCGGATCCCTTCAGTAACTAATTCGTTTTCCTGTTCTTTATCTGATTCTTTAAGTCTATCCTCTCTACGGAGTGCTTTGTCAGCACGCTTACGTGATTCCTTACGCCAAAATTCTATGGCGTCCTTCTGAGATTGTCTAGCTTTCTTTTTCCATAATGCTTCTTCTACCCTCATGATGCACTCGGCATCCCACGTTCCGGTAACAGGCCATCTGTGTCTTTCGTCTAGGTGTTTGGTGTAATCGGCCCATAAATCTAGGTATAATATGGCATCTATGCCGTGTTTTTGGTACATAAAATTGCCTGGAGTGTCCCTAGGGGGGATAGGAATTTCTTCCTCCAGTAACCCTTTCCTAGTTCCTATCTGTTTTAACTTGTTGAAGAACGGCATCTTGTTTACTTATTACTGAACGCTAGATCTTTTTTCTTAATACTCCTGACAGCTAGATTATACGAGAAACACAATAATACACGTTTTAAACAGTCACATTCATACCACAACATTAATCACATAAAAACATTGAAAACATAGATGACTACCCCCTATACTGTATGTACTGCTCAACAGTACGGATACACCGGTGTAACAGTGCAGAAATTCGGAATACTTGATATACTGCTAAACAGTACAGATACACTGCCTAAAAACAGTGCAGACCGGACTTGCGTACCCAAACCCGTCTAGATACGATCCAGCAATGGTACTCACCGGGAAGCACGGAAACAGAAGGCCTCGGAAAACTCGACTGGACTCGACTCGGAACTTCGGAAAACTTCGGAAAACTTCGGAAAACTTCGGAAAACTTCGGAAAACTGGTGGGCCTCTTCACACCTCGGACCTTGCTTCTTTCGGCTGGGCTCTGGTCGGGATCCTCCGCACTCCTCACCGCCTCGTCTGGGCACTGATCGCAGTCTTCATCACCTCCGTGGGTCAGAGGGAGATGCAGGAAATCCTGCCAGTACACGTGTGTTCCGTCTAACTGATGGCAGGGGACAGAGTTTGCAACGCACCAACCGGCGCGTGAGGTGGGGGAGGGGTCCCTATTCGGGCGCCAAAATGACGTAAATAATTAATTTACTCTCTTAATTTCTATGCAGGTAAGTACTTAATCAATAATAACTCAATCGGAATGAAAGAAAACAGAGTCCGTGGTGTTAGAGTTTCTAAGGGTTTTATTCCTCATAAAGGAATCAGGATATCATGTTCTGACCACCACAGGGGTGTCAGAAGGGATAGATGAGCGCGCTCAATTTTATTGATAATACATAGCTTATATACTCGACTTATACCATAGGAATCAATGTAAGAGGCGTAACAGCTGAGAGAAGACAAGATAACAGTATACACGTGGTACTAGTACATCATCAAGAGGCGTAAACTAGGCGTGAACCAGAGGTGTGTGCTAGAAACGTCACTGATAGGTGACGCAAGTGGGTGGCACCAAGGGGTGGTGCTAACAGAATGTTGCAATGTCAGCAGAAATCGGAAGCTTGGATGCGCGCGCAGCTGCATGACGTGTGATTGACGGGGTGCAGGGGACTTGACATTTACACTGACGGAAAGAGACAGAAGTCTGGCATGTCAGATCAACTTGTGCTTCTATCATATCTGATATCTGGTGTTTTAGGAACTATACTATCTGGGCGGAAAGGTCTCTAGGGCAGAAGCTATTCTCTGCTGACTGTGGATGCGTGTTTAAGCGCCTGAGTGTCTACATGTGAAGCGTGGGGCACGGGGCCTTCCATGGAAGCATGGCAACAGAGGCTGTGATTTACTTGCATTAAGACAGGTCGGCCCTTTGGCTCTGCAGCTGGAGAGGATGTTTACAGGATCTAGTAGGCAGGAATGTATTCTCGGGGAGCGGAACAGATAACTCGAAGGTTATAGTCAGTCTTGGCAGAAAGCAGGCTGAGCTGAGCGCGAGGGGCCGCGCTGAAAGTAGGACAGAGTTCACGAGTACAGAGGTAGCCTGGGCAGAGTCAGGAGCCACAAAAGAGGTTCAGATGGCAGGATGGCAGGAATTCAGGGCCTACTCTTGCTAGAGCAGGAAGAATATGAGAAGTGTACTACAAAAAGACGGTGACATAGCATACTTAGGAACGGACTACATAATCCATTCATGGTGGATCTGAAAGAGGACATGTTAACGTCGGACGCAAATGTATTTGCGTCTTCATAGCTGGCACAGGAGGGAAGTTACATGCACTTTAAGCTGGTACATGGAGTCGGTGGGGTACGCGCTAGGGAACACAACATGGCCAAAATTTAATTTTCCTCATTGTCATAATTCACATCCAACAGTCATTTACAGTCAAATGATTAAATGTTAAAATTTCATCCATATTGACCATTTTGGGATCGTTCGACATGTCCGGAGTCATCGTTTTTCATCCGAAAATTGATTTTTTGGACTGTACCAAAAATGATTCAAAATGTCAATTGGATCGTGCCTCATGTTGAATAACCACTTTTTAAACGCTCACAGTGACCAAAATTGCCATTTTTACAGAGTTTTGCTTACACAAAAGCTTCAATTTTGACCCGTTTCAGGCACAGAAATGACTTTAAACACACTTATTTTAGTTGACAAAGTCATAATTCACATCCAACAGTCATTTACAGTCAAAAGATTAAATGTTAAAATTTCATCCATATTGACCATTTTGGGATCGTTCGACATGTCCGGAGTCATCGTTTTTCATCCGAAAATTGATTTTTTGGACTGTACCAAAAATGATTCAAAATGTCAATTGGATCGTGCCTCATGTTGAATAACCACTTTTTAAACCCTCACAGTGACCAAAATTGCCATTTTTACAGAGTTTTGATTACTCAAAAGCTTCAATTTTGACCCGTTTCAGGCACAGAAATGACTTTAAACACACTTATTTTAGTTGACAAAGTCATTATTCACATCCAACAGTCATTTACAGTCAAAAGATTAAATGTTAACATTTCATCCATATTGACCATTTTGGGATCGTTCGACATGTCCGGAGTCATTGTTTTTCATCCGAAAATTGATTTTTTGGACTGTACCAAAAATGATTCAAAATGTCAATTGGATCGTGCCTCATGTTGAATAACCACTTTTTAAACCCTCACAGTGACCAAAATTGCCATTTTTACAGAGTTTTGATTACTCAAAAGCTTCAATTTTGACCCATTTCAGGCACAGAAATGACTTTAAACACACTTTTTTCAGTTGACAAAGTCATAATTCACATCCAACAGTCATTTACAGTCAAAAGATTAAATGTTAAAATTTCATCCATATTGACCATTTTGGGATCGTTCGACATGTCCGGAGTCATCGTTTTTCATCCAAAAATTGATTTTTTGGACTGTACCAAAAATGATTCAAAATGTCAATTGGATCGTGCCTCATGTTGAATAACCACTTTTTAAACCCTCACAGTGACCAAAATTGCCATTTTTACAGAGTTTTGATTACTCAAAAGCTTCAATTTTTACCCCTTTGAGGCACAGAAATGACTTTAAACACACTTATTTTAGTTGACAAAGTCATAATTCACATCCAACAGTCATTTACAGTCAAAAGATTAAATGTTAAAATTTCATCCATATTGACCATTTTGGGATCGTTCGACATGTCCGGAGTCATCGTTTTTCATCCGAAAATTGATTTTTTGAACTGTACCAAAAATGATTCAAAATGTCAATTGGATCGTGCCTCATGTTGAATAACCACTTTTTAAACCCTCACAGTGACCAAAATTGCCAATTTTACACAGTTTTGCTTACTCAAAAGCTTCAATTTTGACCCATTTCAGGCACAGAAATGACTTTAAACACACTTATTTTAGTTTACAAAGCCATAATTCACATCCAACAGTCATTTAGAGTCAAAAGATTAAATGTTAAAATTTCATCATTATAGACCATTTTGGGAACGTTCGACAGGTCCGGAGTCATCGTTTTTCATCCGAAAATTGATTTTTTGGACTGTACCAAAAATGATTCAAAATGTCAATTGGATCGTGCCTCATGTTGAATAACCACTTTTTAAACCCTCACAGTGACCAAAATTGCCATTTTTACAGAGTTTTGATTACTCAAAAGCTTCAATTTTGACCCATTTCAGGCACAGAAATGACTTTAAACACACTTTTTTCAGTTGACAAAGTCATAATTCACATCCAACAGTCATTTACAGTCAAATGATTAAATGTTAAAATTTCATCCATATTGACCATTTTGGGATCGTTCGACATGTCCGGAGTCATCGTTTTTCATCCGAAAATTGATTTTTTGGACTGTACCAAAAATGATTCAAAATGTCAATTGGATCGTGCCTCATGTTGAATAACCACTTTTTAAACCCTCACAGTGACCAAAATTGCCATTTTTACAGAGTTTTGATTACTCAAAAGCTTCAATTTGTACCCCTTTGAGGCACAGAAATGACTTTAAACACACTTATTTTAGTTGACAAAGTCATAATTCACATCCAACAGTCATTTACAGTCAAAAGATTAAATGTTAAAATTTCATCCATATTGACCATTTTGGGATCGTTCGACATGTCCGGAGACATTGTTTTTCATCCGAAAATTGATTTTTTGGACTGTACCAAAAATGATTCAAAATGTCAATTGGATCGTGCCTCATGTTGAATAACCACTTTTTAAACCCTCACAGTGACCAAAATTGCCATTTTTACAGAGTTTTGATTACTCAAAAGCTTCAATTTTGACCCATTTCAGGCACAGAAATGACTTTAAACACACTTTTTTCAGTTGGCAAAGTCATAATTCACATCCAACAGTCATTTACAGTCAAAAGATTAAATGTTAAAATTTCATCCATATTGACCATTTTGGGATCGTTCGACATGTCCGGAGTCATCGTTTTTCATCCGAAAATTGATTTTTTGGACTGTACCAAAAATGATTCAAAATGTCAATTGGATCGTGCCTCATTTTGAATAACCACTTTTTAAACCCTCACAGTGACCAAAATTGCCAATTTTACAGAGTTTTGCTTACACAAAAGCTTCAATTTTGACCCGTTTCAGGCACAGAAATGACTTTAAACACACTTATTTTAGTTGACAAAGTCATTATTCACATCCAACAGTCATTTAGAGTCAAAAGATTAAATGTTAAAATTTCATCCATATTGACCATTTTGGGATCGTTCGACATGTCCGGAGTCATCGTTTTTCATCCGAAAATTGATTTTTTGGACTGTACAAAAAATGATTCAAAATGTCAATTGGATCGTTCCTCATGTTGAATAACCACTTTTTAAACCCTCACAGTGACCAAAATTGCCATTTTTACAGAGTTTTGCTTACTCAAAAGCTTCAATTTTGACCCATTTCAGGCACAGAAATGACTTTAAACACACTTATTTTAGTTGACAAAGTCATAATTCACATCCAACAGTCATTTACAGTCAAAAGATTAAATGTTAAAATTTCATCCATATTGACCATTTTGGGATCGTTCGACATGTCCGGAGTCATCGTTTTTCATCCGAAAATTGATTTTTTGAACTGTACCAAAAATGATTTAAAATGTCAATTGGATCGTGCCTCATGTTGAATAACCACTTTTTAAACCCTCACAGTGACCAAAATTGCCAATTTTACACAGTTTTGCTTACTCAAAAGCTTCAATTTTGACCCATTTCAGGCACAGAAATGACTTTAAACACACTTATTTTAGTTGACAAAGCCATAATTCACATCCAACAGTCATTTAGAGTCAAAAGATTAAATGTTAAAATTTCATCATTATAGACCATTTTGGGAACGTTCGAACGGTCCGGAGTCATCGTTTTTCGTCTGAAAATTGATTTTTTGGACTGTACCAAAACTGATTCAAAATGTCAATTGGATCGTGCCTCATTTTGAATAACCACTTTTTAAACCCTCACAGTGACCAAAATTGCCAATTTTACAGAGTTTTGCTTACACAAAAGCTTCAATTTTGACCCGTTTCAGGCACAGAAATGACTTTAAACACACTTATTTTAGTTGACAAAGTCATTATTCACATCCAACAGTCATTTAGAGTCAAAAGATTAAATGTTAAAATTTCATCCATATTGACCATTTTGGGATCGTTCGACATGTCCGGAGTCATCGTTTTTCATCCGAAAATTGATTTTTTGGACTGTACCAAAAATGATTCAAAATGTCAATTGGATCGTGCCTCATGTTGAATAACCACTTTTTAAACCCTCACAGTGACCAAAATTGCCATTTTTACAGAGTTTTGCTTACTCAAAAGCTTCAATTTTGACCCATTTCAGGCACAGAAATGACTTTAAACACACTTATTTTAGTTGACAAAGTCATAATTCACCTCCAACAGTCATTTACAGTCAAAAGATTAAATGTTAAAATTTCATCCATATTGACCATTTTGGGATCGTTCGACATGTCCGGAGTCATCGTTTTTCATCCGAAAATTGATTTTTTGGACTGTACCAAAAATGATTCAAAATGTCAATTGGATCGTGCCTCATGTTGAATAACCACTTTTTAAACCCTCACAGTGACCAAAATTGCCATTTTTACAGAGTTTTGATTACTCAAAAGCTTCAATTTTGACCCATTTCAGGCACAGAAATGACTTTAAACACACTTATTTTAGTTGACAAAGTCATAATTCACATCCAACAGTCATTTACAGTCAAAAGATTAAATGTTAAAATTTCATCCATATTGACCATTTTGGGATCGTTCGACATGTCCGGAGTCATCGTTTTTCATCCGAAAATTGATTTTTTGGACTGTACCAAAAATGATTCAAAATGTCAATTGGATCGTGCCTCATGTTGAATAACCACTTTTTAAACCCTCACAGTGACCAAAATTGCCATTTTTACAGAGTTTTGATTACTCAAAAGCTTCAATTTTGACCCATTTCAGGCACAGAAATGACTTTAAACACACTTTTTTCAGTTGACAAAGTCATAATTCACATCCAACAGTCATTTACAGTCAAAAGATTAAATGTTAAAATTTCATCCATATTGACCATTTTGGGATCGTTCGACATGTCCGGAGTCATTGTTTTTCATCCGAAAATTGATTTTTTGGACTGTACCAAAAATGATTCAAAATGTCAATTGGATCGTGCCTCATGTTGAATAACCACTTTTTAAACCCTCACAGTGACCAAAATTGCCATTTTTACAGAGTTTTGATTACTCAAAAGCTTCAATTTTGACCCATTTCAGGCACAGAAATGACTTTAAACACACTTATTTTAGTTGACAAAGTCATAATTCACATCCAACAGTCATTTACAGTCAAAAGATTAAATGTTAAAATTTCATCCATATTGACCATTTTGGGATCGTTCGACATGTCATCGTTTTTCATCCGAAAATTGATTTTTTGGACTGTACCAAAAATGATTCAAAATGTCAATTGGATCGTGCCTCATGTTGAATAACCACTTTTTAAACCCTCACAGTGACCAAAATTGCCAATTTTACAGAGTTTTGCTTACTCAAAAGCTTCAATTTTGACCCGTTTCAGGCACAGAAATGACTTTAAACACACTTATTTTAGTTGACAAAGTCATTATTCACATCCAACAGTCATTTAGAGTCAAAAGATTAAATGTTAAAATTTCATCCATATTGACCATTTTGGGATCGTTCGACATGTCCGGAGTCATCGTTTTTCATCCGAAAATTGATTTTTTGGACTGTACCAAAAATGATTCAAAATGTCAATTGGATCGTGCCTCATGTTGAATAACCACTTTTTAAACCCTCACAGTGACCAAAATTGCCATTTTTACAGAGTTTTGATTACTCAAAAGTTTCAATTTTGACCCATTTCAGGCACAGAAATGACTTTAAACACACTTATTTTAGTTGACAAAGTCATAATTCACATCCAACAGTCATTTACAGTCAAAAGATTAAATGTTAAAATTTCATCCATATTGACCATTTTGGGATCGTTCGACATGTCCGGAGTCATCGTTTTTCATCCGAAAATTGATTTTTTGGACTGTACCAAAAATGATTCAAAATGTCAATTGGATCGTGCCTCATTTTGAATAACCACTTTTTAAACCCTCACAGTGACCAAAATTGCCAATTTTACAGAGTTTTGCTTACACAAAAGCTTCTATTTTGACCCGTTTCAGGCACAGAAATTACTTTAAACACACTTATTTTAGTTGACAAAGTCATTATTCACATCCAACAGTCATTTAGAGTCAAAGGATTAAATGTTAAAATTTCATCCATATTGACCATTTTGGGATCGTTCGACATGTCCGGAGTCATCGTTTTTCATCCGAAAATTGATTTTTTGGACTGTACCAAAAATGATTCAAAATGTCAATTGGATCGTGCCTCGTGTTGAATAACCACTTTTTAAACCCTCACAGTGACCAAAATTGCCATTTTTACAGAGTTTTGATTACTCAAAAGCTTCAATTTTGACCCATTTCAGGCACAGAAATGACTTTAAACACACTTATTTTAGTTGACAAAGTCATAATTCACATCCAACAGTCATTTACAGTCAAAAGATTAAATGTTAAAATTTCATCCATATTGACCATTTTGGGATCGTTCGACATGTCCGGAGTCATCGTTTTTCATCCGAAAATTGATTTTTTGGACTGTACCAAAAATGATTCAAAATGTCAATTGGATCGTGCCTCATGTTGAATAACCACTTTTTAAACCCTCACAGTGACCAAAATTGCCATTTTTACAGAGTTTTGCTTACTCAAAAGCTTCAATTTTGACCCATTTCAGGCACAGAAATGACTTTAAACACACTTATTTTAGTTTACAAAGCCATAATTCACATCCAACAGTCATTTAGAGTCAAAAGATTAAATGTTAAAATTTCATCATTATAGACCATTTTGGGAACGTTCGACAGGTCCGGAGTCATCGTTTTTCATCCGAAAATTGATTTTTTGGACTGTACCAAAAATGATTCAAAATGTCAATTGGATCGTGCCTCATGTTGAATAACCACTTTTTAAACCCTCACAGTGACCAAAATTGCCATTTTTACAGAGTTTTGATTACTCAAAAGCTTCAATTTTGACCCATTTCAGGCACAGAAATGACTTTAAACACACTTTTTTCAGTTGACAAAGTCATAATTCACATCCAACAGTCATTTACAGTCAAATGATTAAATGTTAAAATTTCATCCATATTGACCATTTTGGGATCGTTCGACATGTCCGGAGTCATCGTTTTTCATCCGAAAATTGATTTTTTGGACTGTACCAAAAATGATTCAAAATGTCAATTGGATCGTGCCTCATGTTGAATAACCACTTTTTAAACCCTCACAGTGACCAAAATTGCCATTTTTACAGAGTTTTGATTACTCAAAAGCTTCAATTTGTACCCCTTTGAGGCACAGAAATGACTTTAAACACACTTATTTTAGTTGACAAAGTCATAATTCACATCCAACAGTCATTTACAGTCAAAAGATTAAATGTTAAAATTTCATCCATATTGACCATTTTGGGATCGTTCGACATGTCCGGAGACATTGTTTTTCATCCGAAAATTGATTTTTTGGACTGTACCAAAAATGATTCAAAATGTCAATTGGATCGTGCCTCATGTTGAATAACCACTTTTTAAACCCTCACAGTGACCAAAATTGCCATTTTTACAGAGTTTTGATTACTCAAAAGCTTCAATTTTGACCCATTTCAGGCACAGAAATGACTTTAAACACACTTTTTTCAGTTGGCAAAGTCATAATTCACATCCAACAGTCATTTACAGTCAAAAGATTAAATGTTAAAATTTCATCCATATTGACCATTTTGGGATCGTTCGACATGTCCGGAGTCATCGTTTTTCATCCGAAAATTGATTTTTTGGACTGTACCAAAAATGATTCAAAATGTCAATTGGATCGTGCCTCATTTTGAATAACCACTTTTTAAACCCTCACAGTGACCAAAATTGCCAATTTTACAGAGTTTTGCTTACACAAAAGCTTCAATTTTGACCCGTTTCAGGCACAGAAATGACTTTAAACACACTTATTTTAGTTGACAAAGTCATTATTCACATCCAACAGTCATTTAGAGTCAAAAGATTAAATGTTAAAATTTCATCCATATTGACCATTTTGGGATCGTTCGACATGTCCGGAGTCATCGTTTTTCATCCGAAAATTGATTTTTTGGACTGTACAAAAAATGATTCAAAATGTCAATTGGATCGTTCCTCATGTTGAATAACCACTTTTTAAACCCTCACAGTGACCAAAATTGCCATTTTTACAGAGTTTTGCTTACTCAAAAGCTTCAATTTTGACCCATTTCAGGCACAGAAATGACTTTAAACACACTTATTTTAGTTGACAAAGTCATAATTCACATCCAACAGTCATTTACAGTCAAAAGATTAAATGTTAAAATTTCATCCATATTGACCATTTTGGGATCGTTCGACATGTCCGGAGTCATCGTTTTTCATCCGAAAATTGATTTTTTGAACTGTACCAAAAATGATTTAAAATGTCAATTGGATCGTGCCTCATGTTGAATAACCACTTTTTAAACCCTCACAGTGACCAAAATTGCCAATTTTACACAGTTTTGCTTACTCAAAAGCTTCAATTTTGACCCATTTCAGGCACAGAAATGACTTTAAACACACTTATTTTAGTTGACAAAGCCATAATTCACATCCAACAGTCATTTAGAGTCAAAAGATTAAATGTTAAAATTTCATCATTATAGACCATTTTGGGAACGTTCGAACGGTCCGGAGTCATCGTTTTTCGTCTGAAAATTGATTTTTTGGACTGTACCAAAACTGATTCAAAATGTCAATTGGATCGTGCCTCATTTTGAATAACCACTTTTTAAACCCTCACAGTGACCAAAATTGCCAATTTTACAGAGTTTTGCTTACACAAAAGCTTCAATTTTGACCCGTTTCAGGCACAGAAATGACTTTAAACACACTTATTTTAGTTGACAAAGTCATTATTCACATCCAACAGTCATTTAGAGTCAAAAGATTAAATGTTAAAATTTCATCCATATTGACCATTTTGGGATCGTTCGACATGTCCGGAGTCATCGTTTTTCATCCGAAAATTGATTTTTTGGACTGTACCAAAAATGATTCAAAATGTCAATTGGATCGTGCCTCATGTTGAATAACCACTTTTTAAACCCTCACAGTGACCAAAATTGCCATTTTTACAGAGTTTTGCTTACTCAAAAGCTTCAATTTTGACCCATTTCAGGCACAGAAATGACTTTAAACACACTTATTTTAGTTGACAAAGTCATAATTCACCTCCAACAGTCATTTACAGTCAAAAGATTAAATGTTAAAATTTCATCCATATTGACCATTTTGGGATCGTTCGACATGTCCGGAGTCATCGTTTTTCATCCGAAAATTGATTTTTTGGACTGTACCAAAAATGATTCAAAATGTCAATTGGATCGTGCCTCATGTTGAATAACCACTTTTTAAACCCTCACAGTGACCAAAATTGCCATTTTTACAGAGTTTTGATTACTCAAAAGCTTCAATTTTGACCCATTTCAGGCACAGAAATGACTTTAAACACACTTATTTTAGTTGACAAAGTCATAATTCACATCCAACAGTCATTTACAGTCAAAAGATTAAATGTTAAAATTTCATCCATATTGACCATTTTGGGATCGTTCGACATGTCCGGAGTCATCGTTTTTCATCCGAAAATTGATTTTTTGGACTGTACCAAAAATGATTCAAAATGTCAATTGGATCGTGCCTCATGTTGAATAACCACTTTTTAAACCCTCACAGTGACCAAAATTGCCATTTTTACAGAGTTTTGATTACTCAAAAGCTTCAATTTTGACCCATTTCAGGCACAGAAATGACTTTAAACACACTTTTTTCAGTTGACAAAGTCATAATTCACATCCAACAGTCATTTACAGTCAAAAGATTAAATGTTAAAATTTCATCCATATTGACCATTTTGGGATCGTTCGACATGTCCGGAGTCATTGTTTTTCATCCGAAAATTGATTTTTTGGACTGTACCAAAAATGATTCAAAATGTCAATTGGATCGTGCCTCATGTTGAATAACCACTTTTTAAACCCTCACAGTGACCAAAATTGCCATTTTTACAGAGTTTTGATTACTCAAAAGCTTCAATTTTGACCCATTTCAGGCACAGAAATGACTTTAAACACACTTATTTTAGTTGACAAAGTCATAATTCACATCCAACAGTCATTTACAGTCAAAAGATTAAATGTTAAAATTTCATCCATATTGACCATTTTGGGATCGTTCGACATGTCATCGTTTTTCATCCGAAAATTGATTTTTTGGACTGTACCAAAAATGATTCAAAATGTCAATTGGATCGTGCCTCATGTTGAATAACCACTTTTTAAACCCTCACAGTGACCAAAATTGCCAATTTTACAGAGTTTTGCTTACTCAAAAGCTTCAATTTTGACCCGTTTCAGGCACAGAAATGACTTTAAACACACTTATTTTAGTTGACAAAGTCATTATTCACATCCAACAGTCATTTAGAGTCAAAAGATTAAATGTTAAAATTTCATCCATATTGACCATTTTGGGATCGTTCGACATGTCCGGAGTCATCGTTTTTCATCCGAAAATTGATTTTTTGGACTGTACCAAAAATGATTCAAAATGTCAATTGGATCGTGCCTCATGTTGAATAACCACTTTTTAAACCCTCACAGTGACCAAAATTGCCATTTTTACAGAGTTTTGATTACTCAAAAGTTTCAATTTTGACCCATTTCAGGCACAGAAATGACTTTAAACACACTTATTTTAGTTGACAAAGTCATAATTCACATCCAACAGTCATTTACAGTCAAAAGATTAAATGTTAAAATTTCATCCATATTGACCATTTTGGGATCGTTCGACATGTCCGGAGTCATCGTTTTTCATCCGAAAATTGATTTTTTGGACTGTACCAAAAATGATTCAAAATGTCAATTGGATCGTGCCTCATTTTGAATAACCACTTTTTAAACCCTCACAGTGACCAAAATTGCCAATTTTACAGAGTTTTGCTTACACAAAAGCTTCTATTTTGACCCGTTTCAGGCACAGAAATTACTTTAAACACACTTATTTTAGTTGACAAAGTCATTATTCACATCCAACAGTCATTTAGAGTCAAAGGATTAAATGTTAAAATTTCATCCATATTGACCATTTTGGGATCGTTCGACATGTCCGGAGTCATCGTTTTTCATCCGAAAATTGATTTTTTGGACTGTACCAAAAATGATTCAAAATGTCAATTGGATCGTGCCTCGTGTTGAATAACCACTTTTTAAACCCTCACAGTGACCAAAATTGCCATTTTTACAGAGTTTTGATTACTCAAAAGCTTCAATTTTGACCCATTTCAGGCACAGAAATGACTTTAAACACACTTATTTTAGTTGACAAAGTCATAATTCACATCCAACAGTCATTTACAGTCAAAAGATTAAATGTTAAAATTTCATCCATATTGACCATTTTGGGATCGTTCGACATGTCCGGAGTCATCGTTTTTCATCCGAAAATTGATTTTTTGGACTGTACCAAAAATGATTCAAAATGTCAATTGGATCGTGCCTCATGTTGAATAACCACTTTTTAAACCCTCACAGTGACCAAAATTGCCATTTTTACAGAGTTTTGCTTACTCAAAAGCTTCAATTTTGACCCATTTCAGGCACAGAAATGACTTTAAACACACTTATTTTAGTTGACAAAGTCATAATTCACATCCAACAGTCATTTACAGTCAAAAGATTAAATGTTAAAATTTCATCCATATTGACCATTTTGGGATCGTTCGATATGTCCGGAGTCATCGTTTTTCATCCGAAAATTGATGTTTTGGACTGTACCAAAAATGATTCAAAATGTCAATTGGATCGTGCCTCATGTTGAATAACCACTTTTTAAACCCTCACAGTGACCAAAATTGCCATTTTTACAGAGTTTTGCTTACTCAAAAGCTTCAATTTTGACCCATTTCAGGCACAGAAATGACTTTAAACACACTTATTTTAGTTGACAAAGTCATAATTCACATCCAACAGTCATTTACAGTCAAAAGATTAAATGTTAAAATTTCATCCATATTGACCATTTTGGGATCGTTCGACATGTCCGGAGTCATCGTTTTTCATCCGAAAATTGATTTTTTGGACTGTACCAAAAATGATTCAAAATGTCAATTGGATCATGCCTCATGTTGAATAACCACTTTTTAAACCCTCACAGTGACCAAAATTGCCATTTTTACAGAGTTTTGCTTACTCAAAAGCTTCAATTTTGACCCATTTCAGGCACAGAAATGACTTTAAACACACTTACTTTAGTTGATAAAGTCATAATTCACATCCAACAGTCATTTACAGTCAAAAGATTAAATGTTACAATTTCATCCATATTGACCATTTTGGGATCGTTCGACATGTCCGGAGTCATCGTTTTTCATCCGAAAATTGATTTTTTGGACTGTACCAAAAATGATTCAAAATGTCAATTGGATCGTGCCTCATGTTGAATAACCACTTTTTAAACCCTCACAGTGACCAAAATTGCCATTTTTACAGAGTTTTGATTACTCAAAAGCTTCAATTTTGACCCATTTCAGGCACAGAAATGACTTTAAACACACTTATTTCAGTTGACAAAGTCATAATTCACATCCAACAGTCATTTACAGTCAAAAGATTAAATGTTAAAATTTCATCCATATTGACCATTTTGGGATCGTTCGACATGTCCGGAGTCATCGTTTTTCATCCGAAAATTGATTTTTTGGACTGTACCAAAAATGATTCAAAATGTCAATTGGATCGTGCCTCATGTTGAATAACCACTTTTTAAACCCTCACAGTGACCAAAATTGCCAATTTTACAGAGTTTTGCTTACTCAAAAGCTTCAATTTTGACCCGTTTCAGGCACAGAAATGACTTTAAACACACTTATTTTAGTTGACAAAGTCATTATTCACATCCAACAGTCATTTAGAGTCAAAAGATTAAATGTTAAAATTTCATCCATATTGACCATTTTGGGATCGTTCGACATGTCCGGAGTCATCGTTTTTCATCCGAAAATTGATTTTTTGGACTGTACCAAAAATGATTCAAAATGTCAATTGGATCGTGCCTCATGTTGAATAACCACTTTTTAAACCCTCACAGTGACCAAAATTGCCATTTTTACAGAGTTTTGATTACTCAAAAGCTTCAATTTTTACCCCTTTGAGGCACAGAAATGACTTTAAACACACTTATTTTAGTTGACAAAGTCATAATTCACATCCAACAGTCATTTACAGTCAAAAGATTAAATGTTAAAATTTCATCCATATTGACCATTTTGGGATCGTTGGACATGTCCGGAGTCATTGTTTTTCATCCGAAAATTGATTTTTTGGACTGTACCAAAAATGATTCAAAATGTCAATTGGATCGTGCCTCATGTTGAATAACCACTTTTTAAACCCTCACAGTGACCAAAATTGCCATTTTTACAGAGTTTTGATTACTCAAAAGTTTCAATTTTGACCCGTTTCAGGCACAGAAATGACTTTAAACACACTTATTTTAGTTGACAAAGTCATTATTCACATCCAACAGTCATTTAGAGTCAAAAGATTAAATGTTAAAATTTCATCCATATTGACCATTTTGGGATCGTTCGACATGTCCGGAGTCATCGTTTTTCATCCGAAAATTGATTTTTTGGACTGTACCAAAAATGATTCAAAATGTCAATTGGATCGTGCCTCATGTTGAATAACCACTTTTTAAACCCTCACAGTGACCAAAATTGCCATTTTTACAGAGTTTTGCTTACTCAAAAGCTTCAATTTTGACCCATTTCAGGCACAGAAATGACTTTAAACACACTTATTTTAGTTGACAAAGTCATAATTCACATCCAACAGTCATTTACAGTCAAAAGATTAAATGTTAAAATTTCATCCATATTGACCATTTTGGGATCATTCGACATGTCCGGAGTCATCGTTTTTCATCCGAAAATTGATTTTTTGAACTGTACCAAAAATGATTCAAAATGTCAATTGGATCGTGCCTCATGTTGAATAACCACTTTTTAAACCCTCACAGTGACCAAAATTGCCAATTTTACACAGTTTTGCTTACTCAAAAGCTTCAATTTTGACCCATTTCAGGCACAGAAATGACTTTAAACACACTTATTTTAGTTGACAAAGCCATAATTCACATCCAACAGTCATTTAGAGTCAAAAGATTAAATGTTAAAATTTCATCATTATAGACCATTTTGGGAACGTTCGACAGGTCCGGAGTCATCGTTTTTCGTCTGAAAATTGATTTTTTGGACTGTACCAAAAATGATTCAAAATGTCAATTGGATCGTGCCTCATGTTGAATAACCACTTTTTTAACCCTCAGAGTGACCAAAATTGCCATTTTTACAGAGTTTTGATTACTCAAAAGCTTCAATTTTAACCCATTTCAGGCACAGAAATGACTTTAAACACACTTATTTTAGTTGACAAAGTCATAATTCACATCCAACAGTCATTTACAGTCAAAAGATTAAATGTTAAAATTTCATCCATATTGACCATTTTGGGATCGTTCGACATGTCCGGAGTCATCGTTTTTCATCCGAAAATTGATTTTTTGGACTGTACCAAAAATGATTCAAAATGTCAATTGGATCGTGCCTCATTTTGAATAACCACTTTTTAAACCCTCACAGTGACCAAAATTGCCAATTTTACAGAGTTTTGCTTACACAAAAGCTTCTATTTTGACCCGTTTCAGGCACAGAAATGACTTTAAACACACTTATTTTAGTTGACAAAGTCATTATTCACATCCAACAGTCATTTAGAGTCAAAGGATTAAATGTTAAAATTTCATCCATATTGACCATTTTGGGATCGTTCGACATGTCCGGAGTCATCGTTTTTCATCCGAAAATTGATTTTTTGGACTGTACCAAAAATGATTCAAAATGTCAATTGGATCGTGCCTCATGTTGAATAACCACTTTTTAAACCCTCACAGTGACCAAAATTGCCATTTTTACAGAGTTTTGATTACTCAAAAGCTTCAATTTTGACCCATTTCAGGCACAGAAATGACTTTAAACACACTTATTTTAGTTGACAAAGTCATAATTCACATCCAACAGTCATTTACAGTCAAAAGATTAAATGTTAAAATTTCATCCATATTGACCATTTTGGGATCGTTCGACATGTCCGGAGTCATCGTTTTTCATCCGAAAATTGATTTTTTGGACTGTACCAAAAATGATTCAAAATGTCAATTGGATCGTGCCTCATGTTGAATAACCACTTTTTAAACCCTCACAGTGACCAAAATTGCCATTTTTACAGAGTTTTGCTTACTCAAAAGCTTCAATTTTGACCCATTTCAGGCACAGAAATGACTTTAAACACACTTATTTTAGTTGACAAAGTCATTATTCACATCCAACAGTCATTTAGAGTCAAAGGATTAAATGTTAAAATTTCATCCATATTGACCATTTTGGGATCGTTCGACATGTCCGGAGTCATCGTTTTTCATCCGAAAATTGATTTTTTGGACTGTACCAAAAATGATTCAAAATGTCAATTGGATCGTGCCTCGTGTTGAATAACCACTTTTTAAACCCTCACAGTGACCAAAATTGCCATTTTTACAGAGTTTTGATTACTCAAAAGCTTCAATTTTGACCCATTTCAGGCACAGAAATGACTTTAAACACACTTATTTTAGTTGACAAAGTCATAATTCACATCCAACAGTCATTTACAGTCAAAAGATTAAATGTTAAAATTTCATCCATATTGACCATTTTGGGATCGTTCGACATGTCCGGAGTCATCGTTTTTCATCCGAAAATTGATTTTTTGGACTGTACCAAAAATGATTCAAAATGTCAATTGGATCGTGCCTCATGTTGAATAACCACTTTTTAAACCCTCACAGTGACCAAAATTGCCATTTTTACAGAGTTTTGCTTACTCAAAAGCTTCAATTTTGACCCATTTCAGGCACAGAAATGACTTTAAACACACTTATTTTAGTTGACAAAGTCATAATTCACATCCAACAGTCATTTACAGTCAAAAGATTAAATGTTAAAATTTCATCCATATTGACCATTTTGGGATCGTTCGATATGTCCGGAGTCATCGTTTTTCATCCGAAAATTGATGTTTTGGACTGTACCAAAAATGATTCAAAATGTCAATTGGATCGTGCCTCATGTTGAATATCCACTTTTTAAACCCTCACAGTGACCAAAATTGCCATTTTTACAGAGTTTTGCTTACTCAAAAGCTTCAATTTTGACCCATTTCAGGCACAGAAATGACTTTAAACACACTTATTTTAGTTGACAAAGTCATAATTCACATCCAACAGTCATTTACAGTCAAAAGATTAAATGTTAAAATTTCATCCATATTGACCATTTTGGGATCGTTCGACATGTCCGGAGTCATCGTTTTTCATCCGAAAATTGATTTTTTGGACTGTACCAAAAATGATTCAAAATGTCAATTGGATCATGCCTCATGTTGAATAACCACTTTTTAAACCCTCACAGTGACCAAAATTGCCATTTTTACAGAGTTTTGCTTACTCAAAAGCTTCAATTTTGACCCATTTCAGGCACAGAAATGACTTTAAACACACTTATTTTAGTTGACAAAGTCATAATTCACATCCAACAGTCATTTACAGTCAAAAGATTAAATGTTAACATTTCATCCATATTGACCATTTTAGGATCGTTCGACATGTCCGGAGTCATCGTTTTTCATCCGAAAATTGATTTTTTGGACTGTACCAAAAATGATTCAAAATGTCAATTGGATCGTGCCTCATGTTGAATAACCACTTTTTAAACCCTCACAGTGACCAAAATTGCCATTTTTACAGAGTTTTGATTACTCAAAAGCTTCAATTTTGACCCATTTCAGGCACAGAAATGACTTTAAACACACTTATTTTAGTTGACAAAGTCATAATTCACATCCAACAGTCATTTACAGTCAAAAGATTAAATGTTAAAATTTCATCCATATTGACCATTTTGGGATCGTTCGACATGTCCGGAGTCATCGTTTTTCATCCGAAAATTGATTTTTTGGACTGTACCAAAAATGATTCAAAATGTCAATTGGATCGTGCCTCATGTTGAATAACCACTTTTTAAACCCTCAGAGTGACCAAAATTGCCATTTTTACAGAGTTTTGATTACTCAAAAGCTTCAATTTTGACCCATTTCAGGCACAGAAATGACTTTAAACACACTTTTTTCAGTTGACAAAGTCATAATTCACATCCAACAGTCATTTACAGTCAAAAGATTAAATGTTAAAATTTCATCCATATTGACCATTTTGGGATCGTTCGACATGTCCGGAGTCATCGTTTTTCATCCGAAAATTGATTTTTTGGACTGTACCAAAAATGATTCAAAATGTCAATTGGATCGTGCCTCATGTTGAATAACCACTTTTTAAACCCTCACAGTGACCAAAATTGCCATTTTTACAGAGTTTTGATTACTCAAAAGCTTCAATTTTGACCCATTTCAGGCACAGAAATGACTTTAAACACACTTATTTTAGTTGACAAAGTCATAATTCACATCCAACAGTCATTTACAGTCAAAAGATTAAATGTTAAAATTTCATCCATATTGACCATTTTGGGATCGTTCGACATGTCCGGAGTCATCGTTTTTCATCCGAAAATTGATTTTTTGGACTGTACCAAAAATGATTCAAAATGTCAATTGGATCGTGCCTCATGTTGAATAACCACTTTTTAAACCCTCACAGTGACCAAAATTGCCAATTTTACAGAGTTTTGCTTACTCAAAAGCTTCAATTTTGACCCGTTTCAGGCACAGAAATGACTTTAAACACACTTATTTTAGTTGACAAAGTCATTATTCACATCCAACAGTCATTTAGAGTCAAAAGATTAAATGTTAAAATTTCATCCATATTGACCATTTTGGGATCGTTCGACATGTCCGGAGTCATCGTTTTTCATCCGAAAATTGATTTTTTGGACTGTACCAAAAATGATTCAAAATGTCAATTGGATCGTGCCTCATGTTGAATAACCACTTTTTAAACCCTCACAGTGACCAAAATTGCCAATTTTACAGAGTTTTGCTTACTCAAAAGCTTCAATTTTTACCCCTTTTGAGGCACAGAAATGACTTTAAACACACTTATTTTAGTTGACAAAGTCATAATTCACATCCAACAGTCATTTACAGTCAAAGATTAAATGTTAAAATTTCATCCATATTGACCATTTTGGGATCGTTCGACATGTCCGGAGTCATCGTTTTTCATCCGAAAATTGATTTTTTGGACTGTACCAAAAATGATTCAAAATGTCAATTGGATCGTGCCTCATTTTGAATAACCACTTTTTAAACCCTCACAGTGACCAAAATTGCCAATTTTACAGAGTTTTGCTTACACAAAAGCTTCTATTTTGACCCGTTTCAGGCACAGAAATGACTTTAAACACACTTATTTTAGTTGACAAAGTCATTATTCACATCCAACAGTCATTTAGAGTCAAAGGATTAAATGTTAAAATTTCATCCATATTGACCATTTTGGGATCGTTCGACATGTCCGGAGTCATCGTTTTTCATCCGAAAATTGATTTTTTGGACTGTACCAAAAATGATTCAAAATGTCAATTGGATCGTGCCTCATGTTGAATAACCACTTTTTAAACCCTCACAGTGACCAAAATTGCCATTTTTACAGAGTTTTGATTACTCAAAAGCTTCAATTTTGACCCATTTCAGGCACAGAAATGACTTTAAACACACTTATTTTAGTTGACAAAGTCATAATTCACATCCAACAGTCATTTACAGTCAAAAGATTAAATGTTAAAATTTCATCCATATTGACCATTTTGGGATCGTTCGACATGTCCGGAGTCATCGTTTTTCATCCGAAAATTGATTTTTTGGACTGTACCAAAAATGATTCAAAATGTCAATTGGATCGTGCCTCATGTTGAATAACCACTTTTTAAACCCTCACAGTGACCAAAATTGCCATTTTTACAGAGTTTTGCTTACTCAAAAGCTTCAATTTTGACCCATTTCAGGCACAGAAATGACTTTAAACACACTTATTTTAGTTGACAAAGTCATAATTCACATCCAACAGTCATTTACAGTCAAAAGATTAAATGTTAAAATTTCATCCATATTGACCATTTTGGGATCGTTCGATATGTCCGGAGTCATCGTTTTTCATCCGAAAATTGATGTTTTGGACTGTACCAAAAATGATTCAAAATGTCAATTGGATCGTGCCTCATGTTGAATAACCACTTTTTAAACCCTCACAGTGACCAAAATTGCCATTTTTACAGAGTTTTGCTTACTCAAAAGCTTCAATTTTGACCCATTTCAGGCACAGAAATGACTTTAAACACACTTATTTTAGTTGACAAAGTCATAATTCACATCCAACAGTCATTTACAGTCAAAAGATTAAATGTTAAAATTTCATCCATATTGACCATTTTGGGATCGTTCGACATGTCCGGAGTCATCGTTTTTCATCCGAAAATTGATTTTTTGGACTGTACCAAAAATGATTCAAAATGTCAATTGGATCGTGCCTCATGTTGAATAACCACTTTTTAAACCCTCACAGTGACCAAAATTGCCATTTTTACAGAGTTTTGATTACTCAAAAGCTTCAATTTTGACCCATTTCAGGCACAGAAATGACTTTAAACACACTTTTTTCAGTTGACAAAGTCATAATTCACATCCAACAGTCATTTACAGTCAAAAGATTAAATGTTAAAATTTCATCCATATTGACCATTTTGGGATCGTTCGACATGTCCGGAGTCATCGTTTTTCATCCGAAAATTGATTTTTTGGACTGTACCAAAAATGATTCAAAATGTCAATTGGATCGTGCCTCATTTTGAATAACCACTTTTTAAACCCTCACAGTGACCAAAATTGCCAATTTTACAGAGTTTTGCTTCCACAAAAGCTTCAATTTTGACCCGTTTCAGGCACAGAAATGACTTTAAACACACTTATTTTAGTTGACAAAGTCATTATTCACATCCAACAGTCATTTAGAGTCAAAAGATTAAATGTTAAAATTTCATCCATATTGACCATTTTGGGATCGTTCGACATGTCCGGAGTCATCGTTTTTCATCCGAAAATTGATTTTTTGGACTGTACCAAAAATGATTCAAAATGTCAATTGGATCGTGCCTCATGTTGAATAACCACTTTTTAAACCCTCACAGTGACCAAAATTGCCATTTTTACAGAGTTTTGCTTACTCAAAAGCTTCAATTTTGACCCATTTCAGGCACAGAAATGACTTTAAACACACTTATTTTAGTTGACAAAGTCATAATTCACATCCAACAGTCATTTACAGTCAAAAGATTAAATGTTAAAATTTCATCCATATTGACCATTTTGGGATCGTTCGACATGTCCGGAGTCATCGTTTTTCATCCGAAAATTGATTTTTTGGACTGTACCAAAAATGATTCAAAATGTCAATTGGATCGTGCCTCATGTTGAATAACCACTTTTTAAACCCTCACAGTGACCAAAATTGCCATTTTTACAGAGTTTTGCTTACTCAAAAGCTTCAATTTTGACCCATTTCAGGCACAGAAATGACTTTAAACACACTTATTTTAGTTGACAAAGTCATAATTCACATCCAACAGTCATTTACAGTCAAAAGATTAAATGTTAACATTTCATCCATATTGACCATTTTGGGATCGTTCGACATGTCCGGAGTCATCGTTTTTCATCCGAAAATTGATTTTTTGGACTGTACCAAAAATGATTCAAAATGTCAATTGGATCGTGCCTCATGTTGAATAACCACTTTTTAAACCCTCACAGTGACCAAAATTGCCATTTTTACAGAGTTTTGATTACTCAAAAGCTTCAATTTTTACCCCTTTGAGGCACAGAAATGACTTTAAACACACTTATTTTAGTTGACAAAGTCATAATTCACATCCAACAGTCATTTACAGTCAAAAGATTAAATGTTAAAATTTCATCCATATTGACCATTTTGGGATCGTTCGACATGTCCGGAGTCATCGTTTTTCATCCGAAAATTGATTTTTTGGGCTGTACCAAAAATGATTCAAAATGTCAATTGGATCGTGCCTCATGTTGAATAACCACTTTTTAAACCCTCACAGTGACCAAAATTGCCATTTTTACAGAGTTTTGATTACTCAAAAGTTTCAATTTTGACCCATTTCAGGCACAGAAATGACTTTAAACACACTTTTTTCAGTTGACAAAGTCATAATTCACATCCAACAGTCATTTACAGTCAAAAGATTAAATGTTAAAATTTCATCCATATTGACCATTTTGGGATCGTTCGACATGTCCGGAGTCATCGTTTTTCATCCGAAAATTGATTTTTTGGACTGTACCAAAAATGATTCAAAATGTCAATTGGATCGTGCCTCATGTTGAATAACCACTTTTTAAACCCTCACAGTGACCAAAATTGCCATTTTTACAGAGTTTTGATTACTCAAAAGCTTCAATTTTGACCCATTTCAGGCACAGAAATGACTTTAAACACACTTATTTTAGTTGACAAAGTCATAATTCACATCCAACAGTCATTTACAGTCAAAAGATTAAATGTTAAAATTTCATCCATATTGACCATTTTGGGATCGTTCGACATGTCCGGAGTCATCGTTTTTCATCCGAAAATTGATTTTTTGGACTGTACCAAAAATGATTCAAAATGTCAATTGGATCGTGCCTCATGTTGAATAACCACTTTTTAAACCCTCACAGTGACCAAAATTGCCATTTTTACAGAGTTTTGCTTACTCAAAAGCTTCAATTTTGACCCATTTCAGGCACAGAAATGACTTTAAACACACTTATTTTAGTTGACAAAGTCATAATTCACATCCAACAGTCATTTACAGTCAAAAGATTAAATGTTAAAATTTCATCCATATTGACCATTTTGGGATCGTTCGATATGTCCGGAGTCATCGTTTTTCATCCGAAAATTGATTTTTTGGACTGTACCAAAAATGATTCAAAATGTCAATTGGATCGTGCCTCATGTTGAATAACCACTTTTTAAACCCTCACAGTGACCAAAATTGCCATTTTTACAGAGTTTTGCTTACTCAAAAGCTTCAATTTTGACCCATTTCAGGCACAGAAATGACTTTAAACACACTTATTTTAGTTGACAAAGTCATAATTCACATCCAACAGTCATTTACAGTCAAAAGATTAAATGTTAACATTTCATCCATATTGACCATTTTGGGATCGTTCGACATGTCCGGAGTCATCGTTTTTCATCCGAAAATTGATTTTTTGGACTGTACCAAAAATGATTCAAAATGTCAATTGGATCGTGCCTCATGTTGAATAACCACTTTTTAAACCCTCACAGTGACCAAAATTGCCATTTTTACAGAGTTTTGCTTACTCAAAAGCTTCAATTTTGACCCATTTCAGGCACAGAAATGACTTTAAACACACTTATTTTAGTTGACAAAGTCATAATTCACATCCAACAGTCATTTACAATCAAAAGATTAAATGTTAAAATTTCATCCATATTGACCATTTTGGGATCATTCGACATGTCCGGAGTCATCGTTTTTCATCCGAAAATTGATTTTTTGGACTGTACCAAAAATGATTCAAAATGTCAATTGGATCGTGCCTCATTTTGAATAACCACTTTTTAAACCCTCACAGTGACCAAAATTGCCAATTTTACAGAGTTTTGCTTCCACAAAAGCTTCAATTTTGACCCGTTTCAGGCACAGAAATGACTTTAAACACACTTATTTTAGTTGACAAAGTCATTATTCACATCCAACAGTCATTTAGAGTCAAAAGATTAAATGTTAAAATTTCATCCATATTGACCATTTTGGGATCGTTCGACATGTCCGGAGTCATCGTTTTTCATCCGAAAATTGATTTTTTGGACTGTACCAAAAATGATTCAAAATGTCAATTGGATCGTGCCTCATGTTGAATAACCACTTTTTAAACCCTCACAGTGACCAAAATTGCCATTTTTACAGAGTTTTGCTTACTCAAAAGCTTCAATTTTGACCCATTTCAGGCACAGAAATGACTTTAAACACACTTATTTTAGTTGACAAAGTCATAATTCACATCCAACAGTCATTTACAGTCAAAAGATTAAATGTTAAAATTTCATCCATATTGACCATTTTGGGATCGTTCGACATGTCCGGAGTCATCGTTTTTCATCCGAAAATTGATTTTTTGGACTGTACCAAAAATGATTCAAAATGTCAATTGGATCGTGCCTCATGTTGAATAACCACTTTTTAAACCCTCACAGTGACCAAAATTGCCATTTTTACAGAGTTTTGCTTACTCAAAAGCTTCAATTTTGACCCATTTCAGGCACAGAAATGACTTTAAACACACTTATTTTAGTTGACAAAGTCATAATTCACATCCAACAGTCATTTACAGTCAAAAGATTAAATGTTAACATTTCATCCATATTGACCATTTTGGGATCGTTCGACATGTCCGGAGTCATCGTTTTTCATCCGAAAATTGATTTTTTGGACTGTACCAAAAATGATTCAAAATGTCAATTGGATCGTGCCTCATGTTGAATAACCACTTTTTAAACCCTCACAGTGACCAAAATTGCCATTTTTACAGAGTTTTGATTACTCAAAAGCTTCAATTTTTACCCCTTTGAGGCACAGAAATGACTTTAAACACACTTATTTTAGTTGACAAAGTCATAATTCACATCCAACAGTCATTTACAGTCAAAAGATTAAATGTTAAAATTTCATCCATATTGACCATTTTGGGATCGTTCGACATGTCCGGAGTCATCGTTTTTCATCCGAAAATTGATTTTTTGGACTGTACCAAAAATGATTCAAAATGTCAATTGGATCGTGCCTCATGTAGAATAACCACTTTTTAAACCCTCACAGTGACCAGAATTGCCATTTTTACAGAGTTTTGATTACTCAAAAGTTTCAATTTTGACCCATTTCAGGCACAGAAATGACTTTAAACACACTTTTTTCAGTTGACAAAGTCATAATTCACATCCAACAGTCATTTACAGTCAAAAGATTAAATGTTAAAATTTCATCCATATTGACCATTTTGGGATCGTTCGACATGTCCGGAGTCATCGTTTTTCATCCGAAAATTGATTTTTTGGACTGTACCAAAAATGATTCAAAATGTCAATTGGATCGTGCCTCATGTTGAATAACCACTTTTTAAACCCTCACAGTGACCAAAATTGCCATTTTTACAGAGTTTTGATTACTCAAAAGCTTCAATTTTGACCCATTTCAGGCACAGAAATGACTTTAAACACACTTTTTTCAGTTGACAAAGTCATAATTCACATCCAACAGTCATTTACAGTCAAAAGATTAAATGTTAAAATTTCATCCATATTGACCATTTTGGGATCGTTCGACATGTCCGGAGTCATCGTTTTTCATCCGAAAATTGATTTTTTGGACTGTACCAAAAATGATTCAAAATGTCAATTGGATCGTGCCTCATTTTGAATAACCACTTTTTAAACCCTCACAGTGACCAAAATTGCCAATTTTACAGAGTTTTGCTTACACAAAAGCTTCAATTTTGACCCGTTTCAGGCACAGAAATGACTTTAAACACACTTAATTTAGTTGACAAAGTCATTATTCACATCCAACAGTCATTTAGAGTCAAAAGATTAAATGTTAAAATTTCATCCATATTGACCATTTTGGGATCGTTCGACATGTCCGGAGTCATCGTTTTTCATCCGAAAATTGATTTTTTGGACTGTACCAAAAATGATTCAAAATGTCAATTGGATCGTGCCTCATGTTGAATAACCACTTTTTAAACCCTCACAGTGACCAAAATTGCCATTTTTACAGAGTTTTGCTTACTCAAAAGCTTCAATTTTGACCCATTTCAGGCACAGAAATGACTTTAAACACACTTATTTTAGTTGACAAAGTCATAATTCACATCCAACAGTCATTTACAGTCAAAAGATTAAATGTTAAAATTTCATCCATATTGACCATTTTGGGATCGTTCGACATGTCCGGAGTCATCGTTTTTCATCCGAAAATTGATTTTTTGGACTGTACCAAAAATGATTCAAAATGTCAATTGGATCGTGCCTCATGTTGAATAACCACTTTTTAAACCCTCACAGTGACCAAAATTGCCATTTTTACAGAGTTTTGATTACTCAAAAGCTTCAATTTTGACCCATTTCAGGCACAGAAATGACTTTAAACACACTTATTTTAGTTGACAAAGTCATAATTCACATCCAACAGTCATTTACAGTCAAAAGATTAAATGTTAAAATTTCATCCATATTGACCATTTTGGGATCGTTCGACATGTCCGGAGTCATCGTTTTTCATCCGAAAATTGATTTTTTGGACTGTACCAAAAATGATTCAAAATGTCAATTGGATCGTGCCTCATGTTGAATAACCACTTTTTAAACCCTCACAGTGACCAAAATTGCCATTTTTACAGAGTTTTGATTACTCAAAAGCTTCAATTTTGACCCATTTCAGGCACAGAAATGACTTTAAACACACTTTTTTCAGTTGACAAAGTCATAATTCACATCCAACAGTCATTTACAGTCAAAAGATTAAATGTTAAAATTTCATCCATATTGACCATTTTGGGATCGTTCGACATGTCCGGAGTCATCGTTTTTCATCCGAAAATTGATTTTTTGGACTGTACCAAAAATGATTCAAAATGTCAATTGGATCGTGCCTCATTTTGAATAACCACTTTTTAAACCCTCACAGTGACCAAAATTGCCAATTTTACAGAGTTTTGCTTACACAAAAGCTTCAATTTTGACCCGTTTCAGGCACAGAAATGACTTTAAACACACTTATTTTAGTTGACAAAGTCATTATTCACATCCAACAGTCATTTAGAGTCAAAAGATTAAATGTTAAAATTTCATCCATATTGACCATTTTGGGATCGTTCGACATGTCCGGAGTCATCGTTTTTCATCCGAAAATTGATTTTTTGGACTGTACCAAAAATGATTCAAAATGTCAATTGGATCGTGCCTCATGTTGAATAACCACTTTTTAAACCCTCACAGTGACCAAAATTGCCATTTTTACAGAGTTTTGCTTACTCAAAAGCTTCAATTTTGACCCATTTCAGGCACAGAAATGACTTTAAACACACTTATTTTAGTTGACAAAGTCATAATTCACATCCAACAGTCATTTACAGTCAAAAGATTAAATGTTAAAATTTCATCCATATTGACCATTTTGGGATCGTTCGACATGTCCGGAGTCATCGTTTTTCATCCGAAAATTGATTTTTTGGACTGTACCAAAAATGATTCAAAATGTCAATTGGATCGTGCCTCATGTTGAATAACCACTTTTTAAACCCTCACAGTGACCAAAATTGCCATTTTTACAGAGTTTTGATTACTCAAAAGCTTCAATTTTTACCCCTTTGAGGCACAGAAATGACTTTAAACACACTTATTTTAGTTGACAAAGTCATAATTCACATCCAACAGTTATTTACAGTCAAAAGATTAAATGTTAAAATTTCATCCATATTGACCATTTTGGGATCGTTCGACATGTCCGGAGTCATCGTTTTTCATCCGAAAATTGATTTTTTGGACTGTACCAAAAATGATTCAAAATGTCAATTGGATCGTGCCTCATGTAGAATAACCACTTTTTAAACCCTCACAGTGACCAAAATTGCCATTTTTACAGAGTTTTGATTACTCAAAAGTTTCAATTTTGACCCATTTCAGGCACAGAAATGACTTTAAACACACTTTTTTCAGTTGACAAAGTCATAATTCACATCCAACAGTCATTTACAGTCAAAAGATTAAATGTTAAAATTTCATCCATATTGACCATTTTGGGATCGTTCGACATGTCCGGAGTCATCGTTTTTCATCCGAAAATTGATTTTTTGGACTGTACCAAAAATGATTCAAAATGTCAATTGGATCGTGCCTCATGTTGAATAACCACTTTTTAAACCCTCACAGTGACCAAAATTGCCATTTTTACAGAGTTTTGCTTACTCAAAAGCTTCAATTTTGACCCATTTCAGGCACAGAAATGACTTTAAACACACTTATTTTAGTTGACAAAGTCATAATTCACATCCAACAGTCATTTACAGTCAAAAGATTAAATGTTAAAATTTCATCCATATTGACCATTTTGGGATCATTCGACATGTCCGGAGTCATCGTTTTTCATCCGAAAATTGATTTTTTGAACTGTACCAAAAATGATTCAAAATGTCAAGTGGATCGTGCCTCATGTTGAATAACCACTTTTTAAACCCTCACAGTGACCAAAATTGCCAATTTTACACAGTTTTGCTTACTCAAAAGCTTCAATTTTGACCCATTTCAGGCACAGAAATGACTTTAAACACACTTATTTTAGTTGACAAAGCCATAATTCACATCCAACAGTCATTTAGAGTCAAAAGATTAAATGTTAAAATTTCATCATTATAGACCATTTTGGGAACGTTTGACAGGTCCGGAGTCATCGTTTTTCGTCTGAAAATTGATTTTTTGGACTGTACCAAAAATGATTCAAAATGTCAATTGGATCGTGCCTCATGTTGAATAATCACTTTTTAAACCCTCACAGTGACCAAAATTGCCATTTTTACAGAGTTTTGATTACTCAAAAGCTTCAATTTTTACCCCTTTGAGGCACAGAAATGACTTTAAAGACACTTATTTTAGTTGACAAAGTCATAATTCACATCCAACAGTCATTTACAGTCAAAAGATTAAATGTTAAAATTTCATCCATATTGACCATTTTGGGATCGTTCGACATGTCCGGAGTCATCGTTTTTCATCCGAAAATTGATTTTTTGGACTGTACCAAAAATGATTCAAAATGTCAATTGGATCGTGCCTCATGTTGAATAATCACTTTTTAAACCCTCACAGTGACCAAAATTGCCATTTTTACAGAGTTTTGATTACTCAAAAGCTTCAATTTTTACCCCTTTGAGGCACAGAAATGACTTTAAAGACACTTATTTTAGTTGACAAAGTCATAATTCACATCCAACAGTCATTTACAGTCAAAAGATTAAATGTTAAAATTTCATCCATATTGACCATTTTGGGATCGTTCGACATGTCCGGAGTCATCGTTTTTCATCCGAAAATTGATTTTTTGGACTGTACCAAAAATGATTCAAAATGTCAATTGGATCGTGCCTCATGTTGAATAACCACTTTTTAAACCCTCACAGTGACCAAAATTGCCATTTTTACAGAGTTTTGATTACTCAAAAGCTTCAATTTTGACCCATTTCAGGCACAGAAATGACTTTAAACACACTTTTTTCAGTTGACAAAGTCATAATTCACATCCAACAGTCATTTACAGTCAAAAGATTAAATGTTAAAATTTCATCCATATTGACCATTTTGGGATCGTTCGACATGTCCGGAGTCATCGTTTTTCATCCGAAAATTGATTTTTTGGACTGTACCAAAAATGATTCAAAATGTCAATTGGATCGTGCCTCATTTTGAATAACCACTTTTTAAACCCTCACAGTGACCAAAATTGCCAATTTTACAGAGTTTTGCTTACACAAAAGCTTCAATTTTGACCCGTTTCAGGCACAGAAATGACTTTAAACACACTTATTTTAGTTGACAAAGTCATTATTCACATCCAACAGTCATTTAGAGTCAAAAGATTAAATGTTAAAATTTCATCCATATTGACCATTTTGGGATCGTTCGACATGTCCGGAGTCATCGTTTTTCATCCGAAAATTGATTTTTTGGACTGTACCAAAAATGATTCAAAATGTCAATTGGATCGTGCCTCATGTTGAATAACCACTTTTTAAACCCTCACAGTGACCAAAATTGCCATTTTTACAGAGTTTTGCTTACTCAAAAGCTTCAATTTTGACCCATTTCAGGCACAGAAATGACTTTAAACACACTTATTTTAGTTGACAAAGTCATAATTCACATCCAACAGTCATTTACAGTCAAAAGATTAAATGTTAAAATTTCATCCATATTGACCATTTTGGGATCGTTCGACATGTCCGGAGTCATCGTTTTTCATCCGAAAATTGATTTTTTGGACTGTACCAAAAATGATTCAAAATGTCAATTGGATCGTGCCTCATGTTGAATAACCACTTTTTAAACCCTCACAGTGACCAAAATTGCCATTTTTACAGAGTTTTGATTACTCAAAAGCTTCAATTTTGACCCATTTCAGGCACAGAAATGACTTTAAACACACTTATTTTAGTTGACAAAGTCATAATTCACATCCAACAGTCATTTACAGTCAAAAGATTAAATGTTAAAATTTCATCCATATTGACCATTTTGGGATCGTTCGACATGTCCGGAGTCATCGTTTTTCATCCGAAAATTGATTTTTTGGACTGTACCAAAAATGATTCAAAATGTCAATTGGATCGTGCCTCATGTTGAATAACCACTTTTTAAACCCTCACAGTGACCAAAATTGCCATTTTTACAGAGTTTTGATTACTCAAAAGCTTCAATTTTGACCCATTTCAGGCACAGAAATGACTTTAAACACACTTTTTTCAGTTGACAAAGTCATAATTCACATCCAACAGTCATTTACAGTCAAAAGATTAAATGTTAAAATTTCATCCATATTGACCATTTTGGGATCGTTCGACATGTCCGGAGTCATCGTTTTTCATCCGAAAATTGATTTTTTGGACTGTACCAAAAATGATTCAAAATGTCAATTGGATCGTGCCTCATTTTGAATAACCACTTTTTAAACCCTCACAGTGACCAAAATTGCCAATTTTACAGAGTTTTGCTTACACAAAAGCTTCAATTTTGACCCGTTTCAGGCACAGAAATGACTTTAAACACACTTATTTTAGTTGACAAAGTCATTATTCACATCCAACAGTCATTTAGAGTCAAAAGATTAAATGTTAAAATTTCATCCATATTGACCATTTTGGGATCGTTCGACATGTCCGGAGTCATCGTTTTTCATCCGAAAATTGATTTTTTGGACTGTACCAAAAATGATTCAAAATGTCAATTGGATCGTGCCTCATGTTGAATAACCACTTTTTAAACCCTCACAGTGACCAAAATTGCCATTTTTACAGAGTTTTGCTTACTCAAAAGCTTCAATTTTGACCCATTTCAGGCACAGAAATGACTTTAAACACACTTATTTTAGTTGACAAAGTCATAATTCACATCCAACAGTCATTTACAGTCAAAAGATTAAATGTTAAAATTTCATCCATATTGACCATTTTGGGATCGTTCGACATGTCCGGAGTCATCGTTTTTCATCCGAAAATTGATTTTTTGGACTGTACCAAAAATGATTCAAAATGTCAATTGGATCGTGCCTCATGTTGAATAACCACTTTTTAAACCCTCACAGTGACCAAAATTGCCATTTTTACAGAGTTTTGCTTACTCAAAAGCTTCAATTTTGACCCATTTCAGGCACAGAAATGACTTTAAACACACTTATTTTAGTTGACAAAGTCATAATTCACATCCAACAGTCATTTACAGTCAAAAGATTAAATGTTAAAATTTCATCCATATTGACCATTTTGGGATCGTTCGACATGTCCGGAGTCATCGTTTTTCATCCGAAAATTGATTTTTTGGACTGTACCAAAAATGATTCAAAATGTCAATTGGATCGTGCCTCATGTTGAATAACCACTTTTTAAACCCTCACAGTGACCAAAATTGCCATTTTTACAGAGTTTTGATTACTCAAAAGCTTCAATTTTGACCCATTTCAGGCACAGAAATGACTTTAAACACACTTATTTTAGTTGACAAAGTCATAATTCACATCCAACAGTCATTTACAGTCAAAAGATTAAATGTTAAAATTTCATCCATATTGACCATTTTGGGATCGTTCGACATGTCCGGAGTCATCGTTTTTCATCCGAAAATTGATTTTTTGGACTGTACCAAAAATGATTCAAAATGTCAATTGGATCGTGCCTCATGTTGAATAACCACTTTTTAAACCCTCACAGTGACCAAAATTGCCAATTTTACAGAGTTTTGCTTACTCAAAAGCTTCAATTTTGACCCGTTTCAGGCACAGAAATGACTTTAAACACACTTATTTTAGTTGACAAAGTCATTATTCACATCCAACAGTCATTTAGAGTCAAAAGATTAAATGTTAAAATTTCATCCATATTGACCATTTTGGGATCGTTCGACATGTCCGGAGTCATCGTTTTTCATCCGAAAATTGATTTTTTGGACTGTACCAAAAATGATTCAAAATGTCAATTGGATCGTGCCTCATGTTGAATAACCACTTTTTAAACCCTCACAGTGACCAAAATTGCCATTTTTACAGAGTTTTGATTACTCAAAAGCTTCAATTTTTACCCCTTTGAGGCACAGAAATGACTTTAAACACACTTATTTTAGTTGACAAAGTCATAATTCACATCCAACAGTCATTTACAGTCAAAAGATTAAATGTTAACATTTCATCCATATTGACCATTTTGGGATCGTTCGACATGTCCGGAGTCATCGTTTTTCATCCGAAAATTGATTTTTTGGACTGTACCAAAAATGATTCAAAATGTCAATTGGATCGTGCCTCATGTTGAATAACCACTTTTTAAACCCTCACAGTGACCAAAATTGCCATTTTTACAGAGTTTTGATTACTCAAAAGTTTCAATTTTGACCCATTTCAGGCACAGAAATGACTTTAAACACACTTTTTTCAGTTGACAAAGTCATAATTCACATCCAACAGTCATTTACAGTCAAAAGATTAAATGTTAAAATTTCATCCATATTGACCATTTTGGGATCGTTCGACATGTCCGGAGTCATCGTTTTTCATCCGAAAATTGATTTTTTGGACTGTACCAAAAATGATTCAAAATGTCAATTGGATCGTGCCTCATGTTGAATAACCACTTTTTAAACCCTCACAGTGACCAAAATTGCCATTTTTACAGAGTTTTGCTTACTCAAAAGCTTCAATTTTGACCCATTTCAGGCACAGAAATGACTTTAAACACACTTATTTTAGTTGACAAAGTCATAATTCACATCCAACAGTCATTTACAGTCAAAAGATTAAATGTTAAAATTTCATCCATGTTGACCATTTTGGGATCATTCGACATGTCCGGAGTCATCGTTTTTCATCCGAAAATTGATTTTTTGAACTGTACCAAAAATGATTCAAAATGTCAATTGGATCGTGCCTCATGTTGAATAACCACTTTTTAAACCCTCACAGTGACCAAAATTGCCAATTTTACACAGTTTTGCTTACTCAAAAGCTTCAATTTTGACCCATTTCAGGCACAGAAATGACTTTAAACACACTTATTTTAGTTGACAAAGCCATAATTCACATCCAACAGTCATTTACAGTCAAAAGATTAAATGTTAACATTTCATCCATATTGACCATTTTGGGATCGTTCGACATGTCCGGAGTCATCGTTTTTCATCCGAAAATTGATTTTTTGGACTGTACCAAAAATGATTCAAAATGTCAATTGGATCGTGCCTCATGTTGAATAACCACTTTTTAAACCCTCACAGTGACCAAAATTGCCATTTTTACAGAGTTTTGATTACTCAAAAGCTTCAATTTTTACCCCTTTGAGGCACAGAAATGACTTTAAAGACACTTATTTTAGTTGACAAAGTCATAATTCACATCCAACAGTCATTTACAGTCAAAAGATTAAATGTTAAAATTTCATCCATATTGACCATTTTGGGATCGTTCGACATGTCCGGAGTCATCGTTTTTCATCCGAAAATTGATTTTTTGGACTGTACCAAAAATGATTCAAAATGTCAATTGGATCGTGCCTCATTTTGAATAACCACTTTTTAAACCCTCACAGTGACCAAAATTGCCAATTTTACAGAGTTTTGCTTACACAAAAGCTTCAATTTTGACCCGTTTCAGGCACAGAAATGACTTTAAACACACTTATTTTAGTTGACAAAGTCATTATTCACATCCAACAGTCATTTAGAGTCAAAAGATTAAATGTTAAAATTTCATCCATATTGACCATTTTGGGATCGTTCGACATGTCCGGAGTCATCGTTTTTCATCCGAAAATTGATTTTTTGGACTGTACCAAAAATGATTCAAAATGTCAATTGGATCGTGCCTCATGTTGAATAACCACTTTTTAAACCCTCACAGTGACCAAAATTGCCATTTTTACAGAGTTTTGCTTACTCAAAAGCTTCAATTTTGACCCATTTCAGGCACAGAAATGACTTTAAACACACTTATTTTAGTTGACAAAGTCATAATTCACATCCAACAGTCATTTACAGTCAAAAGATTAAATGTTAAAATTTCATCCATATTGACCATTTTGGGATCGTTCGACATGTCCGGAGTCATCGTTTTTCATCCGAAAATTGATTTTTTGGACTGTACCAAAAATGATTCAAAATGTCAATTGGATCGTGCCTCATGTTGAATAACCACTTTTTAAACCCTCACAGTGACCAAAATTGCCATTTTTACAGAGTTTTGATTACTCAAAAGCTTCAATTTTGACCCATTTCAGGCACAGAAATGACTTTAAACACACTTATTTTAGTTGACAAAGTCATAATTCACATCCAACAGTCATTTACAGTCAAAAGATTAAATGTTAAAATTTCATCCATATTGACCATTTTGGGATCGTTCGACATGTCCGGAGTCATCGTTTTTCATCCGAAAATTGATTTTTTAAACTGTACCAAAAATGATTCAAAATGTCAATTGGATCGTGCCTCATGTTGAATAACCACTTTTTAAACCCTCACAGTGACCAAAATTGCCATTTTTACAGAGTTTTGATTACTCAAAAGCTTCAATTTTGACCCATTTCAGGCACAGAAATGACTTTAAACACACTTTTTTCAGTTGACAAAGTCATAATTCACATCCAACAGTCATTTACAGTCAAAAGATTAAATGTTAAAATTTCATCCATATTGACCATTTTGGGATCGTTCGACATGTCCGGAGTCATCGTTTTTCATCCGAAAATTGATTTTTTGGACTGTACCAAAAATGATTCAAAATGTCAATTGGATCGTGCCTCATTTTGAATAACCACTTTTTAAACCCTCACAGTGACCAAAATTGCCAATTTTACAGAGTTTTGCTTACACAAAAGCTTCAATTTTGACCCGTTTCAGGCACAGAAATGACTTTAAACACACTTATTTTAGTTGACAAAGTCATTATTCACATCCAACAGTCATTTAGAGTCAAAAGATTAAATGTTAAAATTTCATCCATATTGACCATTTTGGGATCGTTCGACATGTCCGGAGTCACCGTTTTTCATCCGAAAATTGATTTTTTGGACTGTACCAAAAATGATTCAAAATGTCAATTGGATCGTGCCTCATGTTGAATAACCACTTTTTAAACCCTCACAGTGACCAAAATTGCCATTTTTACAGAGTTTTGCTTACTCAAAAGCTTCAATTTTGACCCATTTCAGGCACAGAAATGACTTTAAACACACTTATTTTAGTTGACAAAGTCATAATTCACATCCAACAGTCATTTACAGTCAAAAGATTAAATGTTAAAATTTCATCCATATTGACCATTTTGGGATCGTTCGACATGTCCGGAGTCATCGTTTTTCATCCGAAAATTGATTTTTTGGACTGTACCAAAAATGATTCAAAATGTCAATTGGATCGTGCCTCATGTTGAATAACCACTTTTTAAACCCTCACAGTGACCAAAATTGCCATTTTTACAGAGTTTTGATTACTCAAAAGCTTCAATTTTGACCCATTTCAGGCACAGAAATGACTTTAAACACACTTATTTTAGTTGACAAAGTCATAATTCACATCCAACAGTCATTTACAGTCAAAAGATTAAATGTTAAAATTTCATCCATATTGACCATTTTGGGATCGTTCGACATGTCCGGAGTCATCGTTTTTCATCCGAAAATTGATTTTTTAAACTGTACCAAAAATGATTCAAAATGTCAATTGGATCGTGCCTCATGTTGAATAACCACTTTTTAAACCCTCACAGTGACCAAAATTGCCATTTTTACAGAGTTTTGATTACTCAAAAGCTTCAATTTTGACCCATTTCAGGCACAGAAATGACTTTAAACACACTTTTTTCAGTTGACAAAGTCATAATTCACATCCAACAGTCATTTACAGTCAAAAGATTAAATGTTAAAATTTCATCCATATTGACCATTTTGGGATCGTTCGACATGTCCGGAGTCATCGTTTTTCATCCGAAAATTGATTTTTTGGACTGTACCAAAAATGATTCAAAATGTCAATTGGATCGTGCCTCATTTTGAATAACCACTTTTTAAACCCTCACAGTGACCAAAATTGCCAATTTTACAGAGTTTTGCTTACACAAAAGCTTCAATTTTGACCCGTTTCAGGCACAGAAATGACTTTAAACACACTTATTTTAGTTGACAAAGTCATTATTCACATCCAACAGTCATTTAGAGTCAAAAGATTAAATGTTAAAATTTCATCCATATTGACCATTTTGGGATCGTTCGACATGTCCGGAGTCACCGTTTTTCATCCGAAAATTGATTTTTTGGACTGTACCAAAAATGATTCAAAATGTCAATTGGATCGTGCCTCATGTTGAATAACCACTTTTTAAACCCTCACAGTGACCAAAATTGCCATTTTTACAGAGTTTTGCTTACTCAAAAGCTTCAATTTTGACCCATTTCAGGCACAGAAATGACTTTAAACACACTTATTTTAGTTGACAAAGTCATAATTCACATCCAACAGTCATTTACAGTCAAAAGATTAAATGTTAAAATTTCATCCATATTGACCATTTTGGGATCGTTCGACATGTCCGGAGTCATCGTTTTTCATCCGAAAATTGATTTTTTGGACTGTACCAAAAATGATTCAAAATGTCAATTGGATCGTGCCTCATGTTGAATAACCACTTTTTAAACCCTCACAGTGACCAAAATTGCCATTTTTACAGAGTTTTGCTTACTCAAAAGCTTCAATTTTGACCCATTTCAGGCACAGAAATGACTTTAAACACACTTATTTTAGTTGACAAAGTCATAATTCACATCCAACAGTCATTTACAGTCAAAAGATTAAATGTTAAAATTTCATCCATATTGACCATTTTGGGATCGTTCGACATGTCCGGAGTCATCGTTTTTCATCCGAAAATTGATTTTTTGGACTGTACCAAAAATGATTCAAAATGTCAATTGGATCGTGCCTCATGTTGAATAACCACTTTTTAAACCCTCACAGTGACCAAAATTGCCATTTTTACAGAGTTTTGATTACTCAAAAGCTTCAATTTTGACCCATTTCAGGCACAGAAATGACTTTAAACACACTTTTTTCAGTTGACAAAGTCATAATTCACATCCAACAGTCATTTACAGTCAAAAGATTAAATGTTAAAATTTCATCCATATTGACCATTTTGGGATCGTTCGACATGTCCGGAGTCATCGTTTTTCATCCGAAAATTGATTTTTTGGACTGTACCAAAAATGATTCAAAATGTCAATTGGATCGTGCCTCATTTTGAATAACCACTTTTTAAACCCTCACAGTGACCAAAATTGCCAATTTTACAGAGTTTTGCTTACACAAAAGCTTCAATTTTGACTCGTTTCAGGCACAGAAATGACTTTAAACACACTTATTTTAGTTGACAAAGTCATTATTCACATCCAACAGTCATTTAGAGTCAAAAGATTAAATGTTAAAATTTCATCCATATTGACCATTTTGGGATCGTTCGACATGTCCGGAGTCATCGTTTTTCATCCGAAAATTGATTTTTTGGACTGTACCAAAAATGATTCAAAATGTCAATTGGATCGTGCCTCATGTTGAATAACCACTTTTTAAACCCTCACAGTGACCAAAATTGCCATTTTTACAGAGTTTTGCTTACTCAAAAGCTTCAAATTTGACCCATTTCAGGCACAGAAATGACTTTAAACACACTTATTTTAGTTGACAAAGTCATAATTCACATCCAACAGTCATTTACAGTCAAAAGATTAAATGTTAAAATTTCATCCATATTGACCATTTTGGGATCGTTCGACATGTCCGGAGTCATCGTTTTTCATCCGAAAATTGATTTTTTGGACTGTACCAAAAATGATTCAAAATGTCAATTGGATCGTGCCTCATGTTGAATAACCACTTTTTAAACCCTCACAGTGACCAAAATTGCCATTTTTACAGAGTTTTGATTACTCAAAAGCTTCAATTTTGACCCATTTCAGGCACAGAAATGACTTTAAACACACTTATTTTAGTTGACAAAGTCATAATTCACATCCACCAGTCATTTACAGTCAAAAGATTAAATGTTAAAATTTCATCCATATTGACCATTTTGGGATCGTTCGACATGTCCGGAGTCATCGTTTTTCATCCGAAAATTGATTTTTTGGACTGTACCAAAAATGATTCAAAATGTCAATTGGATCGTGCCTCATGTTGAATAACCACTTTTTAAACCCTCACAGTGACCAAAATTGCCATTTTTACAGAGTTTTGATTACTCAAAAGCTTCAATTTTGACCCATTTCAGGCACAGAAATGACTTTAAACACACTTTTTTCAGTTGACAAAGTCATAATTCACATCCAACAGTCATTTACAGTCAAAAGATTAAATGTTAAAATTTCATCCATATTGACCATTTTGGGATCGTTCGACATGTCCGGAGTCATCGTTTTTCATCCGAAAATTGATTTTTTTGGACTGTACCAAAAATGATTCAAAATGTCAATTGGATCGTGCCTCATTTTGAATAACCACTTTTTAAACCCTCACAGTGACCAAAATTGCCAATTTTACAGAGTTTTGCTTACACAAAAGCTTCAATTTTGACCCGTTTCAGGCACAGAAATGACTTTAAACACACTTATTTTAGTTGACAAAGTCATTATTCACATCCAACAGTCATTTAGAGTCAAAAGATTAAATGTTAAAATTTCATCCATATTGACCATTTTGGGATCGTTCGACATGTCCGGAGTCATCGTTTTTCATCCGAAAATTGATTTTTTGGACTGTACCAAAAATGATTCAAAATGTCAATTGGATCGTGCCTCATGTTGAATAACCACTTTTTAAACCCTCACAGTGACCAAAATTGCCATTTTTACAGAGTTTTGCTTACTCAAAAGCTTCAATTTTGACCCATTTCAGGCACAGAAATGACTTTAAACACACTTATTTTAGTTGACAAAGTCATAATTCACATCCAACAGTCATTTACAGTCAAAAGATTAAATGTTAAAATTTCATCCATATTGACCATTTTGGGATCGTTCGACATGTCCGGAGTCATCGTTTTTCATCCGAAAATTGATTTTTTGGACTGTACCAAAAATGATTCAAAATGTCAATTGGATCGTGCCTCATGTTGAATAACCACTTTTTAAACCCTCACAGTGACCAAAATTGCCATTTTTACAGAGTTTTGCTTACTCAAAAGCTTCAATTTTGACCCATTTCAGGCACAGAAATGACTTTAAACACACTTATTTTAGTTGACAAAGTCATTATTCACATCCAACAGTCATTTAGAGTCAAAAGATTAAATGTTAAAATTTCATCCATATTGACCATTTTGGGATCGTTCGACATGTCCGGAGTCATCGTTTTTCATCCGAAAATTGATTTTTTGGACTGTACCAAAAATGATTCAAAATGTCAATTGGATCGTGCCTCATGTTGAATAACCACTTTTTAAACCCTCACAGTGACCAAAATTGCCATTTTTACAGAGTTTTGATTACTCAAAAGCTTCAATTTTTACCCCTTTGAGGCACAGAAATGACTTTAAACACACTTATTTTAGTTGACAAAGTCATAATTCACATCCAACAGTCATTTACAGTCAAAAGATTAAATGTTAAAATTTCATCCATATTGACCATTTTGGGATCGTTCGACATGTCCGGAGTCATCGTTTTTCATCCGAAAATTGATTTTTTGGACTGTACCAAAAATGATTCAAAATGTCAATTGGATCGTGCCTCATGTTGAATAACCACTTTTTAAACCCTCACAGTGACCAAAATTGCCATTTTTACAGAGTTTTGATTACTCAAAAGTTTCAATTTTGACCCATTTCAGGCACAGAAATGACTTTAAACACACTTTTTTCAGTTGACAAAGTCATAATTCACATCCAACAGTCATTTACAGTCAAAAGATTAAATGTTAAAATTTCATCCATATTGACCATTTTGGGATCGTTCGACATGTCCGGAGTCATCGTTTTTCATCCGAAAATTGATTTTTTGGACTGTACCAAAAATGATTCAAAATGTCAATTGGATCGTGCCTCATGTTGAATAACCACTTTTTAAACCCTCACAGTGACCAAAATTGCCATTTTTACAGAGTTTTGCTTACTCAAAAGCTTCAATTTTGACCCATTTCAGGCACAGAAATGACTTTAAACACACTTATTTTAGTTGACAAAGTCATAATTCACATCCAACAGTCATTTACAGTCAAAAGATTAAATGTTAAAATTTCATCCATGTTGACCATTTTGGGATCATTCGACATGTCCGGAGTCATCGTTTTTCATCCGAAAATTGATTTTTTGAACTGTACCAAAAATGATTCAAAATGTCAATTGGATCGTGCCTCATGTTGAATAACCACTTTTTAAACCCTCACAGTGACCAAAATTGCCAATTTTACACAGTTTTGCTTACTCAAAAGCTTCAATTTTGACCCATTTCAGGCACAGAAATGACTTTAAACACACTTATTTTAGTTGACAAAGCCATAATTCACATCCAACAGTCATTTACAGTCAAAAGATTAAATGTTAACATTTCATCCATATTGACCATTTTGGGATCGTTCGACATGTCCGGAGTCATCGTTTTTCATCCGAAAATTGATTTTTTGGACTGTACCAAAAATGATTCAAAATGTCAATTGGATCGTGCCTCATGTTGAATAACCACTTTTTAAACCCTCACAGTGACCAAAATTGCCATTTTTACAGAGTTTTGATTACTCAAAAGCTTCAATTTTTACCCCTTTGAGGCACAGAAATGACTTTAAAGACACTTATTTTAGTTGACAAAGTCATAATTCACATCCAACAGTCATTTACAGTCAAAAGATTAAATGTTAAAATTTCATCCATATTGACCATTTTGGGATCGTTCGACATGTCCGGAGTCATCGTTTTTCATCCGAAAATTGATTTTTTGGACTGTACCAAAAATGATTCAAAATGTCAATTGGATCGTGCCTCATTTTGAATAACCACTTTTTAAACCCTCACAGTGACCAAAATTGCCAATTTTACAGAGTTTTGCTTACACAAAAGCTTCAATTTTGACCCGTTTCAGGCACAGAAATGACTTTAAACACACTTATTTTAGTTGACAAAGTCATTATTCACATCCAACAGTCATTTAGAGTCAAAAGATTAAATGTTAAAATTTCATCCATATTGACCATTTTGGGATCGTTCGACATGTCCGGAGTCATCGTTTTTCATCCGAAAATTGATTTTTTGGACTGTACCAAAAATGATTCAAAATGTCAATTGGATCGTGCCTCATGTTGAATAACCACTTTTTAAACCCTCACAGTGACCAAAATTGCCATTTTTACAGAGTTTTGCTTACTCAAAAGCTTCAATTTTGACCCATTTCAGGCACAGAAATGACTTTAAACACACTTATTTTAGTTGACAAAGTCATAATTCACATCCAACAGTCATTTACAGTCAAAAGATTAAATGTTAAAATTTCATCCATATTGACCATTTTGGGATCGTTCGACATGTCCGGAGTCATCGTTTTTCATCCGAAAATTGATTTTTTGGACTGTACCAAAAATGATTCAAAATGTCAATTGGATCGTGCCTCATGTTGAATAACCACTTTTTAAACCCTCACAGTGACCAAAATTGCCATTTTTACAGAGTTTTGATTACTCAAAAGCTTCAATTTTGACCCATTTCAGGCACAGAAATGACTTTAAACACACTTATTTTAGTTGACAAAGTCATAATTCACATCCAACAGTCATTTACAGTCAAAAGATTAAATGTTAAAATTTCATCCATATTGACCATTTTGGGATCGTTCGACATGTCCGGAGTCATCGTTTTTCATCCGAAAATTGATTTTTTAAACTGTACCAAAAATGATTCAAAATGTCAATTGGATCGTGCCTCATGTTGAATAACCACTTTTTAAACCCTCACAGTGACCAAAATTGCCATTTTTACAGAGTTTTGATTACTCAAAAGCTTCAATTTTGACCCATTTCAGGCACAGAAATGACTTTAAACACACTTTTTTCAGTTGACAAAGTCATAATTCACATCCAACAGTCATTTACAGTCAAAAGATTAAATGTTAAAATTTCATCCATATTGACCATTTTGGGATCGTTCGACATGTCCGGAGTCATCGTTTTTCATCCGAAAATTGATTTTTTGGACTGTACCAAAAATGATTCAAAATGTCAATTGGATCGTGCCTCATTTTGAATAACCACTTTTTAAACCCTCACAGTGACCAAAATTGCCAATTTTACAGAGTTTTGCTTACACAAAAGCTTCAATTTTGACCCGTTTCAGGCACAGAAATGACTTTAAACACACTTATTTTAGTTGACAAAGTCATTATTCACATCCAACAGTCATTTAGAGTCAAAAGATTAAATGTTAAAATTTCATCCATATTGACCATTTTGGGATCGTTCGACATGTCCGGAGTCACCGTTTTTCATCCGAAAATTGATTTTTTGGACTGTACCAAAAATGATTCAAAATGTCAATTGGATCGTGCCTCATGTTGAATAACCACTTTTTAAACCCTCACAGTGACCAAAATTGCCATTTTTACAGAGTTTTGCTTACTCAAAAGCTTCAATTTTGACCCATTTCAGGCACAGAAATGACTTTAAACACACTTATTTTAGTTGACAAAGTCATAATTCACATCCAACAGTCATTTACAGTCAAAAGATTAAATGTTAAAATTTCATCCATATTGACCATTTTGGGATCGTTCGACATGTCCGGAGTCATCGTTTTTCATCCGAAAATTGATTTTTTGGACTGTACCAAAAATGATTCAAAATGTCAATTGGATCGTGCCTCATGTTGAATAACCACTTTTTAAACCCTCACAGTGACCAAAATTGCCATTTTTACAGAGTTTTGCTTACTCAAAAGCTTCAATTTTGACCCATTTCAGGCACAGAAATGTCTTTAAACACACTTATTTTAGTTGACAAAGTCATAATTCACATCCAACAGTCATTTACAGTCAAAAGATTAAATGTTAAAATTTCATCCATATTGACCATTTTGGGATCGTTCGACATGTCCGGAGTCATCGTTTTTCATCCGAAAATTGATTTTTTGGACTGTACCAAAAATGATTCAAAATGTCAATTGGATCGTGCCTCATGTTGAATAACCACTTTTTAAACCCTCACAGTGACCAAAATTGCCATTTTTACAGAGTTTTGATTACTCAAAAGCTTCAATTTTGACCCATTTCAGGCACAGAAATGACTTTAAACACACTTTTTTCAGTTGACAAAGTCATAATTCACATCCAACAGTCATTTACAGTCAAAAGATTAAATGTTAAAATTTCATCCATATTGACCATTTTGGGATCGTTCGACATGTCCGGAGTCATCGTTTTTCATCCGAAAATTGATTTTTTGGACTGTACCAAAAATGATTCAAAATGTCAATTGGATCGTGCCTCATTTTGAATAACCACTTTTTAAACCCTCACAGTGACCAAAATTGCCAATTTTACAGAGTTTTGCTTACACAAAAGCTTCAATTTTGACTCGTTTCAGGCACAGAAATGACTTTAAACACACTTATTTTAGTTGACAAAGTCATTATTCACATCCAACAGTCATTTAGAGTCAAAAGATTAAATGTTAAAATTTCATCCATATTGACCATTTTGGGATCGTTCGACATGTCCGGAGTCATCGTTTTTCATCCGAAAATTGATTTTTTGGACTGTACCAAAAATGATTCAAAATGTCAATTGGATCGTGCCTCATGTTGAATAACCACTTTTTAAACCCTCACAGTGACCAAAATTGCCATTTTTACAGAGTTTTGCTTACTCAAAAGCTTCAAATTTGACCCATTTCAGGCACAGAAATGACTTTAAACACACTTATTTTAGTTGACAAAGTCATAATTCACATCCAACAGTCATTTACAGTCAAAAGATTAAATGTTAAAATTTCATCCATATTGACCATTTTGGGATCGTTCGACATGTCCGGAGTCATCGTTTTTCATCCGAAAATTGATTTTTTGGACTGTACCAAAAATGATTCAAAATGTCAATTGGATCGTGCCTCATGTTGAATAACCACTTTTTAAACCCTCACAGTGACCAAAATTGCCATTTTTACAGAGTTTTGATTACTCAAAAGCTTCAATTTTGACCCATTTCAGGCACAGAAATGACTTTAAACACACTTATTTTAGTTGACAAAGTCATAATTCACATCCACCAGTCATTTACAGTCAAAAGATTAAATGTTAAAATTTCATCCATATTGACCATTTTGGGATCGTTCGACATGTCCGGAGTCATCGTTTTTCATCCGAAAATTGATTTTTTGGACTGTACCAAAAATGATTCAAAATGTCAATTGGATCGTGCCTCATGTTGAATAACCACTTTTTAAACCCTCACAGTGACCAAAATTGCCATTTTTACAGAGTTTTGATTACTCAAAAGCTTCAATTTTGACCCATTTCAGGCACAGAAATGACTTTAAACACACTTTTTTCAGTTGACAAAGTCATAATTCACATCCAACAGTCATTTACAGTCAAAAGATTAAATGTTAAAATTTCATCCATATTGACCATTTTGGGATCGTTCGACATGTCCGGAGTCATCGTTTTTCATCCGAAAATTGATTTTTTTGGACTGTACCAAAAATGATTCAAAATGTCAATTGGATCGTGCCTCATTTTGAATAACCACTTTTTAAACCCTCACAGTGACCAAAATTGCCAATTTTACAGAGTTTTGCTTACACAAAAGCTTCAATTTTGACCCGTTTCAGGCACAGAAATGACTTTAAACACACTTATTTTAGTTGACAAAGTCATTATTCACATCCAACAGTCATTTAGAGTCAAAAGATTAAATGTTAAAATTTCATCCATATTGACCATTTTGGGATCGTTCGACATGTCCGGAGTCATCGTTTTTCATCCGAAAATTGATTTTTTGGACTGTACCAAAAATGATTCAAAATGTCAATTGGATCGTGCCTCATGTTGAATAACCACTTTTTAAACCCTCACAGTGACCAAAATTGCCATTTTTACAGAGTTTTGCTTACTCAAAAGCTTCAATTTTGACCCATTTCAGGCACAGAAATGACTTTAAACACACTTATTTTAGTTGACAAAGTCATAATTCACATCCAACAGTCATTTAGAGTCAAAAGATTAAATGTTAAAATTTCATCCATATTGACCATTTTGGGATCGTTCGACATGTCCGGAGTCATCGTTTTTCATCCGAAAATTGATTTTTTGGACTGTACCAAAAATGATTCAAAATGTCAATTGGATCGTGCCTCATGTTGAATAACCACTTTTTAAACCCTCACAGTGACCAAAATTGCCATTTTTACAGAGTTTTGCTTACTCAAAAGCTTCAAATTTGACCCATTTCAGGCACAGAAATGACTTTAAACACACTTATTTTAGTTGACAAAGTCATAATTCACATCCAACAGTCATTTACAGTCAAAAGATTAAATGTTAAAATTTCATCCATATTGACCATTTTGGGATCGTTCGACATGTCCGGAGTCATCGTTTTTCATCCGAAAATTGATTTTTTGGACTGTACCAAAAATGATTCAAAATGTCAATTGGATCGTGCCTCATGTTGAATAACCACTTTTTAAACCCTCACAGTGACCAAAATTGCCATTTTTACAGAGTTTTGATTACTCAAAAGCTTCAATTTTGACCCATTTCAGGCACAGAAATGACTTTAAACACACTTATTTTAGTTGACAAAGTCATAATTCACATCCACCAGTCATTTACAGTCAAAAGATTAAATGTTAAAATTTCATCCATATTGACCATTTTGGGATCGTTCGACATGTCCGGAGTCATCGTTTTTCATCCGAAAATTGATTTTTTGGACTGTACCAAAAATGATTCAAAATGTCAATTGGATCGTGCCTCATGTTGAATAACCACTTTTTAAACCCTCACAGTGACCAAAATTGCCATTTTTACAGAGTTTTGATTACTCAAAAGCTTCAATTTTGACCCATTTCAGGCACAGAAATGACTTTAAACACACTTTTTTCAGTTGACAAAGTCATAATTCACATCCAACAGTCATTTACAGTCAAAAGATTAAATGTTAAAATTTCATCCATATTGACCATTTTGGGATCGTTCGACATGTCCGGAGTCATCGTTTTTCATCCGAAAATTGATTTTTTTGGACTGTACCAAAAATGATTCAAAATGTCAATTGGATCGTGCCTCATTTTGAATAACCACTTTTTAAACCCTCACAGTGACCAAAATTGCCAATTTTACAGAGTTTTGCTTACACAAAAGCTTCAATTTTGACCCGTTTCAGGCACAGAAATGACTTTAAACACACTTATTTTAGTTGACAAAGTCATTATTCACATCCAACAGTCATTTAGAGTCAAAAGATTAAATGTTAAAATTTCATCCATATTGACCATTTTGGGATCGTTCGACATGTCCGGAGTCATCGTTTTTCATCCGAAAATTGATTTTTTGGACTGTACCAAAAATGATTCAAAATGTCAATTGGATCGTGCCTCATGTTGAATAACCACTTTTTAAACCCTCACAGTGACCAAAATTGCCATTTTTACAGAGTTTTGCTTACTCAAAAGCTTCAATTTTGACCCATTTCAGGCACAGAAATGACTTTAAACACACTTATTTTAGTTGACAAAGTCATAATTCACATCCAACAGTCATTTACAGTCAAAAGATTAAATGTTAAAATTTCATCCATATTGACCATTTTGGGATCGTTCGACATGTCCGGAGTCATCGTTTTTCATCCGAAAATTGATTTTTTGGACTGTACCAAAAATGATTCAAAATGTCAATTGGATCGTGCCTCATGTTGAATAACCACTTTTTAAACCCTCACAGTGACCAAAATTGCCATTTTTACAGAGTTTTGCTTACTCAAAAGCTTCAATTTTGACCCATTTCAGGCACAGAAATGACTTTAAACACACTTATTTTAGTTGACAAAATCATAATTCACATCCAACAGTCATTTACAGTCAAAAGATTAAATGTTAAAATTTCATCCATATTGACCATTTTGGGATCGTTCGACATGTCCGGAGTCATCGTTTTTCATCCGAAAATTGATTTTTTGGACTGTACCAAAAATGATTCAAAATGTCAATTGGATCGTGCCTCATGTTGAATAACCACTTTTTAAACCCTCACAGTGACCAAAATTGCCATTTTTACAGAGTTTTGATTACTCAAAAGCTTCAATTTTGACCCATTTCAGGCACAGAAATGACTTTAAACACACTTATTTTAGTTGACAAAGTCATAATTCACATCCAACAGTCATTTACAGTCAAAAGATTAAATGTTAAAATTTCATCCATATTGACCATTTTGGGATCGTTCGACATGTCCGGAGTCATCGTTTTTCATCCGAAAATTGATTTTTTGGACTGTACCAAAAATGATTCAAAATGTCAATTGGATCGTGCCTCATGTTGAATAACCACTTTTTAAACCCTCACAGTGACCAAAATTGCCAATTTTACAGAGTTTTGCTTACTCAAAAGCTTCAATTTTGACCCGTTTCAGGCACAGAAATGACTTTAAACACACTTATTTTAGTTGACAAAGTCATTATTCACATCCAACAGTCATTTAGAGTCAAAAGATTAAATGTTAAAATTTCATCCATATTGACCATTTTGGGATCGTTCGACATGTCCGGAGTCATCGTTTTTCATCCGAAAATTGATTTTTTGGACTGTACCAAAAATGATTCAAAATGTCAATTGGATCGTGCCTCATGTTGAATAACCACTTTTTAAACCCTCACAGTGACCAAAATTGCCATTTTTACAGAGTTTTGATTACTCAAAAGCTTCAATTTTTACCCCTTTGAGGCACAGAAATGACTTTAAACACACTTATTTTAGTTGACAAAGTCATAATTCACATCCAACAGTCATTTACAGTCAAAAGATTAAATGTTAAAATTTCATCCATATTGACCATTTTGGGATCGTTCGACATGTCCGGAGTCATTGTTTTTCATCCGAAAATTGATTTTTTGGACTGTACCAAAAATGATTCAAAATGTCAATTGGATAGTGCCTCATGTTGAATAACCACTTTTTAAACCCTTACAGTGACCAAAATTGCCATTTTTACAGAGTTTTGATTACTCAAAAGTTTCAATTTTGACCCATTTCAGGCACAGAAATGACTTTAAACACACTTTTTTCAGTTGACAAAGTCATAATTCACATCCAACAGTCATTTACAGTCAAAAGATTAAATGTTAAAATTTCATCCATATTGACCATTTTGGGATCGTTCGACATGTCCAGAGTCATCGTTTTTCATCCGAAAATTGATTTTTTGGACTGTACCAAAAATGATTCAAAATGTCAATTGGATCGTGCCTCATTTTGAATAACCACTTTTTAAACCCTCACAGTGACCAAAATTGCCAATTTTACAGAGTTTTGCTTACACAAAAGCTTCAATTTTGACCCGTTTCAGGCACAGAAATGACTTTAAACACACTTATTTTAGTTGACAAAGTCATTATTCACATCCAACAGTCATTTAGAGTCAAAAGATTAAATGTTAAAATTTCATCCATATTGACCATTTTGGGATCGTTCGACATGTCCGGAGTCATCGTTTTTCATCCGAAAATTGATTTTTTGGACTGTACCAAAAATGATTCAAAATGTCAATTGGATCGTGCCTCATGTTGAATAACCACTTTTTAAACCCTCACAGTGACCAAAATTGCCATTTTTACAGAGTTTTGCTTACTCAAAAGCTTCAATTTTGACCCATTTCAGGCACAGAAATGACTTTAAACACACTTATTTTAGTTGACAAAGTCATAATTCACATCCAACAGTCATTTACAGTCAAAAGATTAAATGTTAAAATTTCATCCATATTGACCATTTTGGGATCATTCGACATGTCCGGAGTCATCGTTTTTCATCCGAAAATTGATTTTTTGATCTGTACCAAAAATGATTCAAAATGTCAATTGGATCGTGCCTCATGTTGAATAACCACTTTTTAAACCCTCACAGCGACCAAAATTGCCATTTTTACAGAGTTTTGATTACTCAAAAGTTTCAATTTTGACCCATTTCAGGCACAGAAATGACTTTAAACACACTTTTTTCAGTTGACAAAGTCATAATTCACATCCAACAGTCATTTACAGTCAAAAGATTAAATGTTAAAATTTCATCCATATTGGCCATTTTGGGATCGTTCGACATGTCCGGAGTCATCGTTTTTCATCCGAAAATTGATTTTTTGGACTGTACCAAAAATGATTCAAAATGTCAATTGGATCGTGCCTCATGTTGAATAACCACTTTTTAAACCCTCACAGTGACCAAAATTGCCATTTTTACAGAGTTTTGCTTACTCAAAAGCTTCAATTTTGACCCATTTCAGGCACAGAAATGACTTTAAACACACTTATTTTAGTTGACAAAGTCATAATTCACATCCAACAGTCATTTACAGTCAAAAGATTAAATGTTAAAATTTCATCCATATTGACCATTTTGGGATCATTCGACATGTCCGGAGTCATCGTTTTTCATCCGAAAATTGATTTTTTGAACTGTACCAAAAATGATTCAAAATGTCAATTGGATCGTGCCTCATGTTGAATAACCACTTTTTAAACCCTCACAGTGACCAAAATTGCCAATTTTACACAGTTTTGCTTACTCAAAAGCTTCAATTTTGACCCATTTCAGGCACAGAAATGACTTTAAACACACTTATTTTAGTTGACAAAGCCATAATTCACATCCAACAGTCATTTAGAGTCAAAAGATTAAATGTTAAAATTTCATCATTATAGACCATTTTGGGAACGTTTGACAGGTCCGGAGTCATCGTTTTTCGTCTGAAAATTGATTTTTTGGACTGTACCAAAAATGATTCAAAATGTCAATTGGATCGTGCCTCATGTTGAATAACCACTTTTTAAACCCTCAGAGTGACCAAAATTGCCATTTTTACAGAGTTTTGCTTACTCAAAAGCTTCAATTTTGACCCATTTCAGCACAGAAATGACTTTAAACACACTTATTTTAGTTGACAAAGTCATAATTCACATCCAACAGTCATTTACAGTCAAAAGATTAAATGTTAACATTTCATCCATATTGACCATGTTGGGATCGTTCGACATGTCCGGAGTCATCGTTTTTCATCCGAAAATTGATTTTTTGGACTGTACCAAAAATGATTCAAAATGTCAATTGGATCGTGCCTCATGTTGAATAACCACTTTTTAAACCCTCACAGTGACCAAAATTGCCATTTTTACAGAGTTTTGCTTACTCAAAAGCTTCAATTTTTACCCCTTTGAGGCACAGAAATGACTTTAAACACACTTATTTTAGTTGACAAAGTCATAATTCACATCCAACAGTCATTTACAGTCAAAAGATTAAATGTTAAAATTTCATCCATATTGACCATTTTGGGATCGTTCGACATGTCCGGAGTCATCGTTTTTCATCCGAAAATTGATTTTTTGGACTGCACCAAAAATGATTCAAAATGTCAATTGGATCGTGCCTCATTTTGAATAACCACTTTTTAAACCCTCACAGTGACCAAAATTGCCAATTTTACAGAGTTTTGCTTACACAAAAGCTTCTATTTTGACCCGTTTCAGGCACAGAAATGACTTTAAACACACTTATTTTAGTTGACAAAGTCATTATTCACATCCAACAGTCATTTAGAGTCAAAGGATTAAATGTTAAAATTTCATCCATATTGACCATTTTGGGATCGTTCGACATGTCCGGAGTCATCGTTTTTCATCCGAAAATTGATTTTTTGGACTGTACCAAAAATGATTCAAAATGTCAATTGGATCGTGCCTCATTTTGAATAACCACTTTTTAAACCCTCACAGTGACCAAAATTGCCTATTTTACAGAGTTTTGCTTACACAAAAGCTTCAATTTTGACCCGTTTCAGGCACAGAAATGACTTTAAACACACTTATTTTAGTTGACAAAGTCATTATTCACATCCAACAGTCATTTAGAGTCAAAAGATTAAATGTTAAAATTTCATCCATATTGACCATTTTGGGATCGTTCGACATGTCCGGAGTCATTGTTTTTCATCCGAAAATTGATTTTTTGGACTGTACCAAAAATGATTCAAAATGTCAATTGGATCGTGCCTCATGTTGAATAACCACTTTTTAAACCCTCACAGTGACCAAAATTGCCATTTTTACAGAGTTTTGCTTACTCAAAAGCTTCAATTTTGACCCATTTCAGGCACAGAAATGACTTTAAACACACTTATTTTAGTTGACAAAGTCATAATTCACATCCAACAGTCATTTACAGTCAAAAGATTAAATGTTAACATTTCATCCATATTGACCATTTTGGGATCGTTCGACATGTCCGGAGTCATCGTTTTTCATCCGAAAATTGATTTTTTGGACTGTACCAAAAATGATTCAAAATGTCAATTGGATCGTGCCTCATGTTGAATAACCACTTTTTAAACCCTCACAGTGACCAAAATTGCCATTTTTACAGAGTTTTGATTACTCAAAAGCTTCAATTTTGACCCATTTCAGGCACAGAAATGACTTTAAACACACTTTTTTCAGTTGACAAAGTCATAATTCACATCCAACAGTCATTTACAGTCAAAAGATTAAATGTTAAAATTTCATCCATATTGACCATTTTGGGATCGTTCGACATGTCCGGAGTCATCGTTTTTCATCCGAAAATTGATTTTTTGGACTGTACCAAAAATGATTCAAAATGTCAATTGGATCGTGCCTCATTTTGAATAACCACTTTTTAAACCCTCACAGTGACCAAAATTGCCAATTTTACAGAGTTTTGCTTCCACAGAAGCTTCAATTTTGACCCGTTTCAGGCACAGAAATGACTTTAAACACACTTATTTTAGTTGACAAAGTCATTATTCACATCCAACAGTCATTTAGAGTCAAAAGATTAAATGTTAAAATTTCATCCATATTGACCATTTTGGGATCGTTCGACATGTCCGGAGTCATCGTTTTTCATCCGAAAATTGATTTTTTGGACTGTACCAAAAATGATTCAAAATGTCAATTGGATCGTGCCTCATGTTGAATAACCACTTTTTAAACCCTCACAGTGACCAAAATTGCCATTTTTACAGAGTTTTGCTTACTCAAAAGCTTCAATTTTGACCCATTTCAGGCACAGAAATGACTTTAAACACACTTATTTTAGTTGACAAAGTCATAATTCACATCCAACAGTCATTTACAGTCAAAAGATTAAATGTTAACATTTCATCCATATTGACCATTTTGGGATCGTTCGACATGTCCGGAGTCATCGTTTTTCATCCGAAAATTGATTTTTTGGACTGTACCAAAAATGATTCAAAATGTCAATTGGATCGTGCCTCATGTTGAATAACCACTTTTTAAACCCTCACAGTGACCAAAATTGCCATTTTTACAGAGTTTTGATTACTCAAAAGCTTCAATTTTTACCCCTTTGAGGCACAGAAATGACTTTAAACACACTTATTTTAGTTGACAAAGTCATAATTCACATCCAACAGTCATTTACAGTCAAAAGATTAAATGTTAAAATTTCATCCATATTGACCATTTTGGGATCGTTCGACATGTCCGGAGTCATCGTTTTTCATCCGAAAACTGATTTTTTGGACTGTACCAAAAATGATTCAAAATGTAAATTGGATCGTGCCTCATGTTGAATAACCACTTTTTAAACCCTCACAGCGACCAAAATTGCCATTTTTACAGAGTTTTGATTACTCAAAAGTTTCAATTTTGACCCATTTCAGGCACAGAAATGACTTTAAACACACTTTTTTCAGTTGACAAAGTCATAATTCACATCCAACAGTCATTTACAGTCAAAAGATTAAATGTTAAAATTTCATCCATATTGGCCATTTTGGGATCGTTCGACATGTCCGGAGTCATCGTTTTTCATCCGAAAATTGATTTTTTGGACTGTACCAAAAATGATTCAAAATGTCAATTGGATCGTGCCTCATGTTGAATAACCACTTTTTAAACCCTCACAGTGACCAAAATTGCCATTTTTACAGAGTTTTGCTTACTCAAAAGCTTCAATTTTGACCCATTTCAGGCACAGAAATGACTTTAAACACACTTATTTTAGTTGACAAAGTCATAATTCACATCCAACAGTCATTTACAGTCAAAAGATTAAATGTTAAAATTTCATCCATATTGACCATTTTGGGATCATTCGACATGTCCGGAGTCATCGTTTTTCATCCGAAAATTGATTTTTTGAACTGTACCAAAAATGATTCAAAATGTCAATTGGATCGTGCCTCATGTTGAATAACCACTTTTTAAACCCTCACAGTGACCAAAATTGCCAATTTTACACAGTTTTGCTTACTCAAAAGCTTCAATTTTGACCCATTTCAGGCACAGAAATGACTTTAAACACACTTATTTTAGTTGACAAAGCCATAATTTACATCCAACAGTCATTTAGAGTCAAAAGATTAAATGTTAAAATTTCATCATTATAGACCATTTTGGGAACGTTTGACAGGTCCGGAGTCATCGTTTTTCGTCTGAAAATTGATTTTTTGGACTGTACCAAAAATGATTCAAAATGTCAATTGGATCGTGCCTCATGTTGAATAACCACTTTTTAAACCCTCAGAGTGACCAAAATTGCCATTTTTACAGAGTTTTGCTTACTCAAAAGCTTCAATTTTGACCCATTTCAGCACAGAAATGACTTTAAACACACTTATTTTAGTTGACAAAGTCATAATTCACATCCAACAGTCATTTACAGTCAAAAGATTAAATGTTAACATTTCATCCATATTGACCATGTTGGGATCGTTCGACATGTCCGGAGTCATCGTTTTTCATCCGAAAATTGATTTTTTTGGACTGTACCAAAAATGATTCAAAATGTCAATTGGATCGTGCCTCATGTTGAATAACCACTTTTTAAACCCTCACAGTGACCAAAATTGCCATTTTTACAGAGTTTTGCTTACACAAAAGCTTCAATTTTGACCCGTTTCAGGCACAGAAATGACTTTAAACACACTTATTTTAGTTGACAAAGTCATTATTCACATCCAACAGTCATTTAGAGTCAAAGGATTAAATGTTAAAATTTCATCCATATTGACCATTTTGGGATCGTTCGACATGTCCGGAATCATCGTTTTTCATCCGAAAATTGATTTTTTGGACTGTACCAAAAATGATTCAAAATGTCAATTGGATAGTGCCTCATGTTGAATAACCACTTTTTAAACCCTCACAGTGACCAAAATTGCCATTTTTACAGAGTTTTGATTACTCAAAAGTTTCAATTTTGACCCATTTCAGGCACAGAAATGACTTTAAACACACTTTTTTCAGTTGACAAAGTCATAATTCACATCCAACAGTCATTTACAGTCAAAAGATTAAATGTTAAAATTTCATCCATATTGACCATTTTGGGATCGTTCGACATGTCCGGAGTCATCGTTTTTCATCCGAAAATTGATTTTTTGGACTGTACCAAAAATGATTCAAAATGTCAATTGGATCGTGCCTCATGTTGAATAACCACTTTTTAAACCCTCACAGTGACCAAAATTGCCATTTTTACAGAGTTTTGCTTACTCAAAAGCTTCAATTTTGACCCATTTCAGGCACAGAAATGACTTTAAACACACTTATTTTAGTTGACAAAGTCATAATTCACATCCAACAGTCATTTACAGTCAAAAGATTAAATGTTAAAATTTCATCCATATTGACCATTTTGGGATCATTCGACATGTCCGGAGTCATCGTTTTTCATCCGAAAATTGATTTTTTGAACTGTACCAAAAATGATTCAAAATGTCAATTGGATCGTGCCTCATGTTGAATAACCACTTTTTAAACCCTCACAGTGACCAAAATTGCCAATTTTACACAGTTTTGCTTACTCAAAAGCTTCAATTTTGACCCATTTCAGGTACAGAAATGACTTTAAACACACTTATTTTAGTTGACAAAGCCATAATTCACATCCAACAGTCATTTAGAGTCAAAAGATTAAATGTTAAAATTTCATCATTATAGACCATTTTGGGAACGTTCGACAGGTCCGGAGTCATCGTTTTTCGTCTGAAAATTGATTTTTTGGACTGTACCAAAAATGATTCAAAATGTCAATTGGATCGTGCCTCATGTTGAATAACCACTTTTTTAACCCTCAGAGTGACCAAAATTGCCATTTTTACAGAGTTTTGATTACTCAAAAGCTTCAATTTTTACCCCTTTGAGGCACAGAAATGACTTTAAACACACTTATTTTAGTTGACAAAGTCATAATTCACATCCAACAGTCATTTACAGTCAAAAGATTAAATGTTAAAATTTCATCCATATTGACCATTTTGGGATCGTTCGACATGTCCGGAGTCATCGTTTTTCATCCGAAAATTGATTTTTTGGACTGCACCAAAAATGATTCAAAATGTCAATTGGATCGTGCCTCATTTTGAATAACCACTTTTTAAACCCTCACAGTGACCAAAATTGCCAATTTTACAGAGTTTTGCTTACACAAAAGCTTCTATTTTGACCTGTTTCAGGCACAGAAATGACTTTAAACACACTTATTTTAGTTGACAAAGTCATTATTCACATCCAACAGTCATTTAGAGTCAAAGGATTAAATGTTAAAATTTCATCCATATTGACCATTTTGGGATCGTTCGACATGTCCGGAGTCATCGTTTTTCATCCGAAAATTGATTTTTTGGACTGTACCAAAAATGATTCAAAATGTCAATTGGATCGTGCCTCATTTTGAATAACCACTTTTTAAACCCTCACAGTGACCAAAATTGCCTATTTTACAGAGTTTTGCTTACACAAAAGCTTCAATTTTGACCCGTTTCAGGCACAGAAATGACTTTAAACACACTTATTTTAGTTGACAAAGTCATTATTCACATCCAACAGTCATTTAGAGTCAAAAGATTAAATGTTAAAATTTCATCCATATTGACCATTTTGGGATCGTTCGACATGTCCGGAGTCATCGTTTTTCATCCGAAAATTGATTTTTTGGACTGTACCAAAAATGATTCAAAATGTCAATTGGATCGTGCCTCATTTTGAATAACCACTTTTTAAACCCTCACAGTGACCAAAATTGCCAATTTTACAGAGTTTTGCTTACACAAAAGCTTCTATTTTGACCCGTTTCAGGCACAGAAATGACTTTAAACACACTTATTTTAGTTGACAAAGTCATTATTCACATCCAACAGTCATTTAGAGTCAAAGGATTAAATGTTAAAATTTCATCCATATTGACCATTTTGGGATCGTTCGACATGTCCGGAGTCATCGTTTTTCATCCGAAAATTGATTTTTTGGACTGTACCAAAAATGATTCAAAATGTCAATTGGATCGTGCCTCATTTTGAATAACCACTTTTTAAACCCTCACAGTGACCAAAATTGCCTATTTTACAGAGTTTTGCTTACACAAAAGCTTCAATTTTGACCCGTTTCAGGCACAGAAATGACTTTAAACACACTTATTTTAGTTGACAAAGTCATTATTCACATCCAAAGGTCATTTAGAGTCAAAAGATTAAATGTTAAAATGTCATCCATATTGACCATTTTGGGATCGTTCGACATGTCCGGAGTCATTGTTTTTCATCCGAAAATTGATTTTTTGGACTGTACCAAAAATGATTCAAAATGTCAATTGGATCGTGCCTCATGTTGAATAACCACTTTTTAAACCCTCACAGTGACCAAAATTGCCATTTTTACAGAGTTTTGCTTACTCAAAAGCTTCAATTTTGACCCATTTCAGGCACAGAAATGACTTTAAACACACTTATTTTAGTTGACAAAGTCATAATTCACATCCAACAGTCATTTACAGTCAAAAGATTAAATGTTAACATTTCATCCATATTGACCATTTTGGGATCGTTCGACATGTCCGGAGTCATCGTTTTTCATCCGAAAATTGATTTTTTGGACTGTACCAAAAATGATTCAAAATGTCAATTGGATCGTGCCTCATGTTGAATAACCACTTTTTAAACCCTCACAGTGACCAAAATTGCCATTTTTACAGAGTTTTGATTACTCAAAAGCTTCAATTTTGACCCATTTCAGGCACAGAAATGACTTTAAACACACTTTTTTCAGTTGACAAAGTCATAATTCACATCCAACAGTCATTTACAGTCAAAAGATTAAATGTTAAAATTTCATCCATATTGACCATTTTGGGATCGTTCGACATGTCCGGAGTCATCGTTTTTCATCCGAAAATTGATTTTTTGGACTGTACCAAAAATGATTCAAAATGTCAATTGGATCGTGCCTCATTTTGAATAACCACTTTTTAAACCCTCACAGTGACCAAAATTGCCAATTTTACAGAGTTTTGCTTCCACAAAAGCTTCAATTTTGACCCGTTTCAGGCACAGAAATGACTTTAAACACACTTATTTTAGTTGACAAAGTCATTATTCACATCCAACAGTCATTTAGAGTCAAAAGATTAAATGTTAAAATTTCATCCATATTGACCATTTTGGGATCGTTCGACATGTCCGGAGTCATCGTTTTTCATCCGAAAATTGATTTTTTGGACTGTACCAAAAATGATTCAAAATGTCAATTGGATCGTGCCTCATGTTGAATAACCACTTTTTAAACCCTCACAGTGACCAAAATTGCCATTTTTACAGAGTTTTGCTTACTCAAAAGCTTCAATTTTGACCCATTTCAGGCACAGAAATGACTTTAAACACACTTATTTTAGTTGACAAAGTCATAATTCACATCCAACAGTCATTTACAGTCAAAAGATTAAATGTTAAAATTTCATCCATATTGACCATTTTGGGATCGTTCGACATGTCCGGAGTCATCGTTTTTCATCCGAAAATTGATTTTTTGGACTGTACCAAAAATGATTCAAAATGTCAATTGGATCGTGCCTCATGTTGAATAACCACTTTTTAAACCCTCACAGTGACCAAAATTGCCATTTTTACAGAGTTTTGCTTACTCAAAAGCTTCAATTTTGACCCATTTCAGGCACAGAAATGACTTTAAACACACTTATTTTAGTTGACAAAGTCATAATTCACATCCAACAGTCATTTACAGTCAAAAGATTAAATGTTAACATTTCATCCATATTGACCATTTTGGGATCGTTCGACATGTCCGGAGTCATTGTTTTTCATCCGAAAATTGATTTTTTGGACTGTACCAAAAATGATTCAAAATGTCAATTGGATCGTGCCTCATGTTGAATAACCACTTTTTAAACCCTCACAGTGACCAAAATTGCCATTTTTACAGAGTTTTGATTACTCAAAAGCTTCAATTTTTACCCCTTTGAGGCACAGAAATGACTTTAAACACACTTATTTTAGTTGACAAAGTCATAATTCACATCCAACAGTCATTTACAGTCAAAAGATTAAATGTTAAAATTTCATCCATATTGACCATTTTGGGATCGTTCGACATGTCCGGAGTCATCGTTTTTCATCCGAAAATTGATTTTTTGGACTGTACCAAAAATGATTCAAAATGTCAATTGGATCGTGCCTCATGTTGAATAACCACTTTTTAAACCCTCACAGTGACCAAAATTGCCATTTTTACAGAGTTTTGATTACTCAAAAGTTTCAATTTTGACCCATTTCAGGCACAGAAATGACTTTAAACACACTTTTTTCAGTTGACAAAGTCATAATTCACATCCAACAGTCATTTACAGTCAAAAGATTAAATGTTAAAATTTCATCCATATTGACCATTTTGGGATCGTTCGACATGTCCGGAGTCATCGTTTTTCATCCGAAAATTGATTTTTTGGACTGTACCAAAAATGATTCAAAATGTCAATTGGATCGTGCCTCATGTTGAATAACCACTTTTTAAACCCTCACAGTGACCAAAATTGCCATTTTTACAGAGTTTTGCTTACTCAAAAGCTTCAATTTTGACCCATTTCAGGCACAGAAATGACTTTAAACACACTTATTTTAGTTGACAAAGTCATAATTCACATCCAACAGTCATTTACAGTCAAAAGATTAAATGTTAAAATTTCATCCATATTGACCATTTTGGGATCATTCGACATGTCCGGAGTCATCGTTTTTCATCCGAAAATTGATTTTTTGAACTGTACCAAAAATGATTCAAAATGTCAATTGGATCGTGCCTCATGTTGAATAACCACTTTTTAAACCCTCACAGTGACCAAAATTGCCAATTTTACACAGTTTTGCTTACTCAAAAGCTTCAATTTTGACCCATTTCAGGCACAGAAATGACTTTAAACACACTTATTTTAGTTGACAAAGCCATAATTCACATCCAACAGTCATTTAGAGTCAAAAGATTAAATGTTAAAATTTCATCATTATAGACCATTTTGGGAACGTTTGACAGGTCCGGAGTCATCGTTTTTCGTCTGAAAATTGATTTTTTGGACTGTACCAAAAATGATTCAAAATGTCAATTGGATCGTGCCTCATGTTGAATAACCACTTTTTAAACCCTCAGAGTGACCAAAATTGCCATTTTTACAGAGTTTTGATTACTCAAAAGCTTCAATTTTTACCCCTTTGAGGCACAGAAATGACTTTAAACACACTTATATTAGTTGACAAAGTCATAATTCACATCCAACAGTCATTTACAGTCAAAAGATTAAATGTTAAAATTTCATCCATATTGACCATTTTGGGATCGTTCGACATGTCCGGAGTCATTGTTTTTCATCCGAAAATTGATTTTTTGGACTGTACCAAAAATGATTCAAAATGTCAATTGGATCGTGCCTCATTTTGAATAACCACTTTTTAAACCCTCACAGTGACCAAAATTGCCAATTTTACAGAGTTTTGCTTACACAAAAGCTTCAATTTTGACCCGTTTCAGGCACAGAAATGACTTTAAACACACTTATTTTAGTTGACAAAGTCATTATTCACATCCAACAGTCATTTAGAGTCAAAGGATTAAATGTTAAAATTTCATCCATATTGACCATTTTGGGATCGTTCGACATGTCCGGAATCATCGTTTTTCATCCGAAAATTGATTTTTTGGACTGTACCAAAAGTGATTCAAAATGTCAATTGGATCGTGCCTCATGTTGAATAACCACTTTTTAAACCCTCACAGTGACCAAAATTGCCATTTTTACAGAGTTTTGATTACTCAAAAGCTTCAATTTTGACCCATTTCAGGCACAGAAATGACTTTAAACACACTTATTTTAGTTGACAAAGTCATAATTCACATCCAACAGTCATTTACAGTCAAAAGATTAAATGTTAACATTTCATCCATATTGACCATTTTGGGATCGTTCGACATGTCCGGAGTCATCGTTTTTCATCCGAAAATTGATTTTTTGGACTGTACCAAAAATGATTCAAAATGTCAATTGGATCGTGCCTCATGTTGAATAACCACTTTTTAAACCCTCACAGTGACCAAAATTGCCATTTTTACAGAGTTTTGCTTACTCAAAAGCTTCAATTTTGACCCATTTCAGGCACAGAAATGACTTTAAACACACTTATTTTAGTTGACAAAGTCATAATTCACATCCAACAGTCATTTACAGTCAAAAGATTAAATGTTAACATTTCATCCATATTGACCATTTTGGGATCGTTCGACATGTCCGGAGTCATTGTTTTTCATCCGAAAATTGATTTTTTGGACTGTACCAAAAATGATTCAAAATGTCAATTGGATCGTGCCTCATGTTGAATAACCACTTTTTAAACCCTCACAGTGACCAAAATTGCCATTTTTACAGAGTTTTGATTACTCAAAAGCTTCAATTTTTACCCCTTTGAGGCACAGAAATGACTTTAAACACACTTATTTTAGTTGACAAAGTCATAATTCACATCCAACAGTCATTTACAGTCAAAAGATTAAATGTTAAAATTTCATCCATATTGACCATTTTGGGATCATTCGACATGTCCGGAGTCATCGTTTTTCATCCGAAAATTGATTTTTTGAACTGTACCAAAAATGATTCAAAATGTCAATTGGATCGTGCCTCATGTTGAATAACCACTTTTTAAACCCTCACAGTGACCAAAATTGCCAATTTTACACAGTTTTGCTTACTCAAAAGCTTCAATTTTGACCCATTTCAGGCACAGAAATGACTTTAAACACACTTATTTTAGTTGACAAAGCCATAATTCACATCCAACAGTCATTTAGAGTCAAAAGATTAAATGTTAAAATTTCATCATTATAGACCATTTTGGGAACGTTTGACAGGTCCGGAGTCATCGTTTTTCGTCTGAAAATTGATTTTTTGGACTGTACCAAAAATGATTCAAAATGTCAATTGGATCGTGCCTCATGTTGAATAACCACTTTTTAAACCCTCAGAGTGACCAAAATTGCCATTTTTACAGAGTTTTGATTACTCAAAAGCTTCAATTTTTACCCCTTTGAGGCACAGAAATGACTTTAAACACACTTATTTTAGTTGACAAAGTCATAATTCACATCCAACAGTCATTTACAGTCAAAAGATTAAATGTTAAAATTTCATCCATATTGACCATTTTGGGATCGTTCGACATGTCCGGAGTCATTGTTTTTCATCCGAAAATTGATTTTTTGGACTGTACCAAAAATGATTCAAAATGTCAATTGGATCGTGCCTCATTTTGAATAACCACTTTTTAAACCCTCACAGTGACCAAAATTGCCAATTTTACAGAGTTTTGCTTACACAAAAGCTTCAATTTTGACCCGTTTCAGGCACAGAAATGACTTTAAACACACTTATTTTAGTTGACAAAGTCATTATTCACATCCAACAGTCATTTAGAGTCAAAGGATTAAATGTTAAAATTTCATCCATATTGACCATTTTGGGATCGTTCGACATGTCCGGAATCATCGTTTTTCATCCGAAAATTGATTTTTTGGACTGTACCAAAAGTGATTCAAAATGTCAATTGGATCGTGCCTCATGTTGAATAACCACTTTTTAAACCCTCACAGTGACCAAAATTGCCATTTTTACAGAGTTTTGATTACTCAAAAGCTTCAATTTTGACCCATTTCAGGCACAGAAATGACTTTAAACACACTTATTTTAGTTGACAAAGTCATAATTCACATCCAACAGTCATTTACAGTCAAAAGATTAAATGTTAAAATTTCATCCATATTGACCATTTTGGGATCGTTCGACATGTCCGGAGTCATCGTTTTTCATCCGAAAATTGATTTTTTGGACTGTACCAAAAATGATTCAAAATGTCAATTGGATCGTGCCTCATGTTGAATAACCACTTTTTAAACCCTCACAGTGACCAAAATTGCCATTTTTACAGAGTTTTGCTTACTCAAAAGCTTCAATTTTGACCCATTTCAGGCACAGAAATGACTTTAAACACACTTATTTTAGTTGACAAAGTCATAATTCACATCCAACAGTCATTTACAGTCAAAAGATTAAATGTTAAAATTTCATCCATATTGACCATTTTGGGATCGTTCGACATGTCCGGAGTCATCGTTTTTCATCCGAAAATTGATTTTTTGGACTGTACCAAAAATGATTCAAAATGTCAATTGGATCATGCCTCATGTTGAATAACCACTTTTTAAACCCTCACAGTGACCAAAATTGCCATTTTTACAGAGTTTTGCTTACTCAAAAGCTTCAATTTTGACCCATTTCAGGCACAGAAATGACTTTAAACACACTTATTTTAGTTGACAAAGTCATAATTCACATCCAACAGTCATTTACAGTCAAAAGATTAAATGTTAACATTTCATCCATATTGACCATTTTGGGATCGTTCGACATGTCCGGAGTCATCGTTTTTCATCCGAAAATTGATTTTTTGGACTGTACCAAAAATGATTCAAAATGTCAATTGGATCGTGCCTCATGTTGAATAACCACTTTTTAAACCCTCACAGTGACCAAAATTGCCATTTTTACAGAGTTTTGATTACTCAAAAGCTTCAATTTTTACCCCTTTGAGGCACAGAAATGACTTTAAACACACTTATTTTAGTTGACAAAGTCATAATTCACATCCAACAGTCATTTACAGTCAAAAGATTAAATGTTAAAATTTCATCCATATTGACCATTTTGGGATCGTTCGACATGTCCGGAGTCATCGTTTTTCATCCGAAAATTGATTTTTTGGACTGTACCAAAAATGATTCAAAATGTCAATTGGATCGTGCCTCATGTTGAATAACCACTTTTTAAACCCTCACAGTGACCAAAATTGCCATTTTTACAGAGTTTTGATTACTCAAAAGCTTCAATTTTTACCCCTTTGAGGCACAGAAATGACTTTAAACACACTTATTTTAGTTGACAAAGTCATAATTCAAATCCAACAGTCATTTACAGTCAAAAGATTAAATGTTAAAATTTCATCCATATTGACCATTTTGGGATCGTTCGACATGTCCGGAGTCATCGTTTTTCATCCGAAAATTGATTTTTTGGACTGTACCAAAAATGATTCAAAATGTCAATTGGATCGTGCCTCATGTTGAATAACCACTTTTTAAACCCTCACAGTGACCAAAATTGCCATTTTTACAGAGTTTTGATTACTCAAAAGTTTCAATTTTGACCCATTTCAGGCACAGAAATGACTTTAAACACACTTTTTTCAGTTGACAAAGTCATAATTCACATCCAACAGTCATTTACAGTCAAAAGATTAAATGTTAAAATTTCATCCATATTGACCATTTTGGGATCGTTCGACATGTCCGGAGTCATCGTTTTTCATCCGAAAATAGATTTTTTGGACTGTACCAAAAATGATTCAAAATGTCAATTGGATCGTGCCTCATTTTGAATAACCACTTTTTAAACCCTCACAGTGACCAAAATTGCCAATTTTACAGAGTTTTGCTTACACAAAAGCTTCAATTTTGACCCGTTTCAGGCACAGAAATGACTTTAAACACACTTATTTTAGTTGACAAAGTCATTATTCACATCCAACAGTCATTTAGAGTCAAAAGATTAAATGTTAAAATTTCATCCATATTGACCATTTTGGGATCGTTCGACATGTCCGGAGTCATCGTTTTTCATCCGAAAATTGATTTTTTGGACTGTACCAAAAATGATTCAAAATGTCAATTGGATCGTGCCTCATGTTGAATAACCACTTTTTAAACCCTCACAGTGACCAAAATTGCCATTTTTACAGAGTTTTGCTTACTCAAAAGCTTCAATTTTGACCCATTTCAGGCACAGAAATGACTTTAAACACACTTATTTTAGTTGACAAAGTCATAATTCACATCCAACAGTCATTTACAGTCAAAAGATTAAATGTTAAAATTTCATCCATATTGACCATTTTGGGATCATTCGACATGTCCGGAGTCATCGTTTTTCATCCGAAAATTGATTTTTTGAACTGTACCAAAAATGATTCAAAATGTCAATTGGATCGTGCCTCATGTTGAATAACCACTTTTTAAACCCTCACAGTGACCAAAATTGCCAATTTTACACAGTTTTGCTTACTCAAAAGCTTCAATTTTGACCCATTTCAGGCACAGAAATGACTTTAAACACACTTATTTTAGTTGACAAAGCCATAATTCACATCCAACAGTCATTTAGAGTCAAAAGATTAAATGTTAAAATTTCATCATTATAGAGCATTTTGGGAACGTTTGACAGGTCCGGAGTCATCGTTTTTCGTCTGAAAATTGATTTTTTGGACTGTACCAAAAATGATTCAAAATGTCAATTGGATCGTGCCTCATGTTGAATAACCACTTTTTAAACCCTCAGAGTGACCAAAATTGCCATTTTTACAGAGTTTTGATTACTCAAAAGCTTCAATTTTTACCCCTTTGAGGCACAGAAATGACTTTAAACACACTTATTTTAGTTGACAAAGTCATAATTCACATCCAACAGTCATTTACAGTCAAAAGATTAAATGTTAAAATTTCATCCATATTGACCATTTTGGGATCGTTCGACATGTCCGGAGTCATTGTTTTTCATCCGAAAATTGATTTTTTGGACTGTACCAAAAATGATTCAAAATGTCAATTGGATCGTGCCTCATGTTGAATAACCACTTTTTAAACCCTCACAGTGACCAAAATTGCCATTTTTACAGAGTTTTGCTTACTCAAAAGCTTCAATTTTGACCCATTTCAGGCACAGAAATGACTTTAAACACACTTATTTTAGTTGACAAAGTCATAATTCACATCCAACAGTCATTTACAGTCAAAAGATTAAATGTTAAAATTTCATCCATATTGACCATTTTGGGATCATTCGACATGTCCGGAGTCATCGTTTTTCATCCGAAAATTGATTTTTTGAACTGTACCAAAAATGATTCAAAATGTCAATTGGATCGTGCCTCATGTTGAATAACCACTTTTTAAACCCTCACAGTGACCAAAATTGCCAATTTTACACAGTTTTGCTTACTCAAAAGCTTCAATTTTGACCCATTTCAGGCACAGAAATGACTTTAAACACACTTATTTTAGTTGACAAAGCCATAATTCACATCCAACAGTCATTTAGAGTCAAAAGATTAAATGTTAAAATTTCATCATTATAGACCATTTTGGGAACGTTTGACAGGTCCGGAGTCATCGTTTTTCGTCTGAAAATTGATTTTTTGGACTGTACCAAAAATGATTCAAAATGTCAATTGGATCGTGCCTCATGTTGAATAACCACTTTTTAAACCCTCAGAGTGACCAAAATTGCCATTTTTACAGAGTTTTGATTACTCAAAAGCTTCAATTTTTACCCCTTTGAGGCACAGAAATGACTTTAAACACACTTATTTTAGTTGACAAAGTCATTATTCACATCCAACAGTCATTTAGAGTCAAAAGATTAAATGTTAAAATTTCATCCATATTGACCATTTTGGGATCGTTCGACATGTCCGGAATCATCGTTTTTCATCCGAAAATTGATTTTTTGGACTGTACCAAAAATGATTCAAAATGTCAATTGGATCGTGCCTCATTATGAATAACCACTTTTTAAACCCTCTCAGTGACCAAAATTGCCTATTTTACAGAGTTTTGCTTACACAAAAGCTTCAATTTTGACCCGTTTCAGGCACAGAAATGACTTTAAACACACTTATTTTAGTTGACAAAGTCATTATTCACATCCAACAGTCATTTAGAGTCAAAAGATTAAATGTTAAAATTTCATCCATATTGACCATTTTGGGATCGTTCGACATGTCCGGAGTCATTGTTTTTCATCCGAAAATTGATTTTTTGGACTGTACCAAAAATGATTCAAAATGTCAATTGGATCGTGCCTCATGTTGAATAACCACTTTTTAAACCCTCACAGTGACCAAAATTGCCATTTTTACAGAGTTTTGATTACTCAAAAGCTTCAATTTTGACCCATTTCAGGCACAGAAATGACTTTAAACACACTTATTTTAGTTGACAAAGTCATAATTCACATCCAACAGTCATTTACAGTCAAAAGATTAAATGTTAAAATTTCATCCATATTGACCATTTTGGGATCGTTCGACATGTCCGGAGTCATCGTTTTTCATCCGAAAATTGATTTTTTGGACTGTACCAAAAATGATTCAAAATGTCAATTGGATCGTGCCTCATGTTGAATAACCACTTTTTAAACCCTCACAGTGACCAAAATTGCCATTTTTACAGAGTTTTGCTTACTCAAAAGCTTCAATTTTGACCCATTTCAGGCACAGAAATGACTTTAAACACACTTATTTTAGTTGACAAAGTCATAATTCACATCCAACAGTCATTTACAGTCAAAAGATTAAATGTTAAAATTTCATCCATATTGACCATTTTGGGATCGTTCGATATGTCCGGAGTCATCGTTTTTCATCCGAAAATTGATTTTTTGGACTGTACCAAAAATGATTCAAAATGTCAATTGGATCGTGCCTCATGTTGAATAACCACTTTTTAAACCCTCACAGTGACCAAAATTGCCATTTTTACAGAGTTTTGCTTACTCAAAAGCTTCAATTTTGACCCATTTCAGGCACAGAAATGACTTTAAACACACTTATTTTAGTTGACAAAGTCATAATTCACATCCAACAGTCATTTACAGTCAAAAGATTAAATGTTAAAATTTCATCCATATTGACCATTTTGGGATCGTTCGACATGTCCGGAGTCATCGTTTTTCATCCGAAAATTGATTTTTTGGACTGTACCAAAAATGATTCAAAATGTCAATTGGATCGTGCCTCATGTTGAATAACCACTTTTTAAACCCTCACAGTGACCAAAATTGCCATTTTTACAGAGTTTTGCTTACTCAAAAGCTTCAATTTTGACCCATTTCAGGCACAGAAATGACTTTAAACACACTTATTTTAGTTGACAAAGTCATAATTCACATCCAACAGTCATTTACAGTCAAAAGATTAAATGTTAAAATTTCATCCATATTGACCATTTTGGGATCATTCGACATGTCCGGAGTCATCGTTTTTCATCCGAAAATTGATTTTTTGAACTGTACCAAAAATGATTCAAAATGTCAATTGGATCGTGCCTCATGTTGAATAACCACTTTTTAAACCCTCACAGTGACCAAAATTGCCATTTTTACAGAGTTTTGATTACTCAAAAGTTTCAATTTTGACCCATTTCAGGCACAGAAATGACTTTAAACACACTTTTTTCAGTTGACAAAGTCATAATTCACATCCAACAGTCATTTACAGTCAAAAGATTAAATGTTAAAATTTCATCCATATTGACCATTTTGGGATCGTTCGACATGTCCGGAGTCATCGTTTTTCATCCGAAAATTGATTTTTTGGACTGTACCAAAAATGATTCAAAATGTCAATTGGATCGTGCCTCATGTTGAATAACCACTTTTTAAACCCTCACAGTGACCAAAATTGCCATTTTTACAGAGTTTTGCTTACTCAAAAGCTTCAATTTTGACCCATTTCAGGCACAGAAATGACTTTAAACACACTTATTTTAGTTGACAAAGTCATAATTCACATCCAACAGTCATTTACAGTCAAAAGATTAAATGTTAAAATTTCATCCATATTGACCATTTTGGGATCATTCGACATGTCCGGAGTCATCGTTTTTCATCCGAAAATTGATTTTTTGAACTGTACCAAAAATGATTCAAAATGTCAATTGGATCGTGCCTCATGTTGAATAACCACTTTTTAAACCCTCACAGTGACCAAAATTGCCAATTTTACACAGTTTTGCTTACTCAAAAGCTTCAATTTTGACCCATTTCAGGCACAGAAATGACTTTAAACACACTTATTTTAGTTGACAAAGCCATAATTCACATCCAACAGTCATTTAGAGTCAAAAGATTAAATGTTAAAATTTCATCATTATAGACCATTTTGGGAACGTTTGACAGGTCCGGAGTCATCGTTTTTCGTCTGAAAATTGATTTTTTGGACTGTACCAAAAATGATTCAAAATGTCAATTGGATCGTGCCTCATGTTGAATAACCACTTTTTAAACCCTCAGAGTGACCAAAATTGCCATTTTTACAGAGTTTTGCTTACTCAAAAGCTTCAATTTTGACCCATTTCAGCACAGAAATGACTTTAAACACACTTATTTTAGTTGACAAAGTCATAATTCACATCCAACAGTCATTTACAGTCAAAAGATTAAATGTTAACATTTCATCCATATTGACCATTTTGGGATCGTTCGACATGTCCGGAGTCATCGTTTTTCATCCGAAAATTGATTTTTTGGACTGTACCAAAAATGATTCAAAATGTCAATTGGATCGTGCCTCATGTTGAATAACCACTTTTTAAACCCTCACAGTGACCAAAATTGCCATTTTTACAGAGTTTTGCTTACACAAAAGCTTCAATTTTGACCCGTTTCAGGCACAGAAATGACTTTAAACACACTTATTTTAGTTGACAAAGTCATTATTCACATCCAACAGTCATTTAGAGTCAAAGGATTAAATGTTAAAATTTCATCCATATTGACCATTTTGGGATCGTTCGACATGTCCGGAATCATCGTTTTTCATCCGAAAATTGATTTTTTGGACTGTACCAAAAATGATTCAAAATGTCAATTGGATAGTGCCTCATGTTGAATAACCACTTTTTAAACCCTCACAGTGACCAAAATTGCCATTTTTACAGAGTTTTGATTACTCAAAAGTTTCAATTTTGACCCATTTCAGGCACAGAAATGACTTTAAACACACTTTTTTCAGTTGACAAAGTCATAATTCACATCCAACAGTCATTTACAGTCAAAAGATTAAATGTTAAAATTTCATCCATATTGACCATTTTGGGATCGTTCGACATGTCCGGAGTCATCGTTTTTCATCCGAAAATTGATTTTTTGGACTGTACCAAAAATGATTCAAAATGTCAATTGGATCGTGCCTCATGTTGAATAACCACTTTTTAAACCCTCACAGTGACCAAAATTGCCATTTTTACAGAGTTTTGCTTACTCAAAAGCTTCAATTTTGACCCATTTCAGGCACAGAAATGACTTTAAACACACTTATTTTAGTTGACAAAGTCATAATTCACATCCAACAGTCATTTACAGTCAAAAGATTAAATGTTAAAATTTCATCCATATTGACCATTTTGGGATCATTCGACATGTCCGGAGTCATCGTTTTTCATCCGAAAATTGATTTTTTGAACTGTACCAAAAATGATTCAAAATGTCAATTGGATCGTGCCTCATGTTGAATAACCACTTTTTAAACCCTCACAGTGACCAAAATTGCCAATTTTACACAGTTTTGCTTACTCAAAAGCTTCAATTTTGACCCATTTCAGGTACAGAAATGACTTTAAACACACTTATTTTAGTTGACAAAGCCATAATTCACATCCAACAGTCATTTAGAGTCAAAAGATTAAATGTTAAAATTTCATCATTATAGACCATTTTGGGAACGTTCGACAGGTCCGGAGTCATCGTTTTTCGTCTGAAAATTGATTTTTTGGACTGTACCAAAAATGATTCAAAATGTCAATTGGATCGTGCCTCATGTTGAATAACCACTTTTTTAACCCTCAGAGTGACCAAAATTGCCATTTTTACAGAGTTTTGATTACTCAAAAGCTTCAATTTTTACCCCTTTGAGGCACAGAAATGACTTTAAACACACTTATTTTAGTTGACAAAGTCATAATTCACATCCAACAGTCATTTACAGTCAAAAGATTAAATGTTAAAATTTCATCCATATTGACCATTTTGGGATCGTTCGACATGTCCGGAGTCATCGTTTTTCATCCGAAAATTGATTTTTTGGACTGCACCAAAAATGATTCAAAATGTCAATTGGATCGTGCCTCATTTTGAATAACCACTTTTTAAACCCTCACAGTGACCAAAATTGCCAATTTTACAGAGTTTTGCTTACACAAAAGCTTCTATTTTGACCCGTTTCAGGCACAGAAATGACTTTAAACACACTTATTTTAGTTGACAAAGTCATTATTCACATCCAACAGTCATTTAGAGTCAAAGGATTAAATGTTAAAATTTCATCCATATTGACCATTTTGGGATCGTTCGACATGTCCGGAGTCATCGTTTTTCATCCGAAAATTGATTTTTTGGACTGTACCAAAAATGATTCAAAATGTCAATTGGATCGTGCCTCATTTTGAATAACCACTTTTTAAACCCTCACAGTGACCAAAATTGCCTATTTTACAGAGTTTTGCTTACACAAAAGCTTCAATTTTGACCCGTTTCAGGCACAGAAATGACTTTAAACACACTTATTTTAGTTGACAAAGTCATTATTCACATCCAACAGTCATTTAGAGTCAAAAGATTAAATGTTAAAATTTCATCCATATTGACCATTTTGGGATCGTTCGACATGTCCGGAGTCATCGTTTTTCATCCGAAAATTGATTTTTTGGACTGTACCAAAAATGATTCAAAATGTCAATTGGATCGTGCCTCATTTTGAATAACCACTTTTTAAACCCTCACAGTGACCAAAATTGCCAATTTTACAGAGTTTTGCTTACACAAAAGCTTCTATTTTGACCCGTTTCAGGCACAGAAATGACTTTAAACACACTTATTTTAGTTGACAAAGTCATTATTCACATCCAACAGTCATTTAGAGTCAAAGGATTAAATGTTAAAATTTCATCCATATTGACCATTTTGGGATCGTTCGACATGTCCGGAGTCATCGTTTTTCATCCGAAAATTGATTTTTTGGACTGTACCAAAAATGATTCAAAATGTCAATTGGATCGTGCCTCATTTTGAATAACCACTTTTTAAACCCTCACAGTGACCAAAATTGCCTATTTTACAGAGTTTTGCTTACACAAAAGCTTCAATTTTGACCCGTTTCAGGCACAGAAATGACTTTAAACACACTTATTTTAGTTGACAAAGTCATTATTCACATCCAAAGGTCATTTAGAGTCAAAAGATTAAATGTTAAAATTTCATCCATATTGACCATTTTGGGATCGTTCGACATGTCCGGAGTCATTGTTTTTCATCCGAAAATTGATTTTTTGGACTGTACCAAAAATGATTCAAAATGTCAATTGGATCGTGCCTCATGTTGAATAACCACTTTTTAAACCCTCACAGTGACCAAAATTGCCATTTTTACAGAGTTTTGCTTACTCAAAAGCTTCAATTTTGACCCATTTCAGGCACAGAAATGACTTTAAACACACTTATTTTAGTTGACAAAGTCATAATTCACATCCAACAGTCATTTACAGTCAAAAGATTAAATGTTAACATTTCATCCATATTGACCATTTTGGGATCGTTCGACATGTCCGGAGTCATCGTTTTTCATCCGAAAATTGATTTTTTGGACTGTACCAAAAATGATTCAAAATGTCAATTGGATCGTGCCTCATGTTGAATAACCACTTTTTAAACCCTCACAGTGACCAAAATTGCCATTTTTACAGAGTTTTGATTACTCAAAAGCTTCAATTTTGACCCATTTCAGGCACAGAAATGACTTTAAACACACTTTTTTCAGTTGACAAAGTCATAATTCACATCCAACAGTCATTTACAGTCAAAAGATTAAATGTTAAAATTTCATCCATATTGACCATTTTGGGATCGTTCGACATGTCCGGAGTCATCGTTTTTCATCCGAAAATTGATTTTTTGGACTGTACCAAAAATGATTCAAAATGTCAATTGGATCGTGCCTCATTTTGAATAACCACTTTTTAAACCCTCACAGTGACCAAAATTGCCAATTTTACAGAGTTTTGCTTCCACAAAAGCTTCAATTTTGACCCGTTTCAGGCACAGAAATGACTTTAAACACACTTATTTTAGTTGACAAAGTCATTATTCACATCCAACAGTCATTTAGAGTCAAAAGATTAAATGTTAAAATTTCATCCATATTGACCATTTTGGGATCGTTCGACATGTCCGGAGTCATCGTTTTTCATCCGAAAATTGATTTTTTGGACTGTACCAAAAATGATTCAAAATGTCAATTGGATCGTGCCTCATGTTGAATAACCACTTTTTAAACCCTCACAGTGACCAAAATTGCCATTTTTACAGAGTTTTGCTTACTCAAAAGCTTCAATTTTGACCCATTTCAGGCACAGAAATGACTTTAAACACACTTATTTTAGTTGACAAAGTCATAATTCACATCCAACAGTCATTTACAGTCAAAAGATTAAATGTTAAAATTTCATCCATATTGACCATTTTGGGATCGTTCGACATGTCCGGAGTCATCGTTTTTCATCCGAAAATTGATTTTTTGGACTGTACCAAAAATGATTCAAAATGTCAATTGGATCGTGCCTCATGTTGAATAACCACTTTTTAAACCCTCACAGTGACCAAAATTGCCATTTTTACAGAGTTTTGCTTACTCAAAAGCTTCAATTTTGACCCATTTCAGGCACAGAAATGACTTTAAACACACTTATTTTAGTTGACAAAGTCATAATTCACATCCAACAGTCATTTACAGTCAAAAGATTAAATGTTAACATTTCATCCATATTGACCATTTTGGGATCGTTCGACATGTCCGGAGTCATTGTTTTTCATCCGAAAATTGATTTTTTGGACTGTACCAAAAATGATTCAAAATGTCAATTGGATCGTGCCTCATGTTGAATAACCACTTTTTAAACCCTCACAGTGACCAAAATTGCCATTTTTACAGAGTTTTGATTACTCAAAAGCTTCAATTTTTACCCCTTTGAGGCACAGAAATGACTTTAAACACACTTATTTTAGTTGACAAAGTCATAATTCACATCCAACAGTCATTTACAGTCAAAAGATTAAATGTTAAAATTTCATCCATATTGACCATTTTGGGATCGTTCGACATGTCCGGAGTCATCGTTTTTCATCCGAAAATTGATTTTTTGGACTGTACCAAAAATGATTCAAAATGTCAATTGGATCGTGCCTCATGTTGAATAACCACTTTTTAAACCCTCACAGTGACCAAAATTGCCATTTTTACAGAGTTTTGATTACTCAAAAGTTTCAATTTTGACCCATTTCAGGCACAGAAATGACTTTAAACACACTTTTTTCAGTTGACAAAGTCATAATTCACATCCAACAGTCATTTACAGTCAAAAGATTAAATGTTAAAATTTCATCCATATTGACCATTTTGGGATCGTTCGACATGTCCGGAGTCATCGTTTTTCATCCGAAAATTGATTTTTTGGACTGTACCAAAAATGATTCAAAATGTCAATTGGATCGTGCCTCATGTTGAATAACCACTTTTTAAACCCTCACAGTGACCAAAATTGCCATTTTTACAGAGTTTTGCTTACTCAAAAGCTTCAATTTTGACCCATTTCAGGCACAGAAATGACTTTAAACACACTTATTTTAGTTGACAAAGTCATAATTCACATCCAACAGTCATTTACAGTCAAAAGATTAAATGTTAAAATTTCATCCATATTGACCATTTTGGGATCATTCGACATGTCCGGAGTCATCGTTTTTCATCCGAAAATTGATTTTTTGAACTGTACCAAAAATGATTCAAAATGTCAATTGGATCGTGCCTCATGTTGAATAACCACTTTTTAAACCCTCACAGTGACCAAAATTGCCAATTTTACACAGTTTTGCTTACTCAAAAGCTTCAATTTTGACCCATTTCAGGCACAGAAATGACTTTAAACACACTTATTTTAGTTGACAAAGCCATAATTCACATCCAACAGTCATTTAGAGTCAAAAGATTAAATGTTAAAATTTCATCATTATAGACCATTTTGGGAACGTTTGACAGGTCCGGAGTCATCGTTTTTCGTCTGAAAATTGATTTTTTGGACTGTACCAAAAATGATTCAAAATGTCAATTGGATCGTGCCTCATGTTGAATAACCACTTTTTAAACCCTCAGAGTGACCAAAATTGCCATTTTTACAGAGTTTTGATTACTCAAAAGCTTCAATTTTTACCCCTTTGAGGCACAGAAATGACTTTAAACACACTTATTTTAGTTGACAAAGTCATAATTCACATCCAACAGTCATTTACAGTCAAAAGATTAAATGTTAAAATTTCATCCATATTGACCATTTTGGGATCGTTCGACATGTCCGGAGTCATTGTTTTTCATCCGAAAATTGATTTTTTGGACTGTACCAAAAATGATTCAAAATGTCAATTGGATCGTGCCTCATTTTGAATAACCACTTTTTAAACCCTCACAGTGACCAAAATTGCCAATTTTACAGAGTTTTGCTTACACAAAAGCTTCAATTTTGACCCGTTTCAGGCACAGAAATGACTTTAAACACACTTATTTTAGTTGACAAAGTCATTATTCACATCCAACAGTCATTTAGAGTCAAAGGATTAAATGTTAAAATTTCATCCATATTGACCATTTTGGGATCGTTCGACATGTCCGGAATCATCGTTTTTCATCCGAAAATTGATTTTTTGGACTGTACCAAAAGTGATTCAAAATGTCAATTGGATCGTGCCTCATGTTGAATAACCACTTTTTAAACCCTCACAGTGACCAAAATTGCCATTTTTACAGAGTTTTGATTACTCAAAAGCTTCAATTTTGACCCATTTCAGGCACAGAAATGACTTTAAACACACTTATTTTAGTTGACAAAGTCATAATTCACATCCAACAGTCATTTACAGTCAAAAGATTAAATGTTAACATTTCATCCATATTGACCATTTTGGGATCGTTCGACATGTCCGGAGTCATCGTTTTTCATCCGAAAATTGATTTTTTGGACTGTACCAAAAATGATTCAAAATGTCAATTGGATCGTGCCTCATGTTGAATAACCACTTTTTAAACCCTCACAGTGACCAAAATTGCCATTTTTACAGAGTTTTGCTTACTCAAAAGCTTCAATTTTGACCCATTTCAGGCACAGAAATGACTTTAAACACACTTATTTTAGTTGACAAAGTCATAATTCACATCCAACAGTCATTTACAGTCAAAAGATTAAATGTTAACATTTCATCCATATTGACCATTTTGGGATCGTTCGACATGTCCGGAGTCATTGTTTTTCATCCGAAAATTGATTTTTTGGACTGTACCAAAAATGATTCAAAATGTCAATTGGATCGTGCCTCATTTTGAATAACCACTTTTTAAACCCTCACAGTGACCAAAATTGCCAATTTTACAGAGTTTTGCTTACACAAAAGCTTCAATTTTGACCCGTTTCAGGCACAGAAATGACTTTAAACACACTTATTTTAGTTGACAAAGTCATTATTCACATCCAACAGTCATTTAGAGTCAAAGGATTAAATGTTAAAATTTCATCCATATTGACCATTTTGGGATCGTTCGACATGTCCGGAATCATCGTTTTTCATCCGAAAATTGATTTTTTGGACTGTACCAAAAGTGATTCAAAATGTCAATTGGATCGTGCCTCATGTTGAATAACCACTTTTTAAACCCTCACAGTGACCAAAATTGCCATTTTTACAGAGTTTTGATTACTCAAAAGCTTCAATTTTGACCCATTTCAGGCACAGAAATGACTTTAAACACACTTATTTTAGTTGACAAAGTCATAATTCACATCCAACAGTCATTTACAGTCAAAAGATTAAATGTTAAAATTTCATCCATATTGACCATTTTGGGATCGTTCGACATGTCCGGAGTCATCGTTTTTCATCCGAAAATTGATTTTTTGGACTGTACCAAAAATGATTCAAAATGTCAATTGGATCGTGCCTCATGTTGAATAACCACTTTTTAAACCCTCACAGTGACCAAAATTGCCATTTTTACAGAGTTTTGCTTACTCAAAAGCTTCAATTTTGACCCATTTCAGGCACAGAAATGACTTTAAACACACTTATTTTAGTTGACAAAGTCATAATTCACATCCAACAGTCATTTACAGTCAAAAGATTAAATGTTAAAATTTCATCCATATTGACCATTTTGGGATCGTTCGACATGTCCGGAATCATCGTTTTTCATCCGAAAATTGATTTTTTGGACTGTACCAAAAGTGATTCAAAATGTCAATTGGATCGTGCCTCATGTTGAATAACCACTTTTTAAACCCTCACAGTGACCAAAATTGCCATTTTTACCGAGTTTTGATTACTCAAAAGCTTCAATTTTGACCCATTTCAGGCACAGAAATGACTTTAAACACACTTATTTTAGTTGACAAAGTCATAATTCACATCCAACAGTCATTTACAGTCAAAAGATTAAATGTTAAAATTTCATCCATATTGACCATTTTGGGATCGTTCGACATGTCCGGAGTCATCGTTTTTCATCCGAAAATTGATTTTTTGGACTGTACCAAAAATGATTCAAAATGTCAATTGGATCGTGCCTCATGTTGAATAACCACTTTTTAAACCCTCACAGTGACCAAAATTGCCATTTTTACAGAGTTTTGCTTACTCAAAAGCTTCAATTTTGACCCATTTCAGGCACAGAAATGACTTTAAACACACTTATTTTAGTTGACAAAGTCATAATTCACATCCAACAGTCATTTACAGTCAAAAGATTAAATGTTAAAATTTCATCCATATTGACCATTTTGGGATCGTTCGACATGTCCGGAGTCATCGTTTTTCATCCGAAAATTGATTTTTTGGACTGTACCAAAAATGATTCAAAATGTCAATTGGATCATGCCTCATGTTGAATAACCACTTTTTAAACCCTCACAGTGACCAAAATTGCCATTTTTACAGACTTTTGCTTACTCAAAAGCTTCAATTTTGACCCATTTCAGGCACAGAAATGACTTTAAACACACTTATTTTAGTTGACAAAGTCATAATTCACATCCAACAGTCATTTACAGTCAAAAGATTAAATGTTAACATTTCATCCATATTGACCATTTTGGGATCGTTCGACATGTCATCGTTTTTCATCCGAAAATTGATTTTTTGGACTGTACCAAAAATGATTCAAAATGTCAATTGGATCGTGCCTCATGTTGAATAACCACTTTTTAAACCCTCACAGTGACCAAAATTGCCATTTTTACAGAGTTTTGATTACTCAAAAGCTTCAATTTTTACCCCTTTGAGGCACAGAAATGACTTTAAACACACTTATTTTAGTTGACAAAGTCATAATTCACATCCAACAGTCATTTACAGTCAAAAGATTAAATGTTAAAATTTCATCCATATTGACCATTTTGGGATCGTTCGACATGTCCGGAGTCATCGTTTTTCATCCGAAAATTGATTTTTTGGACTGTACCAAAAATGATTCAAAATGTCAATTGGATCGTGCCTCATGTTGAATAACCACTTTTTAAACCCTCACAGTGACCAAAATTGCCATTTTTACAGAGTTTTGATTACTCAAAAGCTTCAATTTTTACCCCTTTGAGGCACAGAAATGACTTTAAACACACTTATTTTAGTTGACAAAGTCATAATTCAAATCCAACAGTCATTTACAGTCAAAAGATTAAATGTTAAAATTTCATCCATATTGACCATTTTGGGATCGTTCGACATGTCCGGAGTCATCGTTTTTCATCCGAAAATTGATTTTTTGGACTGTACCAAAAATGATTCAAAATGTCAATTGGATCGTGCCTCATGTTGAATAACCACTTTTTAAACCCTCACAGTGACCAAAATTGCCATTTTTACAGAGTTTTGATTACTCAAAAGTTTCAATTTTGACCCATTTCAGGCACAGAAATGACTTTAAACACACTTTTTTCAGTTGACAAAGTCATAATTCACATCCAACAGTCATTTACAGTCAAAAGATTAAATGTTAAAATTTCATCCATATTGACCATTTTGGGATCGTTCGACATGTCCGGAGTCATCGTTTTTCATCCGAAAATTGATTTTTTGGACTGTACCAAAAATGATTCAAAATGTCAATTGGATCGTGCCTCATTTTGAATAACCACTTTTTAAACCCTCACAGTGACCAAAATTGCCAATTTTACAGAGTTTTGCTTACACAAAAGCTTCAATTTTGACCCGTTTCAGGCACAGAAATGACTTTAAACACACTTATTTTAGTTGACAAAGTCATTATTCACATCCAACAGTCATTTAGAGTCAAAAGATTAAATGTTAAAATTTCATCCATATTGACCATTTTGGGATCGTTCGACATGTCCGGAGTCATCGTTTTTCATCCGAAAATTGATTTTTTGGACTGTACCAAAAATGATTCAAAATGTCAATTGGATCGTGCCTCATGTTGAATAACCACTTTTTAAACCCTCACAGTGACCAAAATTGCCATTTTTACAGAGTTTTGCTTACTCAAAAGCTTCAATTTTGACCCATTTCAGGCACAGAAATGACTTTAAACACACTTATTTTAGTTGACAAAGTCATAATTCACATCCAACAGTCATTTACAGTCAAAAGATTAAATGTTAAAATTTCATCCATATTGACCATTTTGGGATCATTCGACATGTCCGGAGTCATCGTTTTTCATCCGAAAATTGATTTTTTGAACTGTACCAAAAATGATTCAAAATGTCAATTGGATCGTGCCTCATGTTGAATAACCACTTTTTAAACCCTCACAGTGACCAAAATTGCCAATTTTACACAGTTTTGCTTACTCAAAAGCTTCAATTTTGACCCATTTCAGGCACAGAAATGACTTTAAACACACTTATTTTAGTTGACAAAGCCATAATTCACATCCAACAGTCATTTAGAGTCAAAAGATTAAATGTTAAAATTTCATCATTATAGAGCATTTTGGGAACGTTTGACAGGTCCGGAGTCATCGTTTTTCGTCTGAAAATTGATTTTTTGGACTGTACCAAAAATGATTCAAAATGTCAATTGGATCGTGCCTCATGTTGAATAACCACTTTTTAAACCCTCAGAGTGACCAAAATTGCCATTTTTACAGAGTTTTGATTACTCAAAAGCTTCAATTTTTACCCCTTTGAGGCACAGAAATGACTTTAAACACACTTATTTTAGTTGACAAAGTCATAATTCACATCCAACAGTCATTTACAGTCAAAAGATTAAATGTTAAAATTTCATCCATATTGACCATTTTGGGATCGTTCGACATGTCCGGAGTCATTGTTTTTCATCCGAAAATTGATTTTTTGGACTGTACCAAAAATGATTCAAAATGTCAATTGGATCGTGCCTCATTTTGAATAACCACTTTTTAAACCCTCACAGTGACCAAAATTGCCAATTTTACAGAGTTTTGCTTACACAAAAGCTTCAATTTTGACCCGTTTCAGGCACAGAAATGACTTTAAACACACTTATTTTAGTTGACAAAGTCATTATTCACATCCAACTGTCATTTAGAGTCAAAGGATTAAATGTTAAAATTTCATCCATATTGACCATTTTGGGATCGTTCGACATGTCCGGAATCATCGTTTTTCATCCGAAAATTGATTTTTTGGACTGTACCAAAAGTGATTCAAAATGTCAATTGGATCGTGCCTCATGTTGAATAACCACTTTTTAAACCCTCACAGTGACCAAAATTGCCATTTTTACAGAGTTTTGATTACTCAAAAGCTTCAATTTTGACCCATTTCAGGCACAGAAATGACTTTAAACACACTTATTTTAGTTGACAAAGTCATAATTCACATCCAACAGTCATTTACAGTCAAAAGATTAAATGTTAAAATTTCATCCATATTGACCATTTTGGGATCGTTCGACATGTCCGGAGTCATCGTTTTTCATCCGAAAATTGATTTTTTGGACTGTACCAAAAATGATTCAAAATGTCAATTGGATCGTGCCTCATGTTGAATAACCACTTTTTAAACCCTCACAGTGACCAAAATTGCCATTTTTACAGAGTTTTGCTTACTCAAAAGCTTCAATTTTGACCCATTTCAGGCACAGAAATGACTTTAAACACACTTATTTTAGTTGACAAAGTCATAATTCACATCCAACAGTCATTTACAGTCAAAAGATTAAATGTTAAAATTTCATCCATATTGACCATTTTGGGATCGTTCGACATGTCCGGAGTCATCGTTTTTCATCCGAAAATTGATTTTTTGGACTGTACCAAAAATGATTCAAAATGTCAATTGGATCATGCCTCATGTTGAATAACCACTTTTTAAACCCTCACAGTGACCAAAATTGCCATTTTTACAGAGTTTTGCTTACTCAAAAGCTTCAATTTTGACCCATTTCAGGCACAGAAATGACTTTAACCCCTTCCATGCTGATGACGGCCCCCATCCGTCATGCATTACAGTGCTCGTGTGCTGATGACGGCTGGGGGCCGTCATGAAGCCATTGATTCTTTAAAAGCTCAGCACACGAGAAAAATCGGCCCAGCATGGAAGGGGTTAAACACACTTATTTTAGTTGACAAAGTCATAATTCACATCCAACAGTCATTTACAGTCAAAAGATTAAATGTTAAAATTTCATCCATATTGACCATTTTGGGATCATTCGACATGTCCGGAGTCATCGTTTTTCATCCGAAAATTGATTTTTTGAACTGTACCAAAAATGATTCAAAATGTCAATTGGATCGTGCCTCATGTTGAATAACCACTTTTTAAACCCTCACAGTGACCAAAATTGCCAATTTTACAGAGTTTTGCTTACACAAAAGCTTCAATTTTGACCCGTTTCAGGCACAGAAATGACTTTAAACACACTTATTTTAGTTGACAAAGTCATTATTCACATCCAACAGTCATTTAGAGTCAAAAGATTAAATGTTAAAATTTCATCCATATTGACCATTTTGGGATCGTTCGAGATGTCCGGAGTCATCGTTTTTCATCCGAAAATTGATTTTTTGGACTGTACCAAAAATGATTCAAAATGTCAATTGGATCGTGCCTCATGTTGAATAACCACTTTTTAAACCCTCACAGTGACCAAAATTGCCATTTTTACAGAGTTTTGATTACTCAAAAGCTTCAATTTTTACCCATTTCAGGCACAGAAATGACTTTAAACACACTTATTTTAGTTGACAAAGTCATAATTCACATCCAACAGTCATTTACAGTCAAAAGATTAAATGTTAAAATTTCATCCATATTGACCATTTTGGGATCATTCGACATGTCCGGAGTCATCGTTTTTCATCCGAAAATTGATTTTTTGAACTGTACCAAAAATGATTCAAAATGTCAATTGGATCGTGCCTCATGTTGAATAACCACTTTTTAAACCCTCACAGTGACCAAAATTGCCAATTTTACACAGTTTTGCTTACTCAAAAGCTTCAATTTTGACCCATTTCAGGCACAGAAATGACTTTAAACACACTTATTTTAGTTGACAAAGCCATAATTCACATCCAACAGTCATTTAGAGTCAAAAGATTAAATGTTAACATTTCATCATTATAGACCATTTTGGGAACGTTTGACAGGTCCGGAGTCATCGTTTTTCGTCTGAAAATTGATTTTTTGGACTGTACCAAAAATGATTCAAAATGTCAATTGGATCGTGCCTCATGTTGAATAACCACTTTTTAAACCCTCAGAGTGACCAAAATTGCCATTTTTACAGAGTTTTGATTACTCAAAAGCTTCAATTTTTACCCCTTTGAGGCACAGAAATGACTTTAAACACACTTATTTTAGTTGACAAAGTCATTATTCACATCCAACAGTCATTTAGAGTCAAAAGATTAAATGTTAAAATTTCATCCATATTGACCATTTTGGGATCGTTCGACATGTCCGGAATCATCGTTTTTCATCCGAAAATTGATTTTTTGGACTGTACCAAAAATGATTCAAAATGTCAATTGGATCGTGCCTCATTATGAATAACCACTTTTTAAACCCTCTCAGTGACCAAAATTGCCTATTTTACAGAGTTTTGCTTACACAAAAGCTTCAATTTTGACCCGTTTCAGGCACAGAAATGACTTTAAACACACTTATTTTAGTTGACAAAGTCATTATTCACATCCAACAGTCATTTAGAGTCAAAAGATTAAATGTTAAAATTTCATCCATATTGACCATTTTGGGATCGTTCGACATGTCCGGAGTCATTGTTTTTCATCCGAAAATTGATTTTTTGGACTGTACCAAAAATGATTCAAAATGTCAATTGGATCGTGCCTCATGTTGAATAACCACTTTTTAAACCCTCACAGTGACCAAAATTGCCATTTTTACAGAGTTTTGATTACTCAAAAGCTTCAATTTTGACCCATTTCAGGCACAGAAATGACTTTAAACACACTTATTTTAGTTGACAAAGTCATAATTCACATCCAACAGTCATTTACAGTCAAAAGATTAAATGTTAAAATTTCATCCATATTGACCATTTTGGGATCGTTCGACATGTCCGGAGTCATCGTTTTTCATCCGAAAATTGATTTTTTGGACTGTACCAAAAATGATTCAAAATGTCAATTGGATCGTGCCTCATGTTGAATAACCACTTTTTAAACCCTCACAGTGACCAAAATTGCCATTTTTACAGAGTTTTGCTTACTCAAAAGCTTCAATTTTGACCCATTTCAGGCACAGAAATGACTTTAAACACACTTATTTTAGTTGACAAAGTCATAATTCACATCCAACAGTCATTTACAGTCAAAAGATTAAATGTTAAAATTTCATCCATATTGACCATTTTGGGATCGTTCGATATGTCCGGAGTCATCGTTTTTCATCCGAAAATTGATTTTTTGGACTGTACCAAAAATGATTCAAAATGTCAATTGGATCGTGCCTCATTATGAATAACCACTTTTTAAACCCTCTCAGTGACCAAAATTGCCTATTTTACAGAGTTTTGCTTACACAAAAGCTTCAATTTTGACCCGTTTCAGGCACAGAAATGACTTTAAACACACTTATTTTAGTTGACAAAGTCATTATTCACATCCAACAGTCATTTAGAGTCAAAAGATTAAATGTTAAAATTTCATCCATATTGACCATTTTGGGATCGTTCGACATGTCCGGAGTCATTGTTTTTCATCCGAAAATTGATTTTTTGGACTGTACCAAAAATGATTCAAAATGTCAATTGGATCGTGCCTCATGTTGAATAACCACTTTTTAAACCCTCACAGTGACCAAAATTGCCATTTTTACAGAGTTTTGATTACTCAAAAGCTTCAATTTTGACCCATTTCAGGCACAGAAATGACTTTAAACACACTTATTTTAGTTGACAAAGTCCTAATTCACATCCAACAGTCATTTAGAGTCAAAAGATTAAATGTTAAAATTTCATCCATATTGACCATTTTGGGATCGTTCGACATGTCCGGAGTCATCGTTTTTCATCCGAAAATTGATTTTTTGGACTGTACCAAAAATGATTCAAAATGTCAATTGGATCGTGCCTCATGTTGAATAACCACTTTTTAAACCCTCACAGTGACCAAAATTGCCATTTTTACAGAGTTTTGCTTACTCAAAAGCTTCAATTTTGACCCATTTCAGGCACAGAAATGACTTTAAACACACTTATTTTAGTTGACAAAGTCATAATTCACATCCAACAGTCATTTACAGTCAAAAGATTAAATGTTAAAATTTCATCCATATTGACCATTTTGGGATCGTTCGATATGTCCGGAGTCATCGTTTTTCATCCGAAAATTGATTTTTTGGACTGTACCAAAAATGATTCAAAATGTCAATTGGATCGTGCCTCATTATGAATAACCAGTTTTTAAACCCTCTCAGTGACCAAAATTGCCTATTTTACAGAGTTTTGCTTACACAAAAGCTTCAATTTTGACCCGTTTCAGGCACAGAAATGACTTTAAACACACTTATTTTAGTTGACAAAGCCATAATTCACATCCAACAGTCATTTAGAGTCAAAAGATTAAATGTTAAAATGTCATCATTATAGACCATTTTGGGAACGTTCGACAGGTCCGGAGTCATCGTTTTTCGTCTGAAAATTGATTTTTTGGACTGTACCAAAAATGATTCAAAATGTCAATTGGATCGTGCCTCATGTTGAATAACCACTTTTTAAACCCTCACAGTGACCAAAATTGCCAATTTTACAGAGTTTTGCTTACTCAAAAGCTTCAATTTTGACCCATTTCAGGCACAGAAATGACTTAAAACACACTTATTTTAGTTGATAAAGTCATAATTCACATCCAACAGTCATTTACAGTCAAAAGATTAAATGTTAAAATTTCATCCATATTGACCATTTTGGGATCGTTCGACATGTCCGGAGTCATCGTTTTTCATCCGAAAATTGATTTTTTGGACTGTACCAAAAATTATTCAAAATGTCAATTGGATCGTGCCTCATGTTGAATAACCACTTTTTAAACCCTCACAGTGACCAAAATTGCCAATTTTACACAGTTTTGCTTACTCAAAAGCTTCAATTTTGACCCATTTCAGGCACAGAAATGACTTTAAACACACTTATTTTAGTTGACAAAGCCATAATTCACATCCAACAGTCATTTAGAGTCAAAAGATTAAATGTTAACATTTCATCATTATAGACCATTTTGGGAACGTTTGACAGGTCCGGAGTCATCGTTTTTCGTCTGAAAATTGATTTTTTGGACTGTACCAAAAATGATTCAAAATGTCAATTGGATCGTGCCTCATGTTGAATAACCACTTTTTAAACCCTCAGAGTGACCAAAATTGCCATTTTTACAGAGTTTTGATTACTCAAAAGCTTCAATTTTTACCCCTTTGAGGCACAGAAATGACTTTAAACACACTTATTTTAGTTGACAAAGTCATTATTCACATCCAACAGTCATTTAGAGTCAAAAGATTAAATGTTAAAATTTCATCCATATTGACCATTTTGGGATCGTTCGACATGTCCGGAATCATCGTTTTTCATCCGAAAATTGATTTTTTGGACTGTACCAAAAATGATTCAAAATGTCAATTGGATCGTGCCTCATTATGAATAACCACTTTTTAAACCCTCTCAGTGACCAAAATTGCCTATTTTACAGAGTTTTGCTTACACAAAAGCTTCAATTTTGACCCGTTTCAGGCACAGAAATGACTTTAAACACACTTATTTTAGTTGACAAAGTCATTATTCACATCCAACAGTCATTTAGAGTCAAAAGATTAAATGTTAAAATTTCATCCATATTGACCATTTTGGGATCGTTCGACATGTCCGGAGTCATTGTTTTTCATCCGAAAATTGATTTTTTGGACTGTACCAAAAATGATTCAAAATGTCAATTGGATCGTGCCTCATGTTGAATAACCACTTTTTAAACCCTCACAGTGACCAAAATTGCCATTTTTACAGAGTTTTGATTACTCAAAAGCTTCAATTTTGACCCATTTCAGGCACAGAAATGACTTTAAACACACTTATTTTAGTTGACAAAGTCATAATTCACATCCAACAGTCATTTACAGTCAAAAGATTAAATGTTAAAATTTCATCCATATTGACCATTTTGGGATCGTTCGACATGTCCGGAGTCATCGTTTTTCATCCGAAAATTGATTTTTTGGACTGTACCAAAAATGATTCAAAATGTCAATTGGATCGTGCCTCATGTTGAATAACCACTTTTTAAACCCTCACAGTGACCAAAATTGCCATTTTTACAGAGTTTTGCTTACTCAAAAGCTTCAATTTTGACCCATTTCAGGCACAGAAATGACTTTAAACACACTTATTTTAGTTGACAAAGTCATAATTCACATCCAACAGTCATTTACAGTCAAAAGATTAAATGTTAAAATTTCATCCATATTGACCATTTTGGGATCGTTCGATATGTCCGGAGTCATCGTTTTTCATCCGAAAATTGATTTTTTGGACTGTACCAAAAATGATTCAAAATGTCAATTGGATCGTGCCTCATTATGAATAACCACTTTTTAAACCCTCTCAGTGACCAAAATTGCCTATTTTACAGAGTTTTGCTTACACAAAAGCTTCAATTTTGACCCGTTTCAGGCACAGAAATGACTTTAAACACACTTATTTTAGTTGACAAAGTCATTATTCACATCCAACAGTCATTTAGAGTCAAAAGATTAAATGTTAAAATTTCATCCATATTGACCATTTTGGGATCGTTCGACATGTCCGGAGTCATTGTTTTTCATCCGAAAATTGATTTTTTGGACTGTACCAAAAATGATTCAAAATGTCAATTGGATCGTGCCTCATGTTGAATAACCACTTTTTAAACCCTCACAGTGACCAAAATTGCCATTTTTACAGAGTTTTGATTACTCAAAAGCTTCAATTTTGACCCATTTCAGGCACAGAAATGACTTTAAACACACTTATTTTAGTTGACAAAGTCCTAATTCACATCCAACAGTCATTTAGAGTCAAAAGATTAAATGTTAAAATTTCATCCATATTGACCATTTTGGGATCGTTCGACATGTCCGGAGTCATCGTTTTTCATCCGAAAATTGATTTTTTGGACTGTACCAAAAATGATTCAAAATGTCAATTGGATCGTGCCTCATGTTGAATAACCACTTTTTAAACCCTCACAGTGACCAAAATTGCCATTTTTACAGAGTTTTGATTACTCAAAAGCTTCAATTTTGACCCATTTCAGGCACAGAAATGACTTTAAACACACTTATTTTAGTTGACAAAGTCATAATTCACATCCAACAGTCATTTACAGTCAAAAGATTAAATGTTAAAATTTCATCCATATTGACCATTTTGGGATCGTTCGACATGTCCGGAGTCATCGTTTTTCATCCGAAAATTGATTTTTTGGACTGTACCAAAAATGATTCAAAATGTCAATTGGATCGTGCCTCATGTTGAATAACCACTTTTTAAACCCTCACAGTGACCAAAATTGCCATTTTTACAGAGTTTTGCTTACTCAAAAGCTTCAATTTTGACCCATTTCAGGCACAGAAATGACTTTAAACACACTTATTTTAGTTGACAAAGTCATAATTCACATCCAACAGTCATTTACAGTCAAAAGATTAAATGTTAAAATTTCATCCATATTGACCATTTTGGGATCGTTCGATATGTCCGGAGTCATCGTTTTTCATCCGAAAATTGATTTTTTGGACTGTACCAAAAATGATTCAAAATGTCAATTGGATCGTGCCTCATTATGAATAACCACTTTTTAAACCCTCTCAGTGACCAAAATTGCCTATTTTACAGAGTTTTGCTTACACAAAAGCTTCAATTTTGACCCGTTTCAGGCACAGAAATGACTTTAAACACACTTATTTTAGTTGACAAAGTCATTATTCACATCCAACAGTCATTCAGAGTCAAAAGATTAAATGTTAAAATTTCATCCATATTGACCATTTTGGGATCGTTCGACATGTCCGGAGTCATTGTTTTTCATCCGAAAATTGATTTTTTGGACTGTACCAAAAATGATTCAAAATGTCAATTGGATCGTGCCTCATGTTGAATAACCACTTTTTAAACCCTCACAGTGACCAAAATTGCCATTTTTACAGAGTTTTGATTACTCAAAAGCTTCAATTTTGACCCATTTCAGGCACAGAAATGACTTTAAACACACTTATTTTAGTTGACAAAGTCATAATTCACATCCAACAGTCATTTACAGTCAAAAGATTAAATGTTAAAATTTCATCCATATTGACCATTTTGGGATCGTTCGACATGTCCGGAGTCATCGTTTTTCATCCGAAAATTGATTTTTTGGACTGTACCAAAAATGATTCAAAATGTCAATTGGATCGTGCCTCATGTTGAATAACCACTTTTTAAACCCTCACAGTGACCAAAATTGCCATTTTTACAGAGTTTTGCTTACTCAAAAGCTTCAATTTTGACCCATTTCAGGCACAGAAATGACTTTAAACACACTTATTTTAGTTGACAAAGTCATAATTCACATCCAACAGTCATTTACAGTCAAAAGATTAAATGTTAAAATTTCATCCATATTGACCATTTTGGGATCGTTCGATATGTCCGGAGTCATCGTTTTTCATCCGAAAATTGATTTTTTGGACTGTACCAAAAATGATTCAAAATGTCAATTGGATCGTGCCTCATGTTGAATAACCACTTTTTAAACCCTCACAGTGACCAAAATTGCCATTTTTACAGAGTTTTGCTTACTCAAAAGCTTCAATTTTGACCCATTTCAGGCACAGAAATGACTTTAAACACACTTATTTTAGTTGACAAAGTCATAATTCACATCCAACAGTCATTTACAGTCAAAAGATTAAATGTTAAAATTTCATCCATATTGACCATTTTGGGATCGTTCGACATGTCCGGAGTCATCGTTTTTCATCCGAAAATAGATTTTTTGGACTGTACCAAAAATGATTCAAAATGTCAATTGGATCATGCCTCATGTTGAATAACCACTTTTTAAACCCTCACAGTGACCAAAATTGCCATTTTTACAGAGTTTTGCTTACTCAAAAGCTTCAATTTTGACCCATTTCAGGCACAGAAATGACTTTAAACTCACTTATTTTAGTTGACAAAGTCATAATTCACATCCAACAGTCATTTACAGTCAAAAGATTAAATGTTAACATTTCATCCATATTGACCATTTTGGGATCGTTCGACATGTCCGGAGTCATCGTTTTTCATCCGAAAATTGATTTTTTGGACTGTACCAAAAATGATTCAAAATGTCAATTGGATCGTGCCTCATGTTGAATAACCACTTTTTAAACCCTCACAGTGACCAAAATTGCCATTTTTACAGAGTTTTGATTACTTAAAAGCTTCAATTTTTACCCCTTTGAGGTACAGAAATGACTTTAAACACACTTATTTTAGTTGACAAAGTCATAATTCACATCCAACAGTCATTTACAGTCAAAAGATTAAATGTTAAAATTTCATCCATATTGACCATTTTGGGATCGTTCGACATGTCCGGAGTCATCGTTTTTCATCCGAAAATTGATTTTTTGGACTGTACCAAAAATGATTCAAAATGTCAATTGGATCGTGCCTCATGTTGAATAACCACTTTTTAAACCCTCACAGTGACCAAAATTGCCATTTTTACAGAGTTTTGATTACTCAAAAGCTTCAATTTTGACCCATTTCAGGCACAGAAATGACTTTAAACACACTTTTTTCAGTTGACAAAGTCATAATTCACATCCAACAGTCATTTACAGTCAAAAGATTAAATGCTAAAATTTCATCCATATTGACCATTTTGGGATTGTTCGACATGTCCGGAGTCATCGTTTTTCATCCGAAAATTGATTTTTTGGACTGTACCAAAAATGATTCAAAATGTCAATTGGATCGTGCCTCATGTTGAATAACCACTTTTTAAACCCTCACAGTGACCAAAATTGCCATTTTTACAGAGTTTTGCTTACTCAAAAGCTTCAATTTTGACTCATTTCAGGCACAGAAATGACTTTAAACACACTTATTTTAGTTGACAAAGTCATAATTCACATCCAACAGTCATTTACAGTCAAAAGATTAAATGTTAAAATTTCATCCATATTGACCATTTTGGGATCGTTCGACATGTCCGGAGTCATCGTTTTTCATCCGAAAATTGATTTTTTGGACTGTACCAAAAATGATTCAAAATGTCAATTGGATCGTGCCTCATGTTGAATAACCACTTTTTAAACCCTCACAGTGACCAAAATTGCCATTTTTACAGAGTTTTGCTTACTCAAAAGCTTCAATTTTGACCCATTTCAGGCACAGAAATGACTTTAAACACACTTATTTTAGTTGACAAAGTCATAATTCACATCCAACAGTCATTTACAGTCAAAAGATTAAATGTTAAAATTTCATCCATATTGACCATTTTGGGATCGTTCGACATGTCCGGAGTCATCGTTTTTCATCCGAAAATTGATTTTTTGGACTGTACCAAAAATGATTCAAAATGTCAATTGGATCATGCCTCATGTTGAATAACCACTTTTTAAACCCTCACAGTGACCAAAATTGCCATTTTTACAGAGTTTTGCTTACTCAAAAGCTTCAATTTTGACCCATTTCAGGCACAGAAATGACTTTAAACACACTTATTTTAGTTGACAAAGTCATAATTCACATCCAACAGTCATTTACAGTCAAAAGATTAAATGTTAACATTTCATCCATATTGACCATTTTGGGATCGTTCGACATGTCCGGAGTCATCGTTTTTCATCCGAAAATTGATTTTTTGGACTGTACCAAAAATGATTCAAAATGTCAATTGGATCGTGCCTCATGTTGAATAACCACTTTTTAAACCCTCACAGTGACCAAAATTGCCATTTTTACAGAGTTTTGATTACTCAAAAGCTTCAATTTTTACCCCTTTGAGGCACAGAAATGACTTTAAACACACTTATTTTAGTTGACAAAGTCATAATTCACATCCAACAGTCATTTACAGTCAAAAGATTAAATGTTAAAATTTCATCCATATTGACCATTTTGGGATCGTTCGACATGTCTGGAGTCATCGTTTTTCATCCGAAAATTGATTTTTTGGACTGTACCAAAAATGATTCAAAATGTCAATTGGATCGTGCCTTATGTTGAATAACCACTTTTTAAACCCTCACAGTGACCAAAATTGCCATTTTTACAGAGTTTTGATTACTCAAAAGTTTCAATTTTGACCCATTTCAGGCACAGAAATGACTTTAAACACACTTATTTTAGTTGACAAAGCCATAATTCACATCCAACAGTCATTTAGAGTCAAAAGATTAAATGTTAAAATTTCATCATTATAGACCATTTTGGGAACGTTCGACAGGTCCGGAGTCATCGTTTTTCGTCTGAAAATTGATTTTTTGGACTGTACCAAAAATGATTCAAAATGTCAATTGGATCGTGCCTCATGTTGAATAACCACTTTTTAAACCCTCAGAGTGACCAAAATTGCCATTTTTACAGAGTTTTGATTACTCAAAAGCTTCAATTTTTACCCCTTTGAGGCACAGAAATGACTTTAAACTCACTTATTTTAGTTGACAAAGTCATAATTCACATCCAACAGTCATTTACAGTCAAAAGATTAAATGTTAAAATTTCATCCATATTGACCATTTTGGGATCGTTCGACATGTCCGGAGTCATCGTTTTTCATCCGAAAATTGATTTTTTGGACTGTACCAAAAATGATTCAAAATGTCAATTGGATCGTGCCTCATGTTGAATAACCACTTTTTAAACCCTCACAGTGACCAAAATTGCCATTTTTACAGAGTTTTGATTACTCAAAAGCTTCAATTTTGACCCATTTCAGGCACAGAAATGACTTTAAACACACTTTTTTCAGTTGACAAAGTCATAATTCACATCCAACAGTCATTTACAGTCAAAAGATTAAATGTTAAAATTTCATCCATATTGACCATTTTGGGATCGTTCGACATGTCCGGAGTCATCGTTTTTCATCCGAAAATTGATTTTTTGGACTGTACCAAAAATGATTCAAAATGTCAATTGGATCGTGCCTCATTTTGAATAACCACTTTTTAAACCCTCACAGTGACCAAAATTGCCAATTTTACAGAGTTTTGCTTACACAAAAGCTTCAATTTTGACCCGTTTCAGGCACAGAAATGACTTTAAACACACTTATTTTAGTTGACAAAGTCATTATTCACATCCAACAGTCATTTAGAGTCAAAAGATTAAATGTTAAAATTTCATCCATATTGACCATTTTGGGATCGTTCGACATGTCCGGAGTCATCGTTTTTCATCCGAAAATTGATTTTTTGGACTGTACCAAAAATGATTCAAAATGTCAATTGGATCGTGCCTCATGTTGAATAACCACTTTTTAAACCCTCACAGTGACCAAAATTGCCATTTTTACAGAGTTTTGCTTACTCAAAAGCTTCAATTTTGACCCATTTCAGGCACAGAAATGACTTTAAACACACTTATTTTAGTTGACAAAGTCATAATTCACATCCAACAGTCATTTACAGTCAAAAGATTAAATGTTAAAATTTCATCCATATTGACCATTTTGGGATCGTTCGACATGTCCGGAGTCATCGTTTTTCATCCGAAAATTGATTTTTTGGACTGTACCAAAAATGATTCAAAATGTCAATTGGATCGTGCCTCATGTTGAATAACCACTTTTTAAACCCTCACAGTGACCAAAATTGCCATTTTTACAGAGTTTTGATTACTCAAAAGCTTCAATTTTGACCCATTTCAGGCACAGAAATGACTTTAAACACACTTATTTTAGTTGACAAAGTCATAATTCACATCCACCAGTCATTTACAGTCAAAAGATTAAATGTTAAAATTTCATCCATATTGACCATTTTGGGATCGTTCGACATGTCCGGAGTCATCGTTTTTCATCCGAAAATTGATTTTTTGGACTGTACCAAAAATGATTCAAAATGTCAATTGGATCGTGCCTCATGTTGAATAACCACTTTTTAAACCCTCACAGTGACCAAAATTGCCATTTTTACAGAGTTTTGATTACTCAAAAGCTTCAATTTTGACCCATTTCAGGCACAGAAATGACTTTAAACACACTTTTTTCAGTTGACAAAGTCATAATTCACATCCAACAGTCATTTACAGTCAAAAGATTAAATGTTAAAATTTCATCCATATTGACCATTTTGGGATCGTTCGACATGTCCGGAGTCATCGTTTTTCATCCGAAAATTGATTTTTTTGGACTGTACCAAAAATGATTCAAAATGTCAATTGGATCGTGCCTCATTTTGAATAACCACTTTTTAAACCCTCACAGTGACCAAAATTGCCAATTTTACAGAGTTTTGCTTACACAAAAGCTTCAATTTTGACCCGTTTCAGGCACAGAAATGACTTTAAACACACTTATTTTAGTTGACAAAGTCATTATTCACATCCAACAGTCATTTAGAGTCAAAAGATTAAATGTTAAAATTTCATCCATATTGACCATTTTGGGATCGTTCGACATGTCCGGAGTCATCGTTTTTCATCCGAAAATTGATTTTTTGGACTGTACCAAAAATGATTCAAAATGTCAATTGGATCGTGCCTCATGTTGAATAACCACTTTTTAAACCCTCACAGTGACCAAAATTGCCATTTTTACAGAGTTTTGCTTACTCAAAAGCTTCAATTTTGACCCATTTCAGGCACAGAAATGACTTTAAACACACTTATTTTAGTTGACAAAGTCATAATTCACATCCAACAGTCATTTACAGTCAAAAGATTAAATGTTAAAATTTCATCCATATTGACCATTTTGGGATCGTTCGACATGTCCGGAGTCATCGTTTTTCATCCGAAAATTGATTTTTTGGACTGTACCAAAAATGATTCAAAATGTCAATTGGATCGTGCCTCATGTTGAATAACCACTTTTTAAACCCTCACAGTGACCAAAATTGCCATTTTTACAGCGTTTTGCTTACTCAAAAGCTTCAATTTTGACCCATTTCAGGCACAGAAATGACTTTAAACACACTTATTTTAGTTGACAAAATCATAATTCACATCCAACAGTCATTTACAGTCAAAAGATTAAATGTTAAAATTTCATCCATATTGACCATTTTGGGATCGTTCGACATGTCCGGAGTCATCGTTTTTCATCCGAAAATTGATTTTTTGGACTGTACCAAAAATGATTCAAAATGTCAATTGGATCGTGCCTCATGTTGAATAACCACTTTTTAAACCCTCACAGTGACCAAAATTGCCATTTTTACAGAGTTTTGATTACTCAAAAGCTTCAATTTTGACCCATTTCAGGCACAGAAATGACTTTAAACACACTTATTTTAGTTGACAAAGTCATAATTCACATCCAACAGTCATTTACAGTCAAAAGATTAAATGTTAAAATTTCATCCATATTGACCATTTTGGGATCGTTCGACATGTCCGGAGTCATCGTTTTTCATCCGAAAATTGATTTTTTGGACTGTACCAAAAATGATTCAAAATGTCAATTGGATCGTGCCTCATGTTGAATAACCACTTTTTAAACCCTCACAGTGACCAAAATTGCCAATTTTACAGAGTTTTGCTTACTCAAAAGCTTCAATTTTGACCCGTTTCAGGCACAGAAATGACTTTAAACACACTTATTTTAGTTGACAAAGTCATTATTCACATCCAACAGTCATTTAGAGTCAAAAGATTAAATGTTAAAATTTCATCCATATTGACCATTTTGGGATCGTTCGACATGTCCGGAGTCATCGTTTTTCATCCGAAAATTGATTTTTTGGACTGTACCAAAAATGATTCAAAATGTCAATTGGATCGTGCCTCATGTTGAATAACCACTTTTTAAACCCTCACAGTGACCAAAATTGCCATTTTTACAGAGTTTTGATTACTCAAAAGCTTCAATTTTTACCCCTTTGAGGCACAGAAATGACTTTAAACACACTTATTTTAGTTGACAAAGTCATAATTCACATCCAACAGTCATTTACAGTCAAAAGATTAAATGTTAAAATTTCATCCATATTGACCATTTTGGGATCGTTCGACATGTCCGGAGTCATTGTTTTTCATCCGAAAATTGATTTTTTGGACTGTACCAAAAATGATTCAAAATGTCAATTGGATAGTGCCTCATGTTGAATAACCACTTTTTAAACCCTTACAGTGACCAAAATTGCCATTTTTACAGAGTTTTGATTACTCAAAAGTTTCAATTTTGACCCATTTCAGGCACAGAAATGACTTTAAACACACTTTTTTCAGTTGACAAAGTCATAATTCACATCCAACAGTCATTTACAGTCAAAAGATTAAATGTTAAAATTTCATCCATATTGACCATTTTGGGATCGTTCGACATGTCCAGAGTCATCGTTTTTCATCCGAAAATTGATTTTTTGGACTGTACCAAAAATGATTCAAAATGTCAATTGGATCGTGCCTCATTTTGAATAACCACTTTTTAAACCCTCACAGTGACCAAAATTGCCAATTTTACAGAGTTTTGCTTACACAAAAGCTTCAATTTTGACCCGTTTCAGGCACAGAAATGACTTTAAACACACTTATTTTAGTTGACAAAGTCATTATTCACATCCAACAGTCATTTAGAGTCAAAAGATTAAATGTTAAAATTTCATCCATATTGACCATTTTGGGATCGTTCGACATGTCCGGAGTCATCGTTTTTCATCCGAAAATTGATTTTTTGGACTGTACCAAAAATGATTCAAAATGTCAATTGGATCGTGCCTCATGTTGAATAACCACTTTTTAAACCCTCACAGTGACCAAAATTGCCATTTTTACAGAGTTTTGCTTACTCAAAAGCTTCAATTTTGACCCATTTCAGGCACAGAAATGACTTTAAACACACTTATTTTAGTTGACAAAGTCATAATTCACATCCAACAGTCATTTACAGTCAAAAGATTAAATGTTAAAATTTCATCCATATTGACCATTTTGGGATCATTCGACATGTCCGGAGTCATCGTTTTTCATCCGAAAATTGATTTTTTGAACTGTACCAAAAATGATTCAAAATGTCAATTGGATCGTGCCTCATGTTGAATAACCACTTTTTAAACCCTCACAGTGACCAAAATTGCCAATTTTACACAGTTTTGCTTACTCAAAAGCTTCAATTTTGACCCATTTCAGGCACAGAAATGACTTTAAACACACTTATTTTAGTTGACAAAGCCATAATTCACATCCAACAGTCATTTAGAGTCAAAAGATTAAATGTTAAAATTTCATCATTATAGACCATTTTGGGAACGTTCGACAGGTCCGGCGTCATCGTTTTTCGTCTGAAAATTGATTTTTTGGACTGTACCAAAAATGATTCAAAATGTCAATTGGATCGTGCCTCATGTTGAATAACCACTTTTTTACCCCTCAGAGTGACCAAAATTGCCATTTTTACAGAGTTTTGATTACTCAAAAGCTTCAATTTTTACCCCTTTGAGGCACAGAAATGACTTTAAACACACTTATTTTAGTTGACAAAGTCATAATTCACATCCAACAGTCATTTACAGTCAAAAGATTAAATGTTAAAATTTCATCCATATTGACCATTTTGGGATCGTTCGACATGTCCGGAGTCATCGTTTTTCATCCGAAAATTGATTTTTTGGACTGCACCAAAAATGATTCAAAATGTCAATTGGATCGTGCCTCATTTTGAATAACCACTTTTTAAACCCTCACAGTGACCAAAATTGCCAATTTTACAGAGTTTTGCTTACACAAAAGCTTCTATTTTGACCCGTTTCAGGCACAGAAATGACTTTAAACACACTTATTTTAGTTGACAAAGTCATTATTCACATCCAACAGTCATTTAGAGTCAAAGGATTAAATGTTAAAATTTCATCCATATTGACCATTTTGGGATCGTTCGACATGTCCGGAGTCATCGTTTTTCATCCGAAAATGGATTTTTTGGACTGTACCAAAAATGATTCAAAATGTCAATTGGATCGTGCCTCATTTTGAATAACCACTTTTTAAACCCTCACAGTGACCAAAATTGCCTATTTTACAGAGTTTTGCTTACACAAAAGCTTCAATTTTGACCCGTTTCAGGCACAGAAATGACTTTAAACACACTTATTTTAGTTGACAAAGTCATTATTCACATCCAACAGTCATTTAGAGTCAAAAGATTAAATGTTAAAATTTCATCCATATTGACCATTTTGGGATCGTTCGACATGTCCGGAGTCATCGTTTTTCATCCGAAAATTGATTTTTTGGACTGTACCAAAAATGATTCAAAATGTCAATTGGATCGTGCCTCATGTTGAATAACCACTTTTTAAACCCTCACAGTGACCAAAATTGCCATTTTTACAGAGTTTTGCTTACTCAAAAGCTTCAATTTTTACCCCTTTGAGGCACAGAAATGACTTTAAACACACTTATTTTAGTTGACAAAGTCATAATTCACATCCAACAGTCATTTACAGTCAAAAGATTAAATGTTAAAATTTCATCCATATTGACCATTTTGGGATCGTTCGACATGTCCGGAGTCATCGTTTTTCATCCGAAAATTGATTTTTTGGACTGCACCAAAAATGATTCAAAATGTCAATTGGATCGTGCCTCATTTTGAATAACCACTTTTTAAACCCTCACAGTGACCAAAATTGCCAATTTTACAGAGTTTTGCTTACACAAAAGCTTCTATTTTGACCCGTTTCAGGCACAGAAATGACTTTAAACACACTTATTTTAGTTGACAAAGTCATTATTCACATCCAACAGTCATTTAGAGTCAAAAGATTAAATGTTAAAATTTCATCCATATTGACCATTTTGGGATCGTTCGACATGTCCGGAGTCATTGTTTTTCATCCGAAAATTGATTTTTTGGACTGTACCAAAAATGATTCAAAATGTCAATTGGATCGTGCCTCATGTTGAATAACCACTTTTTAAACCCTCACAGTGACCAAAATTGCCATTTTTACAGAGTTTTGATTACTCAAAAGCTTCAATTTTGACCCATTTCAGGCACAGAAATGACTTTAAACACACTTTTTTCAGTTGACAAAGTCATAATTCACATCCAACAGTCATTTACAGTCAAAAGATTAAATGTTAAAATTTCATCCATATTGACCATTTTGGGATCGTTCGACATGTCCGGAGTCATCGTTTTTCATCCGAAAATTGATTTTTTGGACTGTACCAAAAATGATTCAAAATGTCAATTGGATCGTGCCTCATTTTGAATAACCACTTTTTAAACCCTCACAGTGACCAAAATTGCCAATTTTACAGAGTTTTGCTTCCACAGAAGCTTCAATTTTGACCCGTTTCAGGCACAGAAATGACTTTAAACACACTTATTTTAGTTGACAAAGTCATTATTCACATCCAACAGTCATTTAGAGTCAAAAGATTAAATGTTAAAATTTCATCCATATTGACCATTTTGGGATCGTTCGACATGTCCGGAGTCATCGTTTTTCATCCGAAAATTGATTTTTTGGACTGTACCAAAAATGATTCAAAATGTCAATTGGATCGTGCCTCAAGTTGAATAACCACTTTTTAAACCCTCACAGTGACCAAAATTGCCATTTTTACAGAGTTTTGCTTACTCAAAAGCTTCAATTTTGATCCGTTTTAGGCACAGAAATGACTTTAAACACACTTATTTTAGTTGACAAAGTCATAATTCACATCCAACAGTCATTTACAGTCAAAAGATTAAATGTTAAAATTTCATCCATATTGACCATTTTGGGATCGTTCGACATGTCCGGAGTCATCGTTTTTCATCCGAAAATTGATTTTTTGGACTGTACCAAAAATGATTCAAAATGTCAATTGGATCGTGCCTCATGTTGAATAACCACTTTTTAAACCCTCACAGTGACCAAAATTGCCATTTTTACAGAGTTTTGCTTACTCAAAAGCTTCAATTTTGACCCATTTCAGGCACAGAAATGACTTTAAACACACTTATTTTAGTTGACAAAGTCATAATTCACATCCAACAGTCATTTACAGTCAAAAGATTAAATGTTAACATTTCATCCATATTGACCATTTTGGGATCGTTCGACATGTCCGGAGTCATCGTTTTTCATCCGAAAATTGATTTTTTGGACTGTACCAAAAATGATTCAAAATGTCAATTGGATCGTGCCTCATGTTGAATAACCACTTTTTAAACCCTCACAGTGACCAAAATTGCCATTTTTACAGAGTTTTGATTACTCAAAAGCTTCAATTTTTACCCCTTTGAGGCACAGAAATGACTTTAAACACACTTATTTTAGTTGACAAAGTCATAATTCACATCCAACAGTCATTTACAGTCAAAAGATTAAATGTTAAAATTTCATCCATATTGACCATTTTGGGATCGTTCGACATGTCCGGAGTCATCGTTTTTCATCCGAAAATTGATTTTTTGGACTGTACCAAAAATGATTCAAAATGTAAATTGGATCGTGCCTCATGTTGAATAACCACTTTTTAAACCCTCACAGTGACCAAAATTGCCATTTTTACAGAGTTTTGATTACTCAAAAGTTTCAATTTTGACCCATTTCAGGCACAGAAATGACTTTAAACACACTTTTTTCAGTTGACAAAGTCATAATTCACATCCAACAGTCATTTACAGTCAAAAGATTAAATGTTAAAATTTCATCCATATTGACCATTTTGGGATCGTTCGACATGTCCGGAGTCATCGTTTTTCATCCGAAAATTGATTTTTTGGACTGTACCAAAAATGATTCAAAATGTCAATTGGATCGTGCCTCATGTTGAATAACCACTTTTTAAACCCTCACAGTGACCAAAATTGCCATTTTTACAGAGTTTTGCTTACTCAAAAGCTTCAATTTTGACCCATTTCAGGCACAGAAATGACTTTAAACACACTTATTTTAGTTGACAAAGTCATAATTCACATCCAACAGTCATTTACAGTCAAAAGATTAAATGTTAAAATTTCATCCATATTGACCATTTTGGGATCATTCGACATGTCCGGAGTCATCGTTTTTCATCCGAAAATTGATTTTTTGAACTGTACCAAAAATGATTCAAAATGTCAATTGGATCGTGCCTCATGTTGAATAACCACTTTTTAAACCCTCACAGTGACCAAAATTGCCAATTTTACACAGTTTTGCTTACTCAAAAGCTTCAATTTTGACCCATTTCAGGCACAGAAATGACTTTAAACACACTTATTTTAGTTGACAAAGTCATAATTCACATCCAACAGTCATTTACAGTCAAAAGATTAAATGTTAAAATTTCATCCATATTGACCATTTTGGGATCATTCGACATGTCCGGAGTCATCGTTTTTCATCCGAAAATTGATTTTTTGAACTGTACCAAAAATGATTCAAAATGTCAATTGGATCGTGCCTCATGTTGAATAACCACTTTTTAAACCCTCACAGTGACCAAAATTGCCAATTTTACACAGTTTTGCTTACTCAAAAGCTTCAATTTTGACCCATTTCAGGCACAGAAATGACTTTAAACACACTTATTTTAGTTGACAAAGCCATAATTCACATCCAACAGTCATTTACAGTCAAAAGATTAAATGTTAACATTTCATCCATATTGACCATTTTGGGATCGTTCGACATGTCCGGAGTCATCGTTTTTCATCCGAAAATTGATTTTTTGGACTGTACCAAAAATGATTCAAAATGTCAATTGGATCGTGCCTCATGTTGAATAACCACTTTTTAAACCCTCACAGTGACCAAAATTGCCATTTTTACAGAGTTTTGCTTACACAAAAGCTTCAATTTTGACCCGTTTCAGGCACAGAAATGACTTTAAACACACTTATTTTAGTTGACAAAGTCATTATTCACATCCAACAGTCATTTAGAGTCAAAGGATTAAATGTTAAAATTTCATCCATATTGACCATTTTGGGATCGTTCGACATGTCCGGAATCATCGTTTTTCATCCGAAAATTGATTTTTTGGACTGTACCAAAAATGATTCAAAATGTCAATTGGATAGTGCCTCATGTTGAATAACCACTTTTTAAACCCTCACAGTGACCAAAATTGCCATTTTTACAGAGTTTTGATTACTCAAAAGTTTCAATTTTGACCCATTTCAGGCACAGAAATGACTTTAAACACACTTTTTTCAGTTGACAAAGTCATAATTCACATCCAACAGTCATTTACAGTCAAAAGATTAAATGTTAAAATTTCATCCATATTGACCATTTTGGGATCGTTCGACATGTCCGGAGTCATCGTTTTTCATCCGAAAATTGATTTTTTGGACTGTACCAAAAATGATTCAAAATGTCAATTGGATCGTGCCTCATGTTGAATAACCACTTTTTAAACCCTCACAGTGACCAAAATTGCCATTTTTACAGAGTTTTGCTTACTCAAAAGCTTCAATTTTGACCCATTTCAGGCACAGAAATGACTTTAAACACACTTATTTTAGTTGACAAAGTCATAATTCACATCCAACAGTCATTTACAGTCAAAAGATTAAATGTTAAAATTTCATCCATATTGACCATTTTGGGATCATTCGACATGTCCGGAGTCATCGTTTTTCATCCGAAAATTGATTTTTTGAACTGTACCAAAAATGATTCAAAATGTCAATTGGATCGTGCCTCATGTTGAATAACCACTTTTTAAACCCTCACAGTGACCAAAATTGCCAATTTTACACAGTTTTGCTTACTCAAAAGCTTCAATTTTGACCCATTTCAGGCACAGAAATGACTTTAAACACACTTATTTTAGTTGACAAAGCCATAATTCACATCCAACAGTCATTTAGAGTCAAAAGATTAAATGTTAAAATTTCATCATTATAGACCATTTTGGGAACGTTCGACAGGTCCGGAGTCATCGTTTTTCGTCTGAAAATTGATTTTTTGGACTGTACCAAAAATGATTCAAAATGTCAATTGGATCGTGCCTCATGTTGAATAACCACTTTTTTAACCCTCAGAGTGACCAAAATTGCCATTTTTACAGAGTTTTGATTACTCAAAAGCTTCAATTTTTACCCCTTTGAGGCACAGAAATGACTTTAAACACACTTATTTTAGTTGACAAAGTCATAATTCACATCCAACAGTCATTTACAGTCAAAAGATTAAATGTTAAAATTTCATCCATATTGACCATTTTGGGATCGTTCGACATGTCCGGAGTCATCGTTTTTCATCCGAAAATTGATTTTTTGGACTGCACCAAAAATGATTCAAAATGTCAATTGGATCGTGCCTCATTTTGAATAACCACTTTTTAAACCCTCACAGTGACCAAAATTGCCAATTTTACAGAGTTTTGCTTACACAAAAGCTTCTATTTTGACCCGTTTCAGGCACAGAAATGACTTTAAACACACTTATTTTAGTTGACAAAGTCATTATTCACATCCAACAGTCATTTAGAGTCAAAGGATTAAATGTTAAAATTTCATCCATATTGACCATTTTGGGATCGTTCGACATGTCCGGAGTCATCGTTTTTCATCCGAAAATTGATTTTTTGGACTGTACCAAAAATGATTCAAAATGTCAATTGGATCGTGCCTCATTTTGAATAACCACTTTTTAAACCCTCACAGTGACCAAAATTGCCTATTTTACAGAGTTTTGCTTACACAAAAGCTTCAATTTTGACCCGTTTCAGGCACAGAAATGACTTTAAACACACTTATTTTAGTTGACAAAGTCATTATTCACATCCAACAGTCATTTAGAGTCAAAAGATTAAATGTTAAAATTTCATCCATATTGACCATTTTGGGATCGTTCGACATGTCCGGAGTCATCGTTTTTCATCCGAAAATTGATTTTTTGGACTGTACCAAAAATGATTCAAAATGTCAATTGGATCGTGCCTCATTTTGAATAACCACTTTTTAAACCCTCACAGTGACCAAAATTGCCAATTTTACAGAGTTTTGCTTACACAAAAGCTTCTATTTTGACCCGTTTCAGGCACAGAAATGACTTTAAACACACTTATTTTAGTTGACAAAGTCATTATTCACATCCAACAGTCATTTAGAGTCAAAGGATTAAATGTTAAAATTTCATCCATATTGACCATTTTGGGATCGTTCGACATGTCCGGAGTCATCGTTTTTCATCCGAAAATTGATTTTTTGGACTGTACCAAAAATGATTCAAAATGTCAATTGGATCGTGCCTCATTTTGAATAACCACTTTTTAAACCCTCACAGTGACCAAAATTGCCTATTTTACAGAGTTTTGCTTACACAAAAGCTTCAATTTTGACCCGTTTCAGGCACAGAAATGACTTTAAACACACTTATTTTAGTTGACAAAGTCATTATTCACATCCAAAGGTCATTTAGAGTCAAAAGATTAAATGTTAAAATTTCATCCATATTGACCATTTTGGGATCGTTCGACATGTCCGGAGTCATTGTTTTTCATCCGAAAATTTATTTTTTGGACTGTACCAAAAATGATTCAAAATGTCAATTGGATCGTGCCTCATGTTGAATAACCACTTTTTAAACCCTCACAGTGACCAAAATTGCCATTTTTACAGAGTTTTGCTTACTCAAAAGCTTCAATTTTGACCCATTTCAGGCACAGAAATGACTTTAAACACACTTATTTTAGTTGACAAAGTCATAATTCACATCCAACAGTCATTTACAGTCAAAAGATTAAATGTTAACATTTCATCCATATTGACCATTTTGGGATCGTTCGACATGTCCGGAGTCATCGTTTTTCATCCGAAAATTGATTTTTTGGACTGTACCAAAAATGATTCAAAATGTCAATTGGATCGTGCCTCATGTTGAATAACCACTTTTTAAACCCTCACAGTGACCAAAATTGCCATTTTTACAGAGTTTTGATTACTCAAAAGCTTCAATTTTGACCCATTTCAGGCACAGAAATGACTTTAAACACACTTTTTTCAGTTGACAAAGTCATAATTCACATCCAACAGTCATTTACAGTCAAAAGATTAAATGTTAAAATTTCATCCATATTGACCATTTTGGGATCGTTCGACATGTCCGGAGTCATCGTTTTTCATCCGAAAATTGATTTTTTGGACTGTACCAAAAATGATTCAAAATGTCAATTGGATCGTGCCTCATTTTGAATAACCACTTTTTAAACCCTCACAGTGACCAAAATTGCCAATTTTACAGAGTTTTGCTTCCACAAAAGCTTCAATTTTGACCCGTTTCAGGCACAGAAATGACTTTAAACACACTTATTTTAGTTGACAAAGTCATTATTCACATCCAACAGTCATTTAGAGTCAAAAGATTAAATGTTAAAATTTCATCCATATTGACCATTTTGGGATCGTTCGACATGTCCGGAGTCATCGTTTTTCATCCGAAAATTGATTTTTTGGACTGTACCAAAAATGATTCAAAATGTCAATTGGATCGTGCCTCATGTTGAATAACCACTTTTTAAACCCTCACAGTGACCAAAATTGCCATTTTTACAGAGTTTTGCTTACTCAAAAGCTTCAATTTTGACCCATTTCAGGCACAGAAATGACTTTAAACACACTTATTTTAGTTGACAAAGTCATAATTCACATCCAACAGTCATTTACAGTCAAAAGATTAAATGTTAAAATTTCATCCATATTGACCATTTTGGGATCGTTCGACATGTCCGGAGTCATCGTTTTTCATCCGAAAATTGATTTTTTGGACTGTACCAAAAATGATTCAAAATGTCAATTGGATCGTGCCTCATGTTGAATAATCACTTTTTAAACCCTCACAGTGACCAAAATTGCCATTTTTACAGAGTTTTGCTTACTCAAAAGCTTCAATTTTGACCCATTTCAGGCACAGAAATGACTTTAAACACACTTATTTTAGTTGACAAAGTCATAATTCACATCCAACAGTCATTTACAGTCAAAAGATTAAATGTTAACATTTCATCCATATTGACCATTTTGGGATCGTTCGACATGTCCGGAGTCATTGTTTTTCATCCGAAAATTGATTTTTTGGACTGTACCAAAAATGATTCAAAATGTCAATTGGATCGTGCCTCATGTTGAATAACCACTTTTTAAACCCTCACAGTGACCAAAATTGCCATTTTTACAGAGTTTTGATTACTCAAAAGCTTCAATTTTTACCCCTTTGAGGCACAGAAATGACTTTAAACACACTTATTTTAGTTGACAAAGTCATAATTCACATCCAACAGTCATTTACAGTCAAAAGATTAAATGTTAAAATTTCATCCATATTGACCATTTTGGGATCGTTCGACATGTCCGGAGTCATCGTTTTTCATCCGAAAATTGATTTTTTGGACTGTACCAAAAATGATTCAAAATGTCAATTGGATCGTGCCTCATGTTGAATAACCACTTTTTAAACCCTCACAGTGACCAAAATTGCCATTTTTACAGAGTTTTGATTACTCAAAAGTTTCAATTTTGACCCATTTCAGGCACAGAAATGACTTTAAACACACTTTTTTCAGTTGACAAAGTCATAATTCACATCCAACAGTCATTTACAGTCAAAAGATTAAATGTTAAAATTTCATCCATATTGACCATTTTGGGATCGTTCGACATGTCCGGAGTCATCGTTTTTCATCCGAAAATTGATTTTTTGGACTGTACCAAAAATGATTCAAAATGTCAATTGGATCGTGCCTCATGTTGAATAACCACTTTTTAAACCCTCACAGTGACCAAAATTGCCATTTTTACAGAGTTTTGATTACTCAAAAGCTTCAATTTTTACCCCTTTGAGGCACAGAAATGACTTTAAACACACTTATTTTAGTTGACAAAGTCATAATTCACATCCAACAGTCATTTACAGTCAAAAGATTAAATGTTAAAATTTCATCCATATTGACCATTTTGGGATCATTCGACATGTCCGGAGTCATCGTTTTTCATCCGAAAATTGATTTTTTGAACTGTACCAAAAATGATTCAAAATGTCAATTGGATCGTGCCTCATGTTGAATAACCACTTTTTAAACCCTCACAGTGACCAAAATTGCCAATTTTACACAGTTTTGCTTACTCAAAAGCTTCAATTTTGACCCATTTCAGGCACAGAAATGACTTTAAACACACTTATTTTAGTTGACAAAGCCATAATTCACATCCAACAGTCATTTAGAGTCAAAAGATTAAATGTTAAAATTTCATCATTATAGACCATTTTGGGAACGTTTGACAGGTCCGGAGTCATCGTTTTTCGTCTGAAAATTGATTTTTTGGACTGTACCAAAAATGATTCAAAATGTCAATTGGATCGTGCCTCATGTTGAATAACCACTTTTTAAACCCTCAGAGTGACCAAAATTGCCATTTTTACAGAGTTTTGATTACTCAAAAGCTTCAATTTTTACCCCTTTGAGGCACAGAAATGACTTTAAACACACTTATTTTAGTTGACAAAGTCATAATTCACATCCAACAGTCATTTACAGTCAAAAGATTAAATGTTAAAATTTCATCCATATTGACCATTTTGGGATCGTTCGACATGTCCGGAGTCATTGTTTTTCATCCGAAAATTGATTTTTTGGACTGTACCAAAAATGATTCAAAATGTCAATTGGATCGTGCCTCATTTTGAATAACCACTTTTTAAACCCTCACAGTGACCAAAATTGCCATTTTTACAGAGTTTTGATTACTCAAAAGCTTCAATTTTGACCCATTTCAGGCACAGAAATGACTTTAAACACACTTATTTTAGTTGACAAAGTCATAATTCACATCCAACAGTCATTTACAGTCAAAAGATTAAATGTTAAAATTTCATCCATATTGACCATTTTGGGATCGTTCGACATGTCCGGAGTCATCGTTTTTCATCCGAAAATTGATTTTTTGGACTGTACCAAAAATGATTCAAAATGTCAATTGGATCGTGCCTCATGTTGAATAACCACTTTTTAAACCCTCACAGTGACCAAAATTGCCATTTTTACAGAGTTTTGCTTACTCAAAAGCTTCAATTTTGACCCATTTCAGGCACAGAAATGACTTTAAACACACTTATTTTAGTTGACAAAGTCATAATTCACATCCAACAGTCATTTACAGTCAAAAGATTAAATGTTTAAATTTCATCCATATTGACCATTTTGGGATCGTTCGACATGTCCGGAGTCATCGTTTTTCATCCGAAAATTGATTTTTTGGACTGTACCAAAAATGATTCAAAATGTCAATTGGATCATGCCTCATGTTGAATAACCACTTTTTAAACCCTCACAGTGACCAAAATTGCCATTTTTACAGAGTTTTGCTTACTCAAAAGCTTCAATTTTGACCCATTTCAGGCACAGAAATGACTTTAAACACACTTATTTTAGTTGACAAAGTCATAATTCACATCCAACAGTCATTTACAGTCAAAAGATTAAATGTTAACATTTCATCCATATTGACCATTTTGGGATCGTTCGACATGTCCGGAGTCATCGTTTTTCATCCGAAAATTGATTTTTTGGACTGTACCAAAAATGATTCAAAATGTCAATTGGATCGTGCCTCATGTTGAATAACCACTTTTTAAACCCTCACAGTGACCAAAATTGCCATTTTTACAGAGTTTTGATTACTCAAAAGCTTCAATTTTTACCCCTTTGAGGCACAGAAATGACTTTAAACACACTTATTTTAGTTGACAAAGTCATAATTCACATCCAACAGTCATTTACAGTCAAAAGATTAAATGTTAAAATTTCATCCATATTGACCATTTTGGGATCGTTCGACATGTCCGGAGTCATCGTTTTTCATCCGAAAATTGATTTTTTGGACTGTACCAAAAATGATTCAAAATGTCAATTGGATCGTGCCTCATGTTGAATAACCACTTTTTAAACCCTCACAGTGACCAAAATTGCCATTTTTACAGAGTTTTGATTACTCAAAAGCTTCAATTTTTACCCCTTTGAGGCACAGAAATGACTTTAAACACACTTATTTTAGTTGACAAAGTCATAATTCAAATCCAACAGTCATTTACAGTCAAAAGATTAAATGTTAAAATTTCATCCATATTGACCATTTTGGGATCGTTCGACATGTCCGGAGTCATCGTTTTTCATCCGAAAATTGATTTTTTGGACTGTACCAAAAATGATTCAAAATGTCAATTGGATCGTGCCTCATGTTGAATAACCACTTTTTAAACCCTCACAGTGACCAAAATTGCCATTTTTACAGAGTTTTGATTACTCAAAAGTTTCAATTTTGACCCATTTCAGGCACAGAAATGACTTTAAACACACTTTTTTCAGTTGACAAAGTCATAATTCACATCCAACAGTCATTTACAGTCAAAAGATTAAATGTTAAAATTTCATCCATATTGACCATTTTGGGATCGTTCGACATGTCCGGAGTCATCGTTTTTCATCCGAAAATTGATTTTTTGGACTGTACCAAAAATGATTCAAAATGTCAATTGGATCGTGCCTCATTTTGAATAACCACTTTTTAAACCCTCACAGTGACCAAAATTGCCAATTTTACAGAGTTTTGCTTACACAAAAGCTTCAATTTTGACCCGTTTCAGGCACAGAAATGACTTTAAACACACTTATTTTAGTTGACAAAGTCATTATTCACATCCAACAGTCATTTAGAGTCAAAAGATTAAATGTTAAAATTTCATCCATATTGACCATTTTGGGATCGTTCGACATGTCCGGAGTCATCGTTTTTCATCCGAAAATTGATTTTTTGGACTGTACCAAAAATGATTCAAAATGTCAATTGGATCGTGCCTCATGTTGAATAACCACTTTTTAAACCCTCACAGTGACCAAAATTGCCATTTTTACAGAGTTTTGCTTACTCAAAAGCTTCAATTTTGACCCATTTCAGGCACAGAAATGACTTTAAACACACTTATTTTAGTTGACAAAGTCATAATTCACATCCAACAGTCATTTACAGTCAAAAGATTAAATGTTAAAATTTCATCCATATTGACCATTTTGGGATCGTTCGACATGTCCGGAGTCATTGTTTTTCATCCGAAAATTGATTTTTTGGACTGTACCAAAAATGATTCAAAATGTCAATTGGATCGTGCCTCATTTTGAATAACCACTTTTTAAACCCTCACAGTGACCAAAATTGCCAATTTTACAGAGTTTTGCTTACACAAAAGCTTCAATTTTGACCCGTTTCAGGCACAGAAATGACTTTAAACACACTTATTTTAGTTGACAAAGTCATTATTCACATCCAACAGTCATTTAGAGTCAAAGGATTAAATGTTAAAATTTCATCCATATTGACCATTTTGGGATCGTTCGACATGTCCGGAATCATCGTTTTTCATCCGAAAATTGATTTTTTGGACTGTACCAAAAGTGATTCAAAATGTCAATTGGATCGTGCCTCATGTTGAATAACCACTTTTTAAACCCTCACAGTGACCAAAATTGCCATTTTTACAGAGTTTTGATTACTCAAAAGCTTCAATTTTGACCCATTTCAGGCACAGAAATGACTTTAAACACACTTATTTTAGTTGACAAAGTCATAATTCACATCCAACAGTCATTTACAGTCAAAAGATTAAATGTTAAAATTTCATCCATATTGACCATTTTGGGATCGTTCGACATGTCCGGAGTCATCGTTTTTCATCCGAAAATTGATTTTTTGGACTGTACCAAAAATGATTCAAAATGTCAATTGGATCGTGCCTCATGTTGAATAACCACTTTTTAAACCCTCACAGTGACCAAAATTGCCATTTTTACAGAGTTTTGCTTACTCAAAAGCTTCAATTTTGACCCATTTCAGGCACAGAAATGACTTTAAACACACTTATTTTAGTTGACAAAGTCATAATTCACATCCAACAGTCATTTACAGTCAAAAGATTAAATGTCAAAATTTCATCCATATTGACCATTTTGGGATCGTTCGACATGTCCGGAGTCATCGTTTTTCATCCGAAAATTGATTTTTTGGACTGTACCAAAAATGATTCAAAATGTCAATTGGATCGTGCCTCATGTTGAATAACCACTTTTTAAACCCTCACAGTGACCAAAATTGCCATTTTTACAGAGTTTTGATTACTCAAAAGCTTCAATTTTTACCCCTTTGAGGCACAGAAATGACTTTAAACACACTTATTTTAGTTGACAAAGTCATAATTCAAATCCAACAGTCATTTACAGTCAAAAGATTAAATGTTAAAATTTCATCCATATTGACCATTTTGGGATCGTTCGACATGTCCGGAGTCATCGTTTTTCATCCGAAAATTGATTTTTTGGACTGTACCAAAAATGATTCAAAATGTCAATTGGATCGTGCCTCATGTTGAATAACCACTTTTTAAACCCTCACAGTGACCAAAATTGCCATTTTTACAGAGTTTTGATTACTCAAAAGTTTCAATTTTGACCCATTTCAGGCACAGAAATGACTTTAAACACACTTTTTTCAGTTGACAAAGTCATAATTCACATCCAACAGTCATTTACAGTCAAAAGATTAAATGTTAAAATTTCATCCATATTGACCATTTTGGGATCGTTCGACATGTCCGGAGTCATCGTTTTTCATCCGAAAATTGATTTTTTGGACTGTACCAAAAATGATTCAAAATGTCAATTGGATCGTGCCTCATTTTGAATAACCACTTTTTAAACCCTCACAGTGACCAAAATTGCCAATTTTACAGAGTTTTGCTTACACAAAAGCTTCAATTTTGACCCGTTTCAGGCACAGAAATGACTTTAAACACACTTATTTTAGTTGACAAAGTCATTATTCACATCCAACAGTCATTTAGAGTCAAAAGATTAAATGTTAAAATTTCATCCATATTGACCATTTTGGGATCGTTCGACATGTCCGGAGTCATCGTTTTTCATCCGAAAATTGATTTTTTGGACTGTACCAAAAATGATTCAAAATGTCAATTGGATCGTGCCTCATGTTGAATAACCACTTTTTAAACCCTCACAGTGACCAAAATTGCCATTTTTACAGAGTTTTGCTTACTCAAAAGCTTCAATTTTGACCCATTTCAGGCACAGAAATGACTTTAAACACACTTATTTTAGTTGACAAAGTCATAATTCACATCCAACAGTCATTTACAGTCAAAAGATTAAATGTTAAAATTTCATCCATATTGACCATTTTGGGATCGTTCGACATGTCCGGAGTCATTGTTTTTCATCCGAAAATTGATTTTTTGGACTGTACCAAAAATGATTCAAAATGTCAATTGGATCGTGCCTCATTTTGAATAACCACTTTTTAAACCCTCACAGTGACCAAAATTGCCAATTTTACAGAGTTTTGCTTACACAAAAGCTTCAATTTTGACCCGTTTCAGGCACAGAAATGACTTTAAACACACTTATTTTAGTTGACAAAGTCATTATTCACATCCAACAGTCATTTAGAGTCAAAGGATTAAATGTTAAAATTTCATCCATATTGACCATTTTGGGATCGTTCGACATGTCCGGAATCATCGTTTTTCATCCGAAAATTGATTTTTTGGACTGTACCAAAAGTGATTCAAAATGTCAATTGGATCGTGCCTCATGTTGAATAACCACTTTTTAAACCCTCACAGTGACCAAAATTGCCATTTTTACAGAGTTTTGATTACTCAAAAGCTTCAATTTTGACCCATTTCAGGCACAGAAATGACTTTAAACACACTTATTTTAGTTGACAAAGTCATAATTCACATCCAACAGTCATTTACAGTCAAAAGATTAAATGTTAAAATTTCATCCATATTGACCATTTTGGGATCGTTCGACATGTCCGGAGTCATCGTTTTTCATCCGAAAATTGATTTTTTGGACTGTACCAAAAATGATTCAAAATGTCAATTGGATCGTGCCTCATGTTGAATAACCACTTTTTAAACCCTCACAGTGACCAAAATTGCCATTTTTACAGAGTTTTGATTACTCAAAAGCTTCAATTTTTACCCCTTTGAGGCACAGAAATGACTTTAAACACACTTATTTTAGTTGACAAAGTCATAATTCAAATCCAACAGTCATTTACAGTCAAAAGATTAAATGTTAAAATTTCATCCATATTGACCATTTTGGGATCGTTCGACATGTCCGGAGTCATCGTTTTTCATCCGAAAATTGATTTTTTGGACTGTACCAAAAATGATTCAAAATGTCAATTGGATCGTGCCTCATGTTGAATAACCACTTTTTAAACCCTCACAGTGACCAAAATTGCCATTTTTACAGAGTTTTGATTACTCAAAAGTTTCAATTTTGACCCATTTCAGGCACAGAAATGACTTTAAACACACTTTTTTCAGTTGACAAAGTCATAATTCACATCCAACAGTCATTTACAGTCAAAAGATTAAATGTTAAAATTTCATCCATATTGACCATTTTGGGATCGTTCGACATGTCCGGAGTCATCGTTTTTCATCCGAAAATTGATTTTTTGGACTGTACCAAAAATGATTCAAAATGTCAATTGGATCGTGCCTCATTTTGAATAACCACTTTTTAAACCCTCACAGTGACCAAAATTGCCAATTTTACAGAGTTTTGCTTACACAAAAGCTTCAATTTTGACCCGTTTCAGGCACAGAAATGACTTTAAACACACTTATTTTAGTTGACAAAGTCATTATTCACATCCAACAGTCATTTAGAGTCAAAAGATTAAATGTTAAAATTTCATCCATATTGACCATTTTGGGATCGTTCGACATGTCCGGAGTCATCGTTTTTCATCCGAAAATTGATTTTTTGGACTGTACCAAAAATGATTCAAAATGTCAATTGGATCGTGCCTCATGTTGAATAACCACTTTTTAAACCCTCACAGTGACCAAAATTGCCATTTTTACAGAGTTTTGCTTACTCAAAAGCTTCAATTTTGACCCATTTCAGGCACAGAAATGACTTTAAACACACTTATTTTAGTTGACAAAGTCATAATTCACATCCAACAGTCATTTACAGTCAAAAGATTAAATGTTAAAATTTCATCCATATTGACCATTTTGGGATCGTTCGACATGTCCGGAGTCATTGTTTTTCATCCGAAAATTGATTTTTTGGACTGTACCAAAAATGATTCAAAATGTCAATTGGATCGTGCCTCATTTTGAATAACCACTTTTTAAACCCTCACAGTGACCAAAATTGCCAATTTTACAGAGTTTTGCTTACACAAAAGCTTCAATTTTGACCCGTTTCAGGCACAGAAATGACTTTAAACACACTTATTTTAGTTGACAAAGTCATTATTCACATCCAACAGTCATTTAGAGTCAAAGGATTAAATGTTAAAATTTCATCCATATTGACCATTTTGGGATCGTTCGACATGTCCGGAATCATCGTTTTTCATCCGAAAATTGATTTTTTGGACTGTACCAAAAGTGATTCAAAATGTCAATTGGATCGTGCCTCATGTTGAATAACCACTTTTTAAACCCTCACAGTGACCAAAATTGCCATTTTTACAGAGTTTTGATTACTCAAAAGCTTCAATTTTGACCCATTTCAGGCACAGAAATGACTTTAAACACACTTATTTTAGTTGACAAAGTCATAATTCACATCCAACAGTCATTTACAGTCAAAAGATTAAATGTTAAAATTTCATCCATATTGACCATTTTGGGATCGTTCGACATGTCCGGAGTCATCGTTTTTCATCCGAAAATTGATTTTTTGGACTGTACCAAAAATGATTCAAAATGTCAATTGGATCGTGCCTCATGTTGAATAACCACTTTTTAAACCCTCACAGTGACCAAAATTGCCATTTTTACAGAGTTTTGCTTACTCAAAAGCTTCAATTTTGACCCATTTCAGGCACAGAAATGACTTTAAACACACTTATTTTAGTTGACAAAGTCATAATTCACATCCAACAGTCATTTACAGTCAAAAGATTAAATGTTAAAATTTCATCCATATTGACCATTTTGGGATCGTTCGACATGTCCGGAGTCATCGTTTTTCATCCGAAAATTGATTTTTTGGACTGTACCAAAAATGATTCAAAATGTCAATTGGATCGTGCCTCATGTTGAATAACCACTTTTTAAACCCTCACAGTGACCAAAATTGCCATTTTTACAGAGTTTTGATTACTCAAAAGCTTCAATTTTTACCCCTTTGAGGCACAGAAATGACTTTAAACACACTTATTTTAGTTGACAAAGTCATAATTCAAATCCAACAGTCATTTACAGTCAAAAGATTAAATGTTAAAATTTCATCCATATTGACCATTTTGGGATCGTTCGACATGTCCGGAGTCATCGTTTTTCATCCGAAAATTGATTTTTTGGACTGTACCAAAAATGATTCAAAATGTCAATTGGATCGTGCCTCATGTTGAATAACCACTTTTTAAACCCTCACAGTGACCAAAATTGCCATTTTTACAGAGTTTTGATTACTCAAAAGTTTCAATTTTGACCCATTTCAGGCACAGAAATGACTTTAAACACACTTTTTTCAGTTGACAAAGTCATAATTCACATCCAACAGTCATTTACAGTCAAAAGATTAAATGTTAAAATTTCATCCATATTGACCATTTTGGGATCGTTCGACATGTCCGGAGTCATCGTTTTTCATCCGAAAATTGATTTTTTGGACTGTACCAAAAATGATTCAAAATGTCAATTGGATCGTGCCTCATTTTGAATAACCACTTTTTAAACCCTCACAGTGACCAAAATTGCCAATTTTACAGAGTTTTGCTTACACAAAAGCTTCAATTTTGACCCGTTTCAGGCACAGAAATGACTTTAAACACACTTATTTTAGTTGACAAAGTCATTATTCACATCCAACAGTCATTTAGAGTCAAAAGATTAAATGTTAAAATTTCATCCATATTGACCATTTTGGGATCGTTCGACATGTCCGGAGTCATCGTTTTTCATCCGAAAATTGATTTTTTGGACTGTACCAAAAATGATTCAAAATGTCAATTGGATCGTGCCTCATGTTGAATAACCACTTTTTAAACCCTCACAGTGACCAAAATTGCCATTTTTACAGAGTTTTGCTTACTCAAAAGCTTCAATTTTGACCCATTTCAGGCACAGAAATGACTTTAAACACACTTATTTTAGTTGACAAAGTCATAATTCACATCCAACAGTCATTTACAGTCAAAAGATTAAATGTTAAAATTTCATCCATATTGACCATTTTGGGATCGTTCGACATGTCCGGAGTCATCGTTTTTCATCCGAAAATTGATTTTTTGGACTGTACCAAAAGTGATTCAAAATGTCAATTGGATCGTGCCTCATGTTGAATAACCACTTTTTAAACCCTCACAGTGACCAAAATTGCCATTTTTACAGAGTTTTGATTACTCAAAAGCTTCAATTTTGACCCATTTCAGGCACAGAAATGACTTTAAACACACTTATTTTAGTTGACAAAGTCATAATTCACATCCAACAGTCATTTACAGTCAAAAGATTAAATGTTAAAATTTCATCCATATTGACCATTTTGGGATCGTTCGACATGTCCGGAGTCATCGTTTTTCATCCGAAAATTGATTTTTTGGACTGTACCAAAAATGATTCAAAATGTCAATTGGATCGTGCCTCATGTTGAATAACCACTTTTTAAACCCTCACAGTGACCAAAATTGCCATTTTTACAGAGTTTTGCTTACTCAAAAGCTTCAATTTTGACCCATTTCAGGCACAGAAATGACTTTAAACACACTTATTTTAGTTGACAAAGTCATAATTCACATCCAACAGTCATTTACAGTCAAAAGATTAAATGTTAAAATTTCATCCATATTGACCATTTTGGGATCGTTCGACATGTCCGGAGTCATCGTTTTTCATCCGAAAATTGATTTTTTGGACTGTACCAAAAATGATTCAAAATGTCAATTGGATCATGCCTCATGTTGAATAACCACTTTTTAAACCCTCACAGTGACCAAAATTGCCATTTTTACAGAGTTTTGCTTACTCAAAAGCTTCAATTTTGACCCATTTCAGGCACAGAAATGACTTTAACCCCTTCCATGCTGATGACGGCCCCCATCCGTCATGCATTACAGTGCTCGTGTGCTGATGACGGCTGGGGGCCGTCATGAAGCCATTGATTCTTTAAAAGCTCAGCACACGAGAAAAATCGGCCCAGCATGGAAGGGGTTAAACACACTTATTTTAGTTGACAAAGTCATAATTCACATCCAACAGTCATTTACAGTCAAAAGATTAAATGTTAAAATTTCATCCATATTGACCATTTTGGGATCATTCGACATGTCCGGAGTCATCGTTTTTCATCCGAAAATTGATTTTTTGAACTGTACCAAAAATGATTCAAAATGTCAATTGGATCGTGCCTCATGTTGAATAACCACTTTTTAAACCCTCACAGTGACCAAAATTGCCAATTTTACAGAGTTTTGCTTACACAAAAGCTTCAATTTTGACCCGTTTCAGGCACAGAAATGACTTTAAACACACTTATTTTAGTTGACAAAGTCATTATTCACATCCAACAGTCATTTAGAGTCAAAAGATTAAATGTTAAAATTTCATCCATATTGACCATTTTGGGATCGTTCGAGATGTCCGGAGTCATCGTTTTTCATCCGAAAATTGATTTTTTGGACTGTACCAAAAATGATTCAAAATGTCAATTGGATCGTGCCTCATATTGAATAACCACTTTTTAAACCCTCACAGTGACCAAAATTGCCATTTTTACAGAGTTTTGCTTACTCAAAAGCTTCAATTTTGACCCATTTCAGGCACAGAAATGACTTTAAACACACTTATTTTAGTTGACAAAGTCATAATTCACATCCAACAGTCATTTACAGTCAAAAGATTAAATGTTAAAATTTCATCCATATTGACCATTTTGGGATCATTCGACATGTCCGGAGTCATCGTTTTTCATCCGAAAATTGATTTTTTGAACTGTACCAAAAATGATTCAAAATGTCAATTGGATCGTGCCTCATGTTGAATAACCACTTTTTAAACCCTCACAGTGACCAAAATTGCCAATTTTACACAGTTTTGCTTACTCAAAAGCTTCAATTTTGACCCATTTCAGGCACAGAAATGACTTTAAACACACTTATTTTAGTTGACAAAGCCATAATTCACATCCAACAGTCATTTAGAGTCAAAAGATTAAATGTTAAAATTTCATCATTATAGACCATTTTGGGAACGTTTGACAGGTCCGGAGTCATCGTTTTTCGTCTGAAAATTGATTTTTTGGACTGTACCAAAAATGATTCAAAATGTCAATTGGATCGTGCCTCATGTTGAATAACCACTTTTTAAACCCTCAGAGTGACCAAAATTGCCATTTTTACAGAGTTTTGATTACTCAAAAGCTTCAATTTTTACCCCTTTGAGGCACAGAAATGACTTTAAACACACTTATTTTAGTTGACAAAGTCATTATTCACATCCAACAGTCATTTAGAGTCAAAAGATTAAATGTTAAAATTTCATCCATATTGACCATTTTGGGATCGTTCGACATGTCCGGAATCATCGTTTTTCATCCGAAAATTGATTTTTTGGACTGTACCAAAAATGATTCAAAATGTCAATTGGATCGTGCCTCATTATGAATAACCACTTTTTAAACCCTCTCAGTGACCAAAATTGCCTATTTTACAGAGTTTTGCTTACACAAAAGCTTCAATTTTGACCCGTTTCAGGCACAGAAATGACTTTAAACACACTTATTTTAGTTGACAAAGTCATTATTCACATCCAACAGTCATTTAGAGTCAAAAGATTAAATGTTAAAATTTCATCCATATTGACCATTTTGGGATCGTTCGACATGTCCGGAGTCATTGTTTTTCATCCGAAAATTGATTTTTTGGACTGTACCAAAAATGATTCAAAATGTCAATTGGATCGTGCCTCATGTTGAATAACCACTTTTTAAACCCTCACAGTGACCAAAATTGCCATTTTTACAGAGTTTTGATTACTCAAAAGCTTCAATTTTGACCCATTTCAGGCACAGAAATGACTTTAAACACACTTATTTTAGTTGACAAAGTCATAATTCACATCCAACAGTCATTTACAGTCAAAAGATTAAATGTTAAAATTTCATCCATATTGACCATTTTGGGATCGTTCGACATGTCCGGAGTCATCGTTTTTCATCCGAAAATTGATTTTTTGGACTGTACCAAAAATGATTCAAAATGTCAATTGGATCGTGCCTCATGTTGAATAACCACTTTTTAAACCCTCACAGTGACCAAAATTGCCATTTTTACAGAGTTTTGCTTACTCAAAAGCTTCAATTTTGACCCATTTCAGGCACAGAAATGACTTTAAACACACTTATTTTAGTTGACAAAGTCATAATTCACATCCAACAGTCATTTACAGTCAAAAGATTAAATGTTAAAATTTCATCCATATTGACCATTTTGGGATCGTTCGATATGTCCGGAGTCATCGTTTTTCATCCGAAAATTGATTTTTTGGACTGTACCAAAAATGATTCAAAATGTCAATTGGATCGTGCCTCATGTTGAATAACCACTTTTTAAACCCTCACAGTGACCAAAATTGCCATTTTTACAGAGTTTTGCTTACTCAAAAGCTTCAATTTTGACCCATTTCAGGCACAGAAATGACTTTAAACACACTTATTTTAGTTGACAAAGTCATAATTCACATCCAACAGTCATTTACAGTCAAAAGATTAAATGTTAAAATTTCATCCATATTGACCATTTTGGGATCGTTCGACATGTCCGGAGTCATCGTTTTTCATCCGAAAATAGATTTTTTGGACTGTACCAAAAATGATTCAAAATGTCAATTGGATCATGCCTCATGTTGAATAACCACTTTTTAAACCCTCACAGTGACCAAAATTGCCATTTTTACAGAGTTTTGCTTACTCAAAAGCTTCAATTTTGACCCATTTCAGGCACAGAAATGACTTTAAACTCACTTATTTTAGTTGACAAAGTCATAATTCACATCCAACAGTCATTTACAGTCAAAAGATTAAATGTTAACATTTCATCCATATTGACCATTTTGGGATCGTTCGACATGTCCGGAGTCATCGTTTTTCATCCGAAAATTGATTTTTTGGACTGTACCAAAAATGATTCAAAATGTCAATTGGATCGTGCCTCATGTTGAATAACCACTTTTTAAACCCTCACAGTGACCAAAATTGCCATTTTTACAGAGTTTTGATTACTCAAAAGCTTCAATTTTTACCCCTTTGAGGTACAGAAATGACTTTAAACACACTTATTTTAGTTGACAAAGTCATAATTCACATCCAACAGTCATTTACAGTCAAAAGATTAAATGTTAAAATTTCATCCATATTGACCATTTTGGGATCGTTCGACATGTCCGGAGTCATCGTTTTTCATCCGAAAATTGATTTTTTGGACTGTACCAAAAATGATTCAAAATGTCAATTGGATCGTGCCTCATGTTGAATAACCACTTTTTAAACCCTCACAGTGACCAAAATTGCCATTTTTACAGAGTTTTGATTACTCAAAAGCTTCAATTTTGACCCATTTCAGGCACAGAAATGACTTTAAACACACTTTTTTCAGTTGACAAAGTCATAATTCACATCCAACAGTCATTTACAGTCAAAAGATTAAATGCTAAAATTTCATCCATATTGACCATTTTGGGATTGTTCGACATGTCCGGAGTCATCGTTTTTCATCCGAAAATTGATTTTTTGGACTGTACCAAAAATGATTCAAAATGTCAATTGGATCGTGCCTCATGTTGAATAACCACTTTTTAAACCCTCACAGTGACCAAAATTGCCATTTTTACAGAGTTTTGCTTACTCAAAAGCTTCAATTTTGACCCATTTCAGGCACAGAAATGACTTTAAACACACTTATTTTAGTTGACAAAGTCATAATTCACATCCAACAGTCATTTACAGTCAAAAGATTAAATGTTAAAATTTCATCCATATTGACCATTTTGGGATCGTTCGATATGTCCGGAGTCATCGTTTTTCATCCGAAAATTGATTTTTTGGACTGTACCAAAAATGATTCAAAATGTCAATTGGATCGTGCCTCATGTTGAATAACCACTTTTTAAACCCTCACAGTGACCAAAATTGCCATTTTTACAGAGTTTTGCTTACTCAAAAGCTTCAATTTTGACCCATTTCAGGCACAGAAATGACTTTAAACACACTTATTTTAGTTGACAAAGTCATAATTCACATCCAACAGTCATTTACAGTCAAAAGATTAAATGTTAAAATTTCATCCATATTGACCATTTTGGGATCGTTCGACATGTCCGGAGTCATCGTTTTTCATCCGAAAATTGATTTTTTGGACTGTACCAAAAATGATTCAAAATGTCAATTGGATCATGCCTCATGTTGAATAACCACTTTTTAAACCCTCACAGTGACCAAAATTGCCATTTTTACAGAGTTTTGCTTACTCAAAAGCTTCAATTTTGACCCATTTCAGGCACAGAAATGACTTTAAACACACTTATTTTAGTTGACAAAGTCATAATTCACATCCAACAGTCATTTACAGTCAAAAGATTAAATGTTAACATTTCATCCATATTGACCATTTTGGGATCGTTCGACATGTCCGGAGTCATCGTTTTTCATCCGAAAATTGATTTTTTGGACTGTACCAAAAATGATTCAAAATGTCAATTGGATCGTGCCTCATGTTGAATAACCACTTTTTAAACCCTCACAGTGACCAAAATTGCCATTTTTACAGAGTTTTGATTACTCAAAAGCTTCAATTTTTACCCCTTTGAGGCACAGAAATGACTTTAAACACACTTATTTTAGTTGACAAAGTCATAATTCACATCCAACAGTCATTTACAGTCAAAAGATTAAATGTTAAAATTTCATCCATATTGACCATTTTGGGATCGTTCGACATGTCTGGAGTCATCGTTTTTCATCCGAAAATTGATTTTTTGGACTGTACCAAAAATGATTCAAAATGTCAATTGGATCGTGCCTCATGTTGAATAACCACTTTTTAAACCCTCAGAGTGACCAAAATTGCCATTTTTACAGAGTTTTGATTACTCAAAAGCTTCAATTTTTACCCCTTTGAGGCACAGAAATGACTTTAAACACACTTATTTTAGTTGACAAAGTCATAATTCACATCCAAAAGTCATTTACAGTCAAAAGATTAAATGTTAAAATTTCATCCATATTGACCATTTTGGGATCGTTCGACATGTCCGGAGTCATCGTTTTTCATCCGAAAATTGATTTTTTGGACTGTACCAAAAATGATTCAAAATGTCAATTGGATCGTGCCTCATTTTGAATAACCACTTTTTAAACCCTCACAGTGACCAAAATTGCCAATTTTACAGAGTTTTGCTTACACAAAAGCTTCAATTTTGACCCGTTTCAGGCACAGAAATGACTTTAAACACACTTATCTTTGTTGACAAAGTCATTATTCACATCCAACAGTCATTTAGAGTCAAAGGATTAAATGTTAAAATTTCATCCATATTGACCATTTTGGGATCGTTCGACATGTCCGGAGTCATCGTTTTTCATCCGAAAATTGATTTTTTGGACTGTACCAAAAATGATTCAAAATGTCAATTGGATCGTGCCTCATTATGAATAACCACTTTTTAAACCCTCTCAGTGACCAAAATTGCCAATTTTACACAGTTTTGCTTACTCAAAAGCTTCAATTTTGACCCATTTCAGGCACAGAAATGACTTTAAACACACTTATTTTAGTTGACAAAGTCATAATTCACATCCAACAGTCATTTACAGTCAAAAGATTAAATGTTAAAATTTCATCCATATTGACCATTTTGGGATCGTTCGACATGTCCGGAGTCATCGTTTTTCATCCGAAAATTGATTTTTTGGACTGTACCAAAAATGATTCAAAATGTCAATTGGATCGTGCCTCATTATGAATAACCACTTTTTAAACCCTCTCAGTGACCAAAATTGCCAATTTTACAGAGTTTTGCTTACACAAAAGCTTCAATTTTGACCCGTTTCAGGCACAGAAATGACTTTAAACACACTTATTTTAGTTGACAAAGCCATAATTCACATCCAACAGTCATTTAGAGTCAAAAGATTAAATGTTAAAATTTCATCATTATAGACCATTTTGGGAACGTTCGACAGGTCCGGAGTCATCGTTTTTCGTCTGAAAATTGATTTTTTGGACTGTACCAAAAATGATTCAAAATGTCAATTGGATCGTGCCTCATGTTGAATAACCACTTTTTAAACCCTCAGAGTGACCAAAATTGCCATTTTTACAGAGTTTTGATTACTCAAAAGCTTCAATTTTTACCCCTTTGAGGCACAGAAATGACTTTAAACACACTTATTTTAGTTGACAAAGTCATAATTCACATCCAACAGTCATTTACAGTCAAAAGATTAAATGTTAAAATTTCATCCATATTGACCATTTTGGGATCGTTCGACATGTCCGGAGTCATCGTTTTTCATCCGAAAATTGATTTTTTGGACTGTACCAAAAATGATTCAAAATGTCAATTGGATCGTGCCTCATTTTGAATAACCACTTTTTAAACCCTCACAGTGACCAAAATTGCCAATTTTACAGAGTTTTGCTTACACAAAAGCTTCAATTTTGACCCGTTTCAGGCACAGAAATGACTTTAAACACACTTATCTTAGTTGACAAAGTCATTATTCACATCCAACAGTCATTTAGAGTCAAAGGATTAAATGTTAAAATTTCATCCATATTGACCATTTTGGGATCGTTCGACATGTCCGGAGTCATCGTTTTTCATCCGAAAATTGATTTTTTGGACTGTACCAAAAATGATTCAAAATGTCAATTGGATCGTGCCTCATTATGAATAACCACTTTTTAAACCCTCTCAGTGACCAAAATTGCCTATTTTACAGAGTTTTGCTTACACAAAAGCTTCAATTTTGACCCGTTTCAGGCACAGAAATGACTTTAAACACACTTATTTTAGTTGACAAAGTCATTATTCACATCCAACAGTCATTTAGAGTCAAAAGATTAAATGTTAAAATTTCATCCATATTGACCATTTTGGGATCGTTCGACATGTCCGGAGTCATCGTTTTTCATCCGAAAATTGATTTTTTGGACTGTACCAAAAATGATTCAAAATGTCAATTGGATCGTGCCTCATGTTGAATAACCACTTTTTAAACCCTCACAGTGACCAAAATTGCCATTTTTACAGAGTTTTGATTACTCAAAAGCTTCAATTTTGACCCATTTCAGGCACAGAAATGACTTTAAACACACTTATTTTAGTTGACAAAGTCATAATTCACATCCAACAGTCATTTACAGTCAAAAGATTAAATGTTAAAATTTCATCCATATTGACCATTTTGGGATCGTTCGACATGTCCGGAGTCATCGTTTTTCATCCGAAAATTGATTTTTTGGACTGTACCAAAAATGATTCAAAATGTCAATTGGATCGTGCCTCATGTTGAATAACCACTTTTTAAACCCTCACAGTGACCAAAATTGCCATTTTTACAGAGTTTTGCTTACTCAAAAGCTTCAATTTTGACCCATTTCAGGCACAGAAATGACTTTAAACACACTTATTTTAGTTGACAAAGTCATAATTCACATCCAACAGTCATTTACAGTCAAAAGATTAAATGTTAAAATTTCATCCATATTGACCATTTTGGGATCGTTCGATATGTCCGGAGTCATCGTTTTTCATCCGAAAATTGATTTTTTGGACTGTACCAAAAATGATTCAAAATGTCAATTGGATCGTGCCTCATGTTGAATAACCACTTTTTAAACCCTCACAGTGACCAAAATTGCCATTTTTACAGAGTTTTGCTTACTCAAAAGCTTCAATTTTGACCCATTTCAGGCACAGAAATGACTTTAAACACACTTATTTTAGTTGACAAAGTCATATGGCTGAGATACCCGCCACCCCCTCTCAACACAATCCCCAAAGGAGGGAAACCGGAAACAGTTCTTGAAGTTTTTGGAAGAGGGAGGGAGTGACCCTCCCGGCCGTATTTATTAAAACAAAATTAAAACATTAAACAGTTTCATATTAATGTACAATTTCATTACCACATTGCGATGTTTGGCTAACCTTAACAGATTCTCTAATACAGAGGTTCTCCTAGCCGAACTAACATCCTACAAACATTTACTTGAAATTATGAAATTGTACATCCTAACGTTTAAGGGCCAACGGCAAGGTCGTAACCGGTGTCAAGATCCCTAACCAGAAATACCCCCCCCACTGGTGAGGGGCGACAGCACTGAGGCGTACTTCAAGTGCAACTACCAATTTCCCTTTGACTTGACGGGGCACCAATAAAACTCAACGCCACTTAAAGGTCGTTCGAGGACTCGTGTGAGGTATCTAGAAGGTAGCGTAGACCCCCCCCCAAACCCCGCACAACTTACCACATCTGCCGTCGCAGACGTCACTGGCCCCGGGAAATTCCCCAGGAGGGGGCTGTAACCCCTCCTACACAGGAAGGGGCCTTGACCGCCTTTCCTTTTCTTTCGGCGACCCATCCTTAGAAGGGACCGCCTCCCCATGGAGGGGCCGATGGCCACCTCTCCCGAGCGCTCCCATCCGTGTTGGGTGACGCCCACTCATAGGGATCTTCCAATTAGTGCTCACCGATCATGACCTTACCGCCCGACCAAATAAATACGACAATGCTAACTAATCCTATCAAACTAAAAATACATTGGCATTACGACCATATTAAAAGAAAATAAATGAATTTCTTTAATCACAAGACATAAATGAAATAGACCATTCTTTATTACACACTCAAAATCAACACGATAATACCACGACCTGTAAACGAAATAGAATTATTCATTAACTTTTATTCAAAACAACTGGCTGTCATCAGGGGCTGGTGGGTGGGTCAAAATTGGCTCTTCGGTCCGTCTCGAGCTCACGTGCAGCGAGGAGGTGCAGCTTCAGAGCACAGGAACAAGAGGATGCCTTCTGGTCTTGCGTCCCCTTTTATCCGTCTTCAGGGCGGGCGTAAACCCGCCCCTGCCTGCCCCGAGGGCGTGGTCAGCCGCGTCAGTGTCTAGGCCAGCCCACTCTAGGGCGGGAAAAAGCGCGCCCCGGCTACGCCGCTTCGGGCATACCAGCCGAGACACGCTTCCCGCCCAAGATGGCTTCCCGGGGGGATCGAGGTACTCTGCCATACGTGCGGGGGGACCGAGTGGTCGCCCCTTTCCATATGGCTGAGATACCCGCCACCCCCTCTCAACACAATCCCCAAAGGAGGGAAACCGGAAACAGTTCTTGAAGTTTTTGGAAGAGGGAGGGAGTGACCCTCCCGGCCGTATTTATTAAAACAAAATTAAAACATTAAACAGTTTCATATTAATGTACAATTTCATTACCACATTGCGATGTTTGGCTAACCATAACAGATTCTCTAATACAGAGGTTCTCCTAGCGGAACTAACATCCTACAAACATTTACTTGAAATTATGAAATTGTACATCCTAACGTTTAAGGGCCAACGGCAAGGTCGTAACCGGTGTCAAGATCCCTAACCAGAAATACCCCCCCCACTGGTGAGGGGCGACAGCACTGAGGCGTACTTCAAGTGCAACTACCAATTTCCCTTTGACTTGACGGGGGCACCAATAAAACTCGACGCCACTTAAAGGTCGTTCGAGGACTCGTGTGAGGTATCTAGAAGGTAGCGTAGACCCCCCCCCCCAAACCCCGCACAACTTACCACATCTGCCGTCGCAGACGTCACTGGCCCCGGGAAATTCCCCAGGAGGGGGCTGTAACCCCTCCTACACAGGAAGGGGCCTTGACCGCCTTTCCTTTTCTTTCGGCGACCCATCCTTAGAAGGGACCGCCTCCCCATTGAGGGGCCTATGGCCACCTCTGCCGAGCGCTCCCATCCGTGTTGGGTGACGCCCACTCATAGGGATCTTCCAATTAGTGCTCACCGATCATGACCTTACCGCCACAGGCCGGATAGTTGACCGGCTATCCGGACCCCCCACAAAGCTCCTACCTAAAGGTCATGTTCTAACGTTTTTAACAATGCTAAGAAGTCTCCTATGAGTAACTCATTCCCCACCCGAGACAAATGCACACCATCCCCCAAATACATACTGTCATCATTAATACAGCCATGCGAAATAGAATGCAATGTCCTGGAACGGAACAACCTACTCACTTTGTTATTAATCTTTCTCACAGAGTGATTCAAAGCAGGAACAGAAATAGCCCCTCGCCACACCTTTCGTGGGATCATATGGGACCATGCAATTGTGCACCCCGGAACTCTCCTCTCCAACCAACTTACAGTGGAAAGCATTGCCTCCAGGAGAAGTCGTCTACCGGTGGTGACCAAATCATTGCCCCCCAGATGTACTATGACTATAGACGGCGGTGACCTCGTCCGCCCTAACAAACCCTCGAAAAATGCTTGAAACTGGTCAATACAGAGACCGCCTCTTCCGTAGAAGGATACACTGTACCCGTATTCCCCAGCTACGTGAATCATGTCACCTGCTTTGAATACGTCCGCGGCCCGCCTCACGTATGAGTGGCCCACGACCCACACCTCCTTTTTCACAGCCGGTGATGTCTGACCGCTGGCCCGGTGTTGGGTCGACTGCATAGTCCGCCCCGCCTCGTAGGCTTGCGCAACTGAAAACCAAACAAAGAGAAGAAGCGTGAGTACATCATTACAGCTTCACAACATGTGCAACCGCACATACCTCTTATAACACTTAGAGGACCAACGCCCCACTCGTTTCACTTGTTCAACATTAAGACACCTAGCTGCAGCTTCCGTAGCAGCCCCTATCCGAAAGGAATGGGTCCCAAACTCGCCCGGGTTCAAGCCCGCAGCGGCAATTGACATCGCAAGCACCCGCTGAAACTGAAATTTCGTCAGTGGGGTGGCGTCCGCGTGTCTCAACAAGGTCCCCCCCCATGATGCCACCCTTCGTGCTAGGTAGTCTTCTAAACACTTTACCGGACACATGGAGGACCCGGGAATCCTGCGTATGATTACGCAGTCACCCATCCCATCTTGATCGGTCTTGGACCTGACAAAGGAGACAGTCATTATCTCTCCTCTGATCTGAACGTGTTCCTGGCACAAACCCCCTGTCACATCCCGTTTGTTCCTTGCCACCAGTTCGCTTACCCGCATCGCCCCATGAAATGCCAGCGTAAAAGCGGCTCGGAACAACACCGTCTCAAACTGAGATGAACATGTGGCAGGGAGTGTGGCCAACAACTGGGCCAACCTATCCAAACCTATCGGGCGCCTCTCATCTACTCTGCGACCCTCAAGGTGTTGCCACCCACGCAGCGCTTTCTGTACAACGAAAGACGCTGTCGGGTCCTGGATACCATGAGCCCTGGCAACAAAGGAAATGGCAGCACGATGCCTCTGGGCCGTAGCCACCGATTTCCCAGCCCTACGTAAGGACATCAGAAAATTCACTACCCATTCCTCGTGGCCCCAAAGCCCCTCTCTATCAGGCCCCAACAAGGCTAAATAGGACCGAAACGCCCCTTCATATGCCTTCCTTGTCCTTGGTGCTAGGCTCTCTCCCACGAGGTGACGAAGTTCGGGGCACCGAGAGACCAGAGAGCTTCGGGAAAGGGTGCCGGCTCTGGGTCCGCTGTGGGAAGGAAACCCGAGAAAGCCTGCATACGAAAACGAGACAGTGCATCAGCCGCCTGATTCATCACCCCCGGGACATGTTTTGCTCTGAATAGCACATTCAGTTGCATACACAGTAAAACAATTTCTTTGAGCAATCGTAAAATCAGTTTACATCGTGCTGCCTGGCTATTGATGCACTCGACCACGGTCATATTGTCAGACCAAAATACCACAGAGTGATCTTTGAACCCTTCGGGCCAGGTTCTCAGGGCCACCAAAATGGGGAAAAGTTCCAGGAAAGCAATATTACTTGTCAGTCCATTGTCATGCCACCATGCCGGCCATCTTTGTGCCGACCATTTTGTGCCGAAGATGGCACCAAAACCTATGCTACCTGCCGAATCTGTCCATAGCCCCAGCTCTTCAGAGGACACGGCCGGTTTGTTCCAGACAACTCGACCATTAAAATCCGCCAGAAATGCTAACAAAATGCGCATGTCCTGGCGGACCTCAGCCGATAGTCTCGTGCGATGATGACCCTCCTTTAGGCCGACCATAGCTTGGGCAATAGAACGGGAAAAGGGGCGGGCCATCGGTATAACCCTCAGGACGAAATTCAACTGTCCCACCAACTGCTGTAATTGATGCAGCGTAACCTTAGATCCATTTATACACATTTGCAGGGCTGCCCTGAACTTCCCCACTTTGTCAGCTGGTAAACGAAAACAACCCTCACTGGAGTCTAACTCGATCCCCAGGAACTCGAGGCAAGTCGCAGGACCCACCGTCTTACCTGGTGCCAATGGCACACCAAACTGCTTCATTAACACACAAAATTCGGCCAAGGCCTGGCCACACTCGAGATCCCCGGCTGCCCCAAGGAACAGAAAATCATCAAGGTAATGCATTACATGTTTGGAAACCCGTCCTCTTTGTGAAGACCCATTGTAGAAAACTACTGAATTTCTCGAAATAGGCACAAGATATAGAGCACCCCATCGGCATACACCTATCCATGTAATAATGGCCCTGAAACATGAAACCTAGGAGACGCTGGTCGTCTGGGTGTACCGGGAGCAATCGGAACGCTGACTCGATATCTGACTTCGCCATCAGCGCCCCGGGCCCCAGGCGATTCAAAATGGCTACGGCCTCATCGAAGGATGCGTACCGCACCGAACACACTTCTGGGTCTATTGCATCGTTTACAGAAAGACCACGTGGAGCTGATAAATTATGAATCAGTCGGAACTCACCCGGGTCCTTCTTGGGGACCACCCCTAAAGGGGAACAAACAAAATTCTGCACCGGGGGTACACTAAACGGGCCGGCAACCCGACCTCGACTAACCTCTTTCCGGATCTTATCCTGTACCACGGTCGTATGCTGCAGGACCGAAAGTTGATTTTTACACTTCTCCACACCCTGAAAGTCCCCTACTGGGATGCGGAAACCATACGAGAACCCGTTCCGCAGCACCCCAGCAGAAGTACGATCCGGGTATTCACTGAGCCAGGGAATCATCGCCAAGGTATCAATCGGGGTAGGTAAAGGCGCCCCTCGGACTATGTTAGACCTGTTTGGCGCCTCCTCTACCGCCGTTATCACCCGTTTTGGCTCTGCACGTGGACTCAGGATGGGACGACCCGCACCCACTACATTCGTGTTTAAATTTACACGATCCCTGGGGCCTAGTACATTTACCTCTGTTGAAATTCCAGCAGAACCCCCTTTTCCCTGTATTGCTGGCAGGTCTCGAGTAATCGTCGGTACCCGTACCTGATCGAAAGGGCGTCCCCGCATATTGGCGGGAGGATTCGCCAACATTACTCCCTACCAATGGCATTCTCAACATACCTGTCTCCTTCATTTTATCCCATGTCAAAGAATCGTAACAATCCCATGTTAAGCTTTTATTATGCTCTTTAGCCTTTCTAAAAAGATTATCGTAGCAGAACCAATGGTTACCCTGGTGTGACGTCGAGTACCCCATAATTCGCGACTGATAGGTCGGCAACTCGGAAAGCAACTCGGGCCTACGTTCTCCCAAGATCGACGTAAAAATCCCCCATGCATTGCCCCAATTGCCAATATTCTCATTCACTTTAAAGGCGGCCATTTTTGCCCGCCAAACACTCGGATGCATGAGGTCTTTCTGGCCCTTAACATGCTCCACCTCATAATGATCAACAAGCAACGAGAAGATGTTCACATATTCCCCTGCCCAAATCTTCTCTTTAATTGCCAAAGGCACATGTTGACCCAACCTTTCTCTACGAGAGGGTGCTGACTCATCCCTCGCAATCGGCAATGGCCGCTTACCTGCACCGGACGCTGCCTCTGCGGTCGTAATCGTCCCTTGTGGCTTGTCACCTACTGCAGCCGGCACGGACACCTTGGCTGCATCCCGTTTCTCGCGCAATTGCTTCATCAGCGCCTGCGCGTCGACAGCCGTGGCGCCCTCGCTACTTTCGCCCAACCACGCTGTAAGTTGTGCTGCCAGCTCGGGCGGCATATCTTCATTGGACACCGGGGTGACCACCACGGGAATCGGATTCCCCTCCACGGGTACTGGGGCTGGCGCTTCGAGCGGGGTACGGGGAACCGGGACGTCTCCCCCAGCCGGTCCCCTCCTTGGCCTCTTGGCTCTCCCTCCTGGGGCTGCTCCAGCCGAAGGACGTTCCGGCCCCCCTTCCCCCTCTCTCTCCGCCACCCGCTTCTTCAGCTCGGTCATCTCCTTCATGAGGACCCGAAGCATCTGTTCGGTCGTCATTCTCTTTCCGCCTTTCTTGGGCATTTCTCCGACAGAGTATCTGTAAGACAAAAGAAAGATTAAAACGCTCAAAATTGGCTCTTCGTTCCGTCTCGAGCTCACGTGCAGCGAGGAGGTGCAGCTTCAGAGCACAGGAACAAGAGGATGCCTTCTGGTCTTGCGTCCCCTTTTATCCGTCTTCAGGGCGGGCGTAAACCCGCCCCTGCCTGCCCCGAGGGCGTGGTCAGCCGCGTCAGTGTCTAGGCCAGCCCACTCTAGGGCGGGAAAAAGCGCGCCCCGGCTACGCCGCTTCGGGCATACCAGCCGAGACACGCTTCCCGCCCAAGATGGCTTCCCGGGGGGATCGAGGTACTCTGCCATACGTGCGGGGGGACCGAGTGGTCGCCCCTTTCCATAATTCACACCCAACAGTCATTTACAGTCAAAAGATTAAATGTTAAAATTTCATCCATTTTGACCATTTTGGGATCATTCGACATGTCCGGAGTCATCGTTTTTCATCCGAAAATTGATTTTTTGAACTGTACCAAAAATGATTCAAAATGTCAATTGGATCGTGCCTCATGTTGAATAACCACTTTTTAAACCCTCACAGTGACCAAAATTGCCAATTTTACACAGTTTTGCTTACTCAAAAGCTTCAATTTTGACCCATTTCAGGCACAGAAATGACTTTAAACACACTTATTTTAGTTGACAAAGCCATAATTCACATCCAACAGTCATTTAGAGTCAAAAGATTAAATGTTAAAATTTCATCATTATAGACCATTTTGGGAACGTTCGACAGGTCCGGTGTCATCGTTTTTCATCCGAAAATTGATTTTTTGGACTGTACCAAAAATGATTCAAAATGTCAATTGGATCGTGCCTCATGTTGAATAACCACTTTTTAAACCCTCAGAGTGACCAAAATTGCCATTTTTACAGAGTTTTGATTACTCAAAAGCTTCAATTTTGACCCATTTCAGGCACAGAAATGACTTTAAACACACTTTTTTCAGTTGACAAAGTCATAATTCACATCCAACAGTCATTTACAGTCAAAAGATTAAATGTTAAAATTTCATCCATATTGACCATTTTGGGATCGTTCGACATGTCCGGAGTCATCGTTTTTCATCCGAAAATTGATTTTTTGGACTGTACCAAAAATGATTCAAAATGTCAATTGGATCGTGCCTCATTTTGAATAACCACTTTTTAAACCCTCACAGTGACCAAAATTGCCAATTTTACAGAGTTTTGCTTACACAAAAGCTTCAATTTTGACCCGTTTCAGGCACAGAAATGACTTTAAACACACTTATTTTAGTTGACAAAGTCATTATTCACATCCAGCAGTCATTTAGAGTCAAAAGATTAAATGTTAAAATGTCATCCATATTGACCATTTTGGGATCGTTCGACATGTCCTGAGTCATCGTTTTTCATCCGAAAATTGATGTTTTGGACTGTACCAAAAATGATTCAAAATGTCAATTGGATCGTGCGTCATGTTGAATAACCACTTTTTAAACCCTCACAGTGACCAAAATTGCCATTTTTACAGAGTTTTGATTACTCAAAAGCTTCAATTTTTACCCCTTTGAGGCACAGAAATGACTTTAAACACACTTATTTTAGTTGACAAAGTCATAATTCACATCCAACAGTCATTTACAGTCAAAAGATTAAATGTTAAAATTTCATCCATATTGACCATTTTGGGATCGTTCGACATGTCCGGAGTCATCGTTTTTCATCCGAAAATTGATTTTTTGAACTGTACCAAAAATGATTCAAAATGTCAATTGGATCGTGCCTCATGTTGAATAACCACTTTTTAAACTCTCACAGTGACCATAATTGCCAATTTTACACAGTTTTGCTTACTCAAAAGCTTCAATTTTGACCCATTTCAGGCACAGAAATGACTTTAAACACACTTATTTTAGTTGACAAAGCCATAATTCACATCCAACAGTCATTTAGAGTCAAAAGATTAAATGTTAAAATTTCATCATTATAGACCATTTTGGGAACGTTCGACAGGTCCGGAGTCATCGTTTTTCATCCGAAAATTGAGTTTTTGGACTGTACCAAAAATGATTCAAAATGTCAATTGGATCGTGCCTCATGTTGAATAACCACTTTTTAAACCCTCACAGTGACCAAAATTGCCATTTTTACAGAGTTTTGATTAATCAAAAGCTTCAATTTTGACCCATTTCAGGCACAGAAATGACTTTAAACACACTTTTTTCAGTTGACAAAGTCATAATTCACATCCAACAGTCATTTACAGTCAAAAGATTAAATGTTAAAATTTCATCCATATTGACCATTTTGGGATCGTTCGACATGTCCGGAGTCATCGTTTTTCATCCGAAAATTGATTTTTTGAACTGTACCAAAAATGATTCAAAATGTCAATTGGATCGTGCCTCATGTTGAATAACCACTTTTTAAACCCTCACAGTGACCAAAATTGCCAATTTTACACAGTTTTGCTTACTCAAAAGCTTCAATTTTGACCCATTTCAGGCACAGAAATGACTTTAAACACACTTATTTTAGTTGACAAAGCCATAATTCACATCCAACAGTCATTTAGAGTCAAAAGATTAAATGTTAAAATTTCATCATTATAGACCATTTTGGGAACGTTCGACAGGTCCGGAGTCATCGTTTTTCATCCGAAAATTGATTTTTTGGACTGTACCAAAAATGATTCAAAATGTCAATTGGATCGTGCCTCATGTTGAATAACCACTTTTTAAACCCTCACAGTGACCAAAATTGCCATTTTTACAGAGTTTTGATTACTCAAAAGCTTCAATTTTGACCCATTTCAGGCACAGAAATGACTTTAAACACACTTTTTTCAGTTGACAAAGTCATAATTCACATCCAACAGTCATTTACAGTCAAAAGATTAAATGTTAAAATTTCATCCATATTGACCATTTTGGGATCGTTCGACATGTCCGGAGTCATCGTTTTTCATCCGAAAATTGATTTTTTGGACTGTACCAAAAATGATTCAAAATGTCAATTGGATCGTGCCTCATTTTGAATAACCACTTTTTAAACCCTCACAGTGACCAAAATTGCCAATTTTACAGAGTTTTGCTTACACAAAAGCTTCAATTTTGACCCGTTTCAGGCACAGAAATGACTTTAAACACACTTATTTTAGTTGACAAAGTCATTATTCACATCCAACAGTCATTTAGAGTCAAAAGATTAAATGTTAAAATTTCATCCATATTGACCATTTTGGGATCGTTCGACATGTCCGGAGTCATCGTTTTTCATCCGAAAATTGATTTTTTGGACTGTACCAAAAATGATTCAAAATGTCAATTGGATCGTGCCTCATGTTGAATAACCACTTTTTAAACCCTCACAGTGACCAAAATTGCCATTTTTACACAGTTTTGCTTACTCAAAAGCTTCAATTTTGACCCATTTCAGGCACAGAAATGACTTTAAACACACTTATTTTAGTTGACAAAGTCATAATTCACATCCAACAGTCATTTACAGTCAAAAGATTAAATGTTAACATTTCATCCATATTGACCATTTTGGGATCGTTCAACATGTCCGGAGTCAGCGTTTTTCATCCGAAAATTGATTTTTTGGACTGTACCAAAAATGATTCAAAATGTCAATTGGATCGTGCCTCATGTTGAATAACCACTTTTTAAACCCTCACAGTGACCAAAATTGCCATTTTTACAGAGTTTTGATTACTCAAAAGCTTCAATTTTTACCCCTTTGAGGCACAGAAATGACTTTAAACACACTTATTTTAGTTGACAAAGTCATAATTCACATCCAACAGTCATTTACAGTCAAAAGATTAAATGTTAAAATTTCATCCATATTGACCATTTTGGGATCGTTCGACATGTCCGGAGTCATCGTTTTTCATCCGAAAATTGATTTTTTGGACTGTACCAAAAATGATTCAAAATGTCAATTGGATCGTGCCTCATGTTGAATAACCACTTTTTAAACCCTCACAGTGACCAAAATTGCCATTTTTACAGAGTTTTGATTACTCAAAAGCTTCAATTTTGACCCATTTCAGGCACAGAAATGACTTTAAACACACTTTTTTCAGTTGACAAAGTCATAATTCACATCCAACAGTCATTTACAGTCAAAAGATTAAATGTTAAAATTTCATCCATATTGACCATTTTGGGATCGTTCGACATGTCCGGAGTCATCGTTTTTCATCCGAAAATTGATTTTTTGGACTGTACCAAAAATGATTCAAAATGTCAATTGGATCGTGCCTCATTTTGAATAACCCCTTTTTAAACCCTCACAGTGACCAAATTTGCCAATTTACAGAGTTTTGCTTACACAAAAGCTTCAATTTTGACCCGTTTCAGGCACAGAAATGACTTTAAACACACTTATTTTAGTTGACAAAGTCATTATTCACATCCAGCAGTCATTTAGAGTCAAAAGATTAAATGTTAAAATGTCATCCATATTGACCATTTTGGGATCGTTCGACATGTCCTGAGTCATCGTTTTTCATCCGAAAATTGATGTTTTGGACTGTACCAAAAATGATTCAAAATGTCAATTGGATCGTGCGTCATGTTGAATAACCACTTTTTAAACCCTCACAGTGACCAAAATTGCCATTTTTACAGAGTTTTGATTACTCAAAAGCTTCAATTTTTACCCCTTTGAGGCACAGAAATGACTTTAAACACACTTATTTTAGTTGACAAAGTCATAATTCACATCCAACAGTCATTTACAGTCAAAAGATTAAATGTTAAAATTTCATCCATATTGACCATTTTGGGATCGTTCGACATGTCCGGAGTCATCGTTTTTCATCCGAAAATTGATTTTTTGAACTGTACCAAAAATGATTCAAAATGTCAATTGGATCGTGCCTCATGTTGAATAACCACTTTTTAAACTCTCACAGTGACCATAATTGCCAATTTTACACAGTTTTGCTTACTCAAAAGCTTCAATTTTGACCCATTTCAGGCACAGAAATGACTTTAAACACACTTATTTTAGTTGACAAAGCCATAATTCACATCCAACAGTCATTTAGAGTCAAAAGATTAAATGTTAAAATTTCATCATTATAGACCATTTTGGGAACGTTCGACAGGTCCGGAGTCATCGTTTTTCATCCGAAAATTGAGTTTTTGGACTGTACCAAAAATGATTCAAAATGTCAATTGGATCGTGCCTCATTTTGAATAACCACTTTTTAAACCCTCACAGTGACCAAAATTGCCATTTTACAGAGTTTTGATTACTCAAAAGCTTCAATTTTTACCCCTTTGAGGCACAGAAATGACTTTAAACACACTTATTTTAGTTGACAAAGTCATAATTCACATCCAACAGTCATTTACAGTCAAAAGATTAAATGTTAAAATTTCATCCATATTGACCATTTTGGGATCGTTCGACATGTCCGGAGTCATCGTTTTTCATCCGAAAATTGATTTTTTGGACTGTACCAAAAATGATTCAAAATGTCAATTGGATCGTGCCTCATGTTGAATAACCACTTTTTAAACCCTCACAGTGACCAAAATTGCCATTTTTACAGAGTTTTGATTACTCAAAAGCTTCAATTTTGACCCATTTCAGGCACAGAAATGACTTTAAACACACTTTTTTCAGTTGACTAAGTCATAATTCACATCCAACAGTCATTTACGGTCAAAAGATTAAATGTTAAAATTTCATCCATATTGACCATTTTGGGATCGTTCGACATGTCCGGAGTCATCGTTTTTCATCCAAAAATTGATTTTTTGGACTGTACCAAAAATGATTCAAAATGTCAATTGGATCGTGCCTCATTTTGAATAACCACTTTTTAAACCCTCACAGTGACCAAAATTGCCAATTTTACAGAGTTTTGCTTACTCAAAAGCTTCAATTTTGACCCATTTCAGGCACAGAAATGACTTTAAACACACTTATTTTAGTTGACAAAGTCATAATTCACATCCAACAGTCATTTACAGTCAAAAGATTAAATGTTAAAATTTCATCCATATTGACCATTTTGGGATCGTTCGACATGTCCGGAGTCATCGTTTTTCATCCGAAAATTGATTTTTTGAACTGTACCAAAAATGATTCAAAATGTCAATTGGATCGTGCCTCATGTTGAATAACCACTTTTTAAACCCTCACAGTGACCAAAATTGCCAATTTTACACAGTTTTGCTTACTCAAAAGCTTCAATTTTGACCCATTTCAGGCACAGAAATGACTTTAAACACACTTATTTTAGTTGACAAAGCCATAATTCACATCCAACAGTCATTTAGAGTCAAAAGATTAAATGTTAAATTTCATCATTATAGACCATTTTGGGAACGTTCGACAGGTCCGGAGTCATCGTTTTTCGTCTGAAAATTGATTTTTTGGACTGTACCAAAAATGATTCAAAATGTCAATTGGATCGTGCCTCATGTTGAATAACCACTTTTTAAACCCTCAGAGTGACCAAAATTGCCGTTTTTACAGAGTTTTGATTACTCAAAAGCTTCAATTTTTACCCCTTTGAGGCACAGAAATGACTTTAAACACACTTATTTTAGTTGACAAAGTCATAATTCACATCCAACAGTCATTTACAGTCAAAAGATTAAATGTTAAAATTTCATCCATATTGACCAATTTGGGATCGTTCGACATGTCCGGAGTCATCGTTTTTCATCCGAAAATTGATTTTTTGGACTGTACCAAAAATGATTCAAAATGTCAATTGGATCGTGCCTCATGTTGAATAACCACTTTTTAAACCCTCACAGTGACCAAAATTGCCATTTTTACAGAGTTTTGATTACTCAAAAGCTTCAATTTTGACCTATTTCAGGCACAGAAATGACTTTAAACACACTTATTTTAGTTGACAAAGTCATAATTCACATCCAACAGTCATTTACAGTCAAAAGATTAAATGTTAAAATTTCATCCATATTGACCATTTTGGGATCGTTCGACATGTCCGGAGTCATCGTTTTTCATCCGAAAATTAATTTTTTGGACTGTACCAAAAATGATTCAAAATGTCAATTGGATCGTGCCTCATGTTGAATAACCACTTTTTAAACCCTCACAGTGACCAAAATTGCCATTTTTACAGAGTTTTGCTTACTCAAAAGCTTCAATTTTGACCCATTTCAGGCACAGAAATGACTTTAAACACACTTATTTTAGTTGACAAAGTCATAATTCACATCCAACAGTCATTTACAGTCAAAAGATTAAATGTTAAAATTTCATCCATATTGACCATTTTGGGATCGTTCGACATGTCCGGAGTCATCGTTTTTCATCCGAAAATTGATTTTTTGGACTGTACCAAAAATGATTCAAAATGTCAATTGGATCATGCCTCATGTTGAATAACCACTTTTTAAACCCTCACAGTGACCAAAATTGCCATTTTTACAGAGTTTTGATTACTCAAAAGCTTCAATTTTTACCCCTTTGAGGCACAGAAATGACTTTAAACACACTTATTTTAGTTGACAAAGTCATAATTCACATCCAACAGTCATTTACAGTCAAAAGATTAAATGTTAAAATTTCATCCATATTGACCATTTTGGGATCGTTCGACATGTCCGGAGTCATCGTTTTTCATCCGAAAATTGATTTTTTGAACTGTACCAAAAATGATTCAAAATGTCAATTGGATCGTGCCTCATGTTGAATAACCACTTTTTAAACCCTCACAGTGACCAAAATTGCCAATTTTACACAGTTTTGCTTACTCAAAAGCTTCAATTTTGACCCATTTCAGGCACAGAAATGACTTTAAACACACTTATTTTAGTTGACAAAGCCATAATTCACATCCAACAGTCATTTAGAGTCAAAAGATTAAATGTTAAAATTTCATCATTATAGACCATTTTGGGAACGTTCGACAGGTCCGGAGTCATCGTTTTTCGTCTGAAAATTGATTTTTTGAACTGTACCAAAAATGATTCAAAATGTCAATTGGATCGTGCCTCATGTTGAATAACCACTTTTTAAACCCTCACAGTGACCAAAATTGCCAATTTTACACAGTTTTGCTTACTCAAAAGCTTCAATTTTGACCCATTTCAGGCACAGAAATGACTTTAAACACACTTATTTTAGTTGACAAAGCCATAATTCACATCCAACAGTCATTTAGAGTCAAAAGATTAAATGTTAAAATTTCATCATTATAGACCATTTTGGGAACGTTCGACAGGTCCGGAGTCATCGTTTTTCGTCTGAAAATTGATTTTTTGGACTGTACCAAAAATGATTCAAAATGTCAATTGGATCGTGCCTCATGTTGAATAACCACTTTTTAAACCCTCAGAGTGACCAAAATTGCCATTTTTACAGAGTTTTGATTACTCAAAAGCTTCAATTTTTACCCCTTTGAGGCACAGAAATGACTTTAAACACACTTATTTTAGTTGACAAAGTCATAATTCACATCCAACAGTCATTTACAGTCAAAAGATTAAATGTTAAAATTTCATCCATATTGACCATTTTGGAATCGTTCGACATGTCCGGAGTCATCATTTTTCATCCGAAAATTGATTTTTTGGACTGTACCAAAAATGATTCAAAATGTCAATTGGATCGTGCCTCATTTTGAATAACCACTTTTTAAACCCTCACAGTGACCAAAATTGCCAATTTTACAGAGTTTTGCTTACTCAAAAGCTTCAATTTTGACCCATTTCAGGCACAGAAATGACTTTAAACACACTTACTTTAGTTGATAAAGTCATAATTCACATCCAACAGTCATTTACAGTCAAAAGATTAAATGTTAAAATTTCATCCATATTGACCATTTTGGGATCGTTCGACATGTCCGGAGTCATCGTTTTTCATCCGAAAATTGATTTTTTGGACTGTACCAAAAATGATTCAAAATGTCAATTGGATCGTGCCTCATGTTGAATAACCACTTTTTAAACCCTCACAGTGACCAAAATTGCCATTTTTACAGAGTTTTGCTTACTCAAAAGCTTCAATTTTGACCCATTTCAGGCACAGAAATGACTTTAAACACACTTATTTTAGTTGACAAAGTCATAATTCACATCCAACAGTCATTTACAGTCAAAAGATTAAATGTTAAAATTTCATCCATATTGACCATTTTGGGATCGTTCGACATGTCCGGAGTCATCGTTTTTCATCCGAAAATTGATTTTTTGGACTGTACCAAAAATGATTCAAAATGTCAATTGGATCGTGCCTCATTTTGAATAACCACTTTTTAAACCCTCACAGTGACCAAAATTGCCAATTTTACAGAGTTTTGCTTACACAAAAGCTTCAATTTTGACCCGTTTCAGGCACAGAAATTACTTTAAACACACTTATTTTAGTTGACAAAGTCATTATTCACATCCAACAGTCATTTAGAGTCAAAAGATTAAATGTTAAAATTTCATCCATATTGACCATTTTGGGATCGTTCGACATGTCCGGAGTCATCGTTTTTCATCCGAAAATTGATTTTTTGGACTGTACCAAAAATGATTCAAAATGTCAATTGGATCGTGCCTCATGTTGAATAACCACTTTTTAAACCCTCACAGTGACCAAAATTGCCATTTTTACAGAGTTTTGATTACTCAAAAGCTTCAATTTTGACCCATTTCAGGCACAGAAATGACTTTAAACACACTTATTTTAGTTGACAAAGTCATTATTCACATCCAACAGTCATTTAGAGTCAAAAGATTAAATGTTAAAATTTCATCCATATTGACCATTTTGGGATCGTTCGACATGTCCGGAGTCATCGTTTTTCATCCGAAAATTGATTTTTTGGACTGTACCAAAAATGATTCAAAATGTCAATTGGATCGTGCCTCATGTTGAATAACCACTTTTTAAACCCTCACAGTGACCAAAATTGCCATTTTTACAGAGTTTTGCTTACTCAAAAGCTTCAATTTTGACCCATTTCAGGCACAGAAATGACTTTAAACACACTTATTTTAGTTGACAAAGTCATAATTCACATCCAACAGTCATTTACAGTCAAAAGATTAAATGTTAAACTTTCATCCATATTGACCATTTTGGGATCGTTCGACATGTCCGGAGTCATCGTTTTTCATCCGAAAATTGATTTTTTGAACTGTACCAAAAAGGATTCAAAATGTCAATTGGATCGTGCCTCATGTTGAATAACCACTTTTTAAACCCTCACAGTGACCAAAATTGCCAATTTTACACAGTTTTGCTTACTCAAAAGCTTCAATTTTGACCCATTTCAGGCACAGAAATGACTTTAAACACACTTATTTTAGTTGACAAAGCCATAATTCACATCCAACAGTCATTTAGAGTCAAAAGATTAAATGTTAAATTTCATCATTATGGACCATTTTGGGAACGTTCGACAGGTCCGGAGTCATCGTTTTTCGTCTGAAAATTGATTTTTTGGACTGTACCAAAAATGATTCAAAATGTCAATTGGATCGTGCCTCATGTTGAATAACCACTTTTTAAACCCTCAGAGTGACCAAAATTGCCGTTTTTACAGAGTTTTGATTACTCAAAAGCTTCAATTTTTACCCCTTTGAGGCACAGAAATGACTTTAAACACACTTATTTTAGTTGACAAAGTCATAATTCACATCCAACAGTCATTTACAGTCAAAAGATTAAATGTTAAAATTTCATCCATATTGACCAATTTGGGATCGTTCGACATGTCCGGAGTCATCGTTTTTCATCCGAAAATTGATTTTTTGGACTGTACCAAAAATGATTCAAAATGTCAATTGGATCGTGCCTCATGTTGAATAACCACTTTTTAAACCCTCACAGTGACCAAAATTGCCATTTTTACAGAGTTTTGATTACTCAAAAGCTTCAATTTTGACCTATTTCAGGCACAGAAATGACTTTAAACACACTTATTTTAGTTGACAAAGTCATAATTCACATCCAACAGTCATTTACAGTCAAAAGATTAAATGTTAAAATTTCATCCATATTGACCATTTTGGGATCGTTCGACATGTCCGGAGTCATCGTTTTTCATCCGAAAATTAATTTTTTGGACTGTACCAAAAATGATTCAAAATGTCAATTGGATCGTGCCTCATGTTGAATAACCACTTTTTAAACCCTCACAGTGACCAAAATTGCCATTTTTACAGAGTTTTGCTTACTCAAAAGCTTCAATTTTGACCCATTTCAGGCACAGAAATGACTTTAAACACACTTATTTTAGTTGACAAAGTCATAATTCACATCCAACAGTCATTTACAGTCAAAAGATTAAATGTTAAAATTTCATCCATATTGACCATTTTGGGATCGTTCGACATGTCCGGAGTCATCGTTTTTCATCCGAAAATTGATTTTTTGGACTGTACCAAAAATGATTCAAAATGTCAATTGGATCATGCCTCATGTTGAATAACCACTTTTTAAACCCTCACAGTGACCAAAATTGCCATTTTTACAGAGTTTTGATTACTCAAAAGCTTCAATTTTTACCCCTTTGAGGCACAGAAATGACTTTAAACACACTTATTTTAGTTGACAAAGTCATAATTCACATCCAACAGTCATTTACAGTCAAAAGATTAAATGTTAAAATTTCATCCATATTGACCATTTTGGGATCGTTCGACATGTCCGGAGTCATCGTTTTTCATCCGAAAATTGATTTTTTGAACTGTACCAAAAATGATTCAAAATGTCAATTGGATCGTGCCTCATGTTGAATAACCACTTTTTAAACCCTCACAGTGACCAAAATTGCCAATTTTACACAGTTTTGCTTACTCAAAAGCTTCAATTTTGACCCATTTCAGGCACAGAAATGACTTTAAACACACTTATTTTAGTTGACAAAGCCATAATTCACATCCAACAGTCATTTAGAGTCAAAAGATTAAATGTTAAAATTTCATCATTATAGACCATTTTGGGAACGTTCGACAGGTCCTTAGTCATCGTTTTTCGTCTGAAAATTGATTTTTTGAACTGTACCAAAAATGATTCAAAATGTCAATTGGATCGTGCCTCATGTTGAATAACCACTTTTTAAACCCTCACAGTGACCAAAATTGCCAATTTTACACAGTTTTGCTTACTCAAAAGCTTCAATTTTGACCCATTTCAGGCACAGAAATGACTTTAAACACACTTATTTTAGTTGACAAAGCCATAATTCACATCCAACAGTCATTTAGAGTCAAAAGATTAAATGTTAAAATTTCATCATTATAGACCATTTTGGGAACGTTCGACAGGTCCGGAGTCATCGTTTTTCGTCTGAAAATTGATTTTTTGGACTGTACCAAAAATGATTCAAAATGTCAATTGGATCGTGCCTCATGTTGAATAACCACTTTTTAAACCCTCAGAGTGACCAAAATTGCCATTTTTACAGAGTTTTGATTACTCAAAAGCTTCAATTTTTACCCCTTTGAGGCACAGAAATGACTTTAAACACACTTATTTTAGTTGACAAAGTCATAATTCACATCCAACAGTCATTTACAGTCAAAAGATTAAATGTTAAAATTTCATCCATATTGACCATTTTGGAATCGTTCGACATGTCCGGAGTCATCATTTTTCATCCGAAAATTGATTTTTTGGACTGTACCAAAAATGATTCAAAATGTCAATTGGATCGTGCCTCATTTTGAATAACCACTTTTTAAACCCTCACAGTGACCAAAATTGCCAATTTTACAGAGTTTTGCTTACTCAAAAGCTTCAATTTTGACCCATTTCAGGCACAGAAATGACTTTAAACACACTTACTTTAGTTGATAAAGTCATAATTCACATCCAACAGTCATTTACAGTCAAAAGATTAAATGTTAAAATTTCATCCATATTGACCATTTTGGGATCGTTCGACATTTCCGGAGTCATCGTTTTTCATCCGAAAATTGATTTTTTGGACTGTACCAAAAATTATTCAAAATGTCAATTGGATCGTGCCTCATGTTGAATAACCACTTTTTAAACCCTCACAGTGACCAAAATTGCCATTTTTACAGAGTTTTGATTACTCAAAAGCTTCAATTTTGACCCATTTCAGGCACAGAAATGACTTTAAACACACTTATTTTAGTTGACAAAGTCATAATTCACATCCAACAGTCATTTACAGTCAAAAGATTAAATGTTAAAATTTCATCCATATTGACCATTTTGGGATCGTTCGACATGTCCGGAGTCATCGTTTTTCATCCGAAAATTGATTTTTTGGACTGTACCAAAAATGATTCAAAATGTCAATTGGATCGTGCCTCATTTTGAATAACCACTTTTTAAACCCTCACAGTGACCAAAATTGCCAATTTTACAGAGTTTTGCTTACACAAAAGCTTCAATTTTGACCCGTTTCAGGCACAGAAATTACTTTAAACACACTTATTTTAGTTGACAAAGTCATTATTCACATCCAACAGTCATTTAGAGTCAAAAGATTAAATGTTAAAATTTCATCCATATTGACCATTTTGGGATCGTTCGACATGTCCGGAGTCATCGTTTTTCATCCGAAAATTGATTTTTTGGACTGTACCAAAAATGATTCAAAATGTCAATTGGATCGTGCCTCATGTTGAATAACCACTTTTTAAACCCTCACAGTGACCAAAATTGCCATTTTTACAGAGTTTTGATTACTCAAAAGCTTCAATTTTGACCCATTTCAGGCACAGAAATGACTTTAAACACACTTATTTTAGTTGACAAAGTCATTATTCACATCCAACAGTCATTTAGAGTCAAAAGATTAAATGTTAAAATTTCATCCATATTGACCATTTTGGGATCGTTCGACATGTCCGGAGTCATCGTTTTTCATCCGAAAATTGATTTTTTGGACTGTACCAAAAATGATTCAAAATGTCAATTGGATCGTGCCTCATGTTGAATAACCACTTTTTAAACCCTCACAGTGACCAAAATTGCCATTTTTACAGAGTTTTGCTTACTCAAAAGCTTCAATTTTGACCCATTTCAGGCACAGAAATGACTTTAAACACACTTATTTTAGTTGACAAAGTCATAATTCACATCCAACAGTCATTTACAGTCAAAAGATTAAATGTTAAACTTTCATCCATATTGACCATTTTGGGATCGTTCGACATGTCCGGAGTCATCGTTTTTCATCCGAAAATTGATTTTTTGAACTGTTTCAAAAAGGATTCAAAATGTCAATTGGATCGTGCCTCATGTTGAATAACCACTTTTTAAACCCTCACAGTGACCAAAATTGCCAATTTTACACAGTTTTGCTTACTCAAAAGCTTCAATTTTGACCCATTTCAGGCACAGAAATGACTTTAAACACACTTATTTTAGTTGACAAAGCCATAATTCACATCCAACAGTCATTTAGAGTCAAAAGATTAAATGTTAAAATTTCATCATTATAGACCATTTTGGGAACGTTCGACAGGTCCGGAGTCATCGTTTTTCGTCTGAAAATTGATTTTTTGGACTGTACCAAAAATGATTCAAAATGTCAATTGGATCGTGCCTCATGTTGAATAACCACTTTTTAAACCCTCAGAGTGACCAAAATTGCCATTTTTACAGAGTTTTGATTACTCAAAAGCTTCAATTTTTACCCCTTTGAGGCACAGAAATGACTTTAAACACACTTATTTTAGTTGACAAAGTCATAATTCACATCCAACAGTCATTTACAGTCAAAAGATTAAATGTTAAAATTTCATCCATATTGACCATTTTGGGATCGTTCGACATGTCCGGAGTCATCGTTTTTCATCCGAAAATTGATTTTTTGGACTGTACCAAAAATGATTCAAAATGTCAATTGGATCGTGCCTCATTTTGAATAACCACTTTTTAAACCCTCACAGTGACCAAAATTGCCAATTTTACAGAGTTTTGCTTACACAAAAGCTTCAATTTTGACCCGTTTCAGGCACAGAAATGACTTTAAACACACTTATTTTAGTTGACAAAGTCATTATTCACATCCAACAGTCATTTAGAGTCAAAAGATTAAATGTTAAAATTTCATCCATATTGACCATTTTGGGATCGTTCGACATGTCCGGAGTCATCGTTTTTCATCCGAAAATTGATTTTTTGGACTGTACCAAAAATGATTCAAAATGTCAATTGGATCGTGCCTCATGTTGAATAACCACTTTTTAAACCCTCACAGTGACCAAAATTGCCATTTTTACAGAGTTTTGATTACTCAAAAGCTTCAATTTTTACCCCTTTGAGGCACAGAAATGACTTTAAACACACTTATTTTAGTTGACAAAGTCATAATTCACATCCAACAGTCATTTACAGTCAAAAGATTAAATGTTAAAATTTCATCCATATTGACCATTTTGGGATCGTTCGACATGTCCGGAGTCATCGTTTTTCATCCGAAAATTGATTTTTTGAACTGTACCAAAAATGATTCAAAATGTCAATTGGATCGTGCCTCATGTTGAATAACCACTTTTTAAACTCTCACAGTGACCATAATTGCCAATTTTACACAGTTTTGCTTACTCAAAAGCTTCAATTTTGACCCATTTCAGGCACAGAAATGACTTTAAACACACTTATTTTAGTTGACAAAGCCATAATTCACATCCAACAGTCATTTAGAGTCAAAAGATTAAATGTTAAAATTTCATCATTATAGACCATTTTGGGAACGTTCGACAGGTCCGGAGTCATCGTTTTTCATCCGAAAATTGAGTTTTTGGACTGTACCAAAAATGATTCAAAATGTCAATTGGATCGTGCCTCATTTTGAATAACCACTTTTTAAACCCTCACAGTGACCAAAATTGCCATTTTTACAGAGTTTTGCTTACTCAAAAGCTTCAATTTTGACCCATTTCAGGCACAGAAATGACTTTAAACACACTTATTTTAGTTGACAAAGTCATAATTCACATCCAACAGTCATTTACAGTCAAAAGATTAAATGTTAACATTTCATCCATATTGACCATTTTGGGATCGTTCGACATGTCCGGAGTCATCGTTTTTCATCCGAAAATTGATTTTTTGGACTGTACCAAAAATGATTCAAAATGTCAATTGGATCGTGCCTCATGTTGAATAACCACTTTTTAAACCCTCACAGTGACCAAAATTGCCATTTTACAGAGTTTTGATTACTCAAAAGCTTCAATTTTTACCCCTTTGAGGCACAGAAATGACTTTAAACACACTTATTTTAGTTGACAAAGTCATAATTCACATCCAACAGTCATTTACAGTCAAAAGATTAAATGTTAAAATTTCATCCATATTGACCATTTTGGGATCGTTCGACATGTCCGGAGTCATCGTTTTTCATCCGAAAATTGATTTTTTGGACTGTACCAAAAATGATTCAAAATGTCAATTGGATCGTGCCTCATGTTGAATAACCACTTTTTAAACCCTCACAGTGACCAAAATTGCCATTTTTACAGAGTTTTGATTACTCAAAAGCTTCAATTTTGACCCATTTCAGGCACAGAAATGACTTTAAACACACTTTTTTCAGTTGACTAAGTCATAATTCACATCCAACAGTCATTTACGGTCAAAAGATTAAATGTTAAAATTTCATCCATATTGACCATTTTGGGATCGTTCAACATGTCCGGAGTCATCGTTTTTCATCCAAAAATTGATTTTTTGGACTGTACCAAAAATGATTCAAAATGTCAATTGGATCGTGCCTCATTTTGAATAACCACTTTTTAAACCCTCACAGTGACCAAAATTGCCAATTTTACAGAGTTTTGCTTACTCAAAAGCTTCAATTTTGACCCATTTCAGGCACAGAAATGACTTTAAACACACTTATTTTAGTTGACAAAGTCATAATTCACATCCAACAGTCATTTACAGTCAAAAGATTAAATGTTAAAATTTCATCCATATTGACCATTTTGGGATCGTTCGACATGTCCGGAGTCATCGTTTTTCATCCGAAAATTGATTTTTTGAACTGTACCAAAAATGATTCAAAATGTCAATTGGATCGTGCCTCATGTTGAATAACCACTTTTTAAACCCTCACAGTGACCAAAATTGCCAATTTTACACAGTTTTGCTTACTCAAAAGCTTCAATTTTGACCCATTTCAGGCACAGAAATGACTTTAAACACACTTATTTTAGTTGACAAAGCCATAATTCACATCCAACAGTCATTTAGAGTCAAAAGATTAAATGTTAAATTTCATCATTATAGACCATTTTGGGAACGTTCGACAGGTCCGGAGTCATCGTTTTTCGTCTGAAAATTGATTTTTTGGACTGTACCAAAAATGATTCAAAATGTCAATTGGATCGTGCCTCATGTTGAATAACCACTTTTTAAACCCTCAGAGTGACCAAAATTGCCGTTTTTACAGAGTTTTGATTACTCAAAAGCTTCAATTTTTACCCCTTTGAGGCACAGAAATGACTTTAAACACACTTATTTTAGTTGACAAAGTCATAATTCACATCCAACAGTCATTTACAGTCAAAAGATTAAATGTTAAAATTTCATCCATATTGACCAATTTGGGATCGTTCGACATGTCCGGAGTCATCGTTTTTCATCCGAAAATTGATTTTTTGGACTGTACCAAAAATGATTCAAAATGTCAATTGGATCGTGCCTCATGTTGAATAACCACTTTTTAAACCCTCACAGTGACCAAAATTGCCATTTTTACAGAGTTTTGATTACTCAAAAGCTTCAATTTTGACCTATTTCAGGCACAGAAATGACTTTAAACACACTTATTTTAGTTGACAAAGTCATAATTCACATCCAACAGTCATTTACAGTCAAAAGATTAAATGTTAAAATTTCATCCATATTGACCATTTTGGGATCGTTCGACATGTCCGGAGTCATCGTTTTTCATCCGAAAATTGATTTTTTGGACTGTACCAAAAATGATTCAAAATGTCAATTGGATCATGCCTCATGTTGAATAACCACTTTTTAAACCCTCACAGTGACCAAAATTGCCATTTTTACAGAGTTTTGATTACTCAAAAGCTTCAATTTTTACCCCTTTGAGGCACAGAAATGACTTTAAACACACTTATTTTAGTTGACAAAGTCATAATTCACATCCAACAGTCATTTACAGTCAAAAGATTAAATGTTAAAATTTCATCCATATTGACCATTTTGGGATCGTTCGACATGTCCGGAGTCATCGTTTTTCATCCGAAAATTGATTTTTTGAACTGTACCAAAAATGATTCAAAATGTCAATTGGATCGTGCCTCATGTTGAATAACCACTTTTTAAACCCTCACAGTGACCAAAATTGCCAATTTTACACAGTTTTGCTTACTCAAAAGCTTCAATTTTGACCCATTTCAGGCACAGAAATGACTTTAAACACACTTATTTTAGTTGACAAAGCCATAATTCACATCCAACAGTCATTTAGAGTCAAAAGATTAAATGTTAAAATTTCATCATTATAGACCATTTTGGGAACGTTCGACAGGTCCGGAGTCATCGTTTTTCGTCTGAAAATTGATTTTTTGAACTGTACCAAAAATGATTCAAAATGTCAATTGGATCGTGCCTCATGTTGAATAACCACTTTTTAAACCCTCACAGTGACCAAAATTGCCAATTTTACACAGTTTTGCTTACTCAAAAGCTTCAATTTTGACCCATTTCAGGCACAGAAATGACTTTAAACACACTTATTTTAGTTGACAAAGCCATAATTCACATCCAACAGTCATTTAGAGTCAAAAGATTAAATGTTAAAATTTCATCATTATAGACCATTTTGGGAACGTTCGACAGGTCCGGAGTCATCGTTTTTCGTCTGAAAATTGATGTTTTGGACTGTACCAAAAATGATTCAAAATGTCAATTGGATCGTGCCTCATGTTGAATAACCACTTTTTAAACCCTCAGAGTGACCAAAATTGCCATTTTTACAGAGTTTTGATTACTCAAAAGCTTCAATTTTTACCCCTTTGAGGCACAGAAATGACTTTAAACACACTTATTTTAGTTGACAAAGTCATAATTCACATCCAACAGTCATTTACAGTCAAAAGATTAAATGTTAAAATTTCATCCATATTGACCATTTTGGGATCGTTCGACATGTCCGGAGTCATCGTTTTTCATCCGAAAATTGATTTTTTGGACTGTACCAAAAATGATTCAAAATGTCAATTGGATCGTGCCTCATGTTGAATAACCACTTTTTAAACCCTCACAGTGACCAAAATTGCCATTTTTACAGAGTTTTGCTTACTCAAAAGCTTCAATTTTGACCCATTTCAGGCACAGAAATGACTTTAAACACACTTACTTTAGTTGATAAAGTCATAATTCACATCCAACAGTCATTTACAGTCAAAAGATTAAATGTTAAAATTTCATCCATATTGACCATTTTGGGATCGTTCGACATGTCCTGAGTCATCGTTTTTCATCCGAAAATTGATTTTTTGGACTGTACCAAAAATGATTCAAAATGTCAATTGGATCGTGCCTCATGTTGAATAACCACTTTTTAAACCCTCACAGTGACCAAAATTGCCATTTTTACAGAGTTTTGATTACTCAAAAGCTTCAATTTTGACCCATTTCAGGCACAGAAATGACTTTAAACACACTTATTTTAGTTGACAAAGTCATAATTCACATCCAACAGTCATTTACAGTCAAAAGATTAAATGTTAAAATTTCATCCATATTGACCATTTTGGGATCGTTCGACATGTCCGGAGTCATCGTTTTTCATCCGAAAATTGATTTTTTGGACTGTACCAAAAATGATTCAAAATGTCAATTGGATCGTGCCTCATTTTGAATAACCACTTTTTAAACCCTCACAGTGACCAAAATTGCCAATTTTACAGAGTTTTGCTTACACAAAAGCTTCAATTTTGACCCGTTTCAGGCACAGAAATTACTTTAAACACACTTATTTTAGTTGACAAAGTCATTATTCACATCCAACAGTCATTTAGAGTCAAAAGATTAAATGTTAAAATGTCATCCATATTGACCATTTTGGGATCGTTCGACATGTCCGGAGTCATCGTTTTTCATCCGAAAATTGATTTTTTGGACTGTACCAAAAATGATTCAAAATGTCAATTGGATCGTGCCTCATGTTGAATAACCACACAGTGACCAAAATTGCCATTTTTACAGAGTTTTGATTACTCAAAAGCTTCAATTTTGACCCATTTCAGGCACAGAAATGACTTTAAACACACTTATTTTAGTTGACAAAGTCATTATTCACATCCAACAGTCATTTAGAGTCAAAAGATTAAATGTTAAAATTTCATCCATATTGACCATTTTGGGATCGTTCGACATGTCCGGAGTCATCGTTTTTCATCCGAAAATTGATTTTTTGGACTGTACCAAAAATGATTCAAAATGTCAATTGGATCGTGCCTCATGTTGAATAACCACTTTTTAAACCCTCACAGTGACCAAAATTGCCAATTTTACAGAGTTTTGCTTACACAAAAGCTTCAATTTTGACCCGTTTCAGGCACAGAAATGACTTTAAACACACTTATTTTAGTTGACAAAGTCATTATTCACATCCAACAGTCATTTAGAGTCAAAAGATTAAATGTTAAAATTTCATCCATATTGACCATTTTGGGATCGTTCGACATGTCCGGAGTCATCGTTTTTCATCCGAAAATTGATTTTTTGGACTGTACCAAAAATGATTCAAAATGTCAATTGGATCGTGCCTCATGTTGAATAACCACTTTTTAAACCCTCACAGTGACCAAAATTGCCATTTTTACAGAGTTTTGATTACTCAAAAGCTTCAATTTTTACCCCTTTGAGGCACAGAAATGACTTTAAACACACTTATTTTAGTTGACAAAGTCATAATTCACATCCAACAGTCATTTACAGTCAAAAGATTAAATGTTAAAATTTCATCCATATTGACCATTTTGGGATCGTTCGACATGTCCGGAGTCATCGTTTTTCATCCGAAAATTGATTTTTTGAACTGTACCAAAAATGATTCAAAATGTCAATTGGATCGTGCCTCATGTTGAATAACCACTTTTTAAACTCTCACAGTGACCATAATTGCCAATTTTACACAGTTTTGCTTACTCAAAAGCTTCAATTTTGACCCATTTCAGGCACAGAAATGACTTTAAACACACTTATTTTAGTTGACAAAGCCATAATTCACATCCAACAGTCATTTAGAGTCAAAAGATTAAATGTTAAAATTTCATCATTATAGACCATTTTGGGAACGTTCGACAGGTCCGGAGTCATCGTTTTTCATCCGAAAATTGAGTTTTTGGACTGTACCAAAAATGATTCAAAATGTCAATTGGATCGTGCCTCATTTTGAATAACCACTTTTTAAACCCTCACAGTGACCAAAATTGCCATTTTTACAGAGTTTTGCTTACTCAAAAGCTTCAATTTTGACCCATTTCAGGCACAGAAATGACTTTAAACACACTTATTTTAGTTGACAAAGTCATAATTCACATCCAACAGTCATTTACAGTCAAAAGATTAAATGTTAACATTTCATCCATATTGACCATTTTGGGATCGTTCGACATGTCCGGAGTCATCGTTTTTCATCCGAAAATTGATTTTTTGGACTGTACCAAAAATGATTCAAAATGTCAATTGGATCGTGCCTCATGTTGAATAACCACTTTTTAAACCCTCACAGTGACCAAAATTGCCATTTTACAGAGTTTTGATTACTCAAAAGCTTCAATTTTTACCCCTTTGAGGCACAGAAATGACTTTAAACACACTTATTTTAGTTGACAAAGTCATAATTCACATCCAACAGTCATTTACAGTCAAAAGATTAAATGTTAAAATTTCATCCATATTGACCATTTTGGGATCGTTCGACATGTCCGGAGTCATCGTTTTTCATCCGAAAATTGATTTTTTGGACTGTACCAAAAATGATTCAAAATGTCAATTGGATCGTGCCTCATGTTGAATAACCACTTTTTAAACCCTCACAGTGACCAAAATTGCCATTTTTACAGAGTTTTGATTACTCAAAAGCTTCAATTTTGACCCATTTCAGGCACAGAAATGACTTTAAACACACTTTTTTCAGTTGACTAAGTCATAATTCACATCCAACAGTCATTTACGGTCAAAAGATTAAATGTTAAAATTTCATCCATATTGACCATTTTGGGATCGTTCAACATGTCCGGAGTCATCGTTTTTCATCCAAAAATTGATTTTTTGGACTGTACCAAAAATGATTCAAAATGTCAATTGGATCGTGCCTCATTTTGAATAACCACTTTTTAAACCCTCACAGTGACCAAAATTGCCAATTTTACAGAGTTTTGCTTACTCAAAAGCTTCAATTTTGACCCATTTCAGGCACAGAAATGACTTTAAACACACTTATTTTAGTTGACAAAGTCATAATTCACATCCAACAGTCATTTACAGTCAAAAGATTAAATGTTAAAATTTCATCCATATTGACCATTTTGGGATCGTTCGACATGTCCGGAGTCATCGTTTTTCATCCGAAAATTGATTTTTTGAACTGTACCAAAAATGATTCAAAATGTCAATTGGATCGTGCCTCATGTTGAATAACCACTTTTTAAACCCTCACAGTGACCAAAATTGCCAATTTTACACAGTTTTGCTTACTCAAAAGCTTCAATTTTGACCCATTTCAGGCACAGAAATGACTTTAAACACACTTATTTTAGTTGACAAAGCCATAATTCACATCCAACAGTCATTTAGAGTCAAAAGATTAAATGTTAAATTTCATCATTATAGACCATTTTGGGAACGTTCGACAGGTCCGGAGTCATCGTTTTTCGTCTGAAAATTGATTTTTTGGACTGTACCAAAAATGATTCAAAATGTCAATTGGATCGTGCCTCATGTTGAATAACCACTTTTTAAACCCTCAGAGTGACCAAAATTGCCGTTTTTACAGAGTTTTGATTACTCAAAAGCTTCAATTTTTACCCCTTTGAGGCACAGAAATGACTTTAAACACACTTATTTTAGTTGACAAAGTCATAATTCACATCCAACAGTCATTTACAGTCAAAAGATTAAATGTTAAAATTTCATCCATATTGACCAATTTGGGATCGTTCGACATGTCCGGAGTCATCGTTTTTCATCCGAAAATTGATTTTTTGGACTGTACCAAAAATGATTCAAAATGTCAATTGGATCGTGCCTCATGTTGAATAACCACTTTTTAAACCCTCACAGTGACCAAAATTGCCATTTTTACAGAGTTTTGATTACTCAAAAGCTTCAATTTTGACCTATTTCAGGCACAGAAATGACTTTAAACACACTTATTTTAGTTGACAAAGTCATAATTCACATCCAACAGTCATTTACAGTCAAAAGATTAAATGTTAAAATTTCATCCATATTGACCATTTTGGGATCGTTCGACATGTCCGGAGTCATCGTTTTTCATCCGAAAATTGATTTTTTGGACTGTACCAAAAATGATTCAAAATGTCAATTGGATCATGCCTCATGTTGAATAACCACTTTTTAAACCCTCACAGTGACCAAAATTGCCATTTTTACAGAGTTTTGATTACTCAAAAGCTTCAATTTTTACCCCTTTGAGGCACAGAAATGACTTTAAACACACTTATTTTAGTTGACAAAGTCATAATTCACATCCAACAGTCATTTACAGTCAAAAGATTAAATGTTAAAATTTCATCCATATTGACCATTTTGGGATCGTTCGACATGTCCGGAGTCATCGTTTTTCATCCGAAAATTGATTTTTTGAACTGTACCAAAAATGATTCAAAATGTCAATTGGATCGTGCCTCATGTTGAATAACCACTTTTTAAACCCTCACAGTGACCAAAATTGCCAATTTTACACAGTTTTGCTTACTCAAAAGCTTCAATTTTGACCCATTTCAGGCACAGAAATGACTTTAAACACACTTATTTTAGTTGACAAAGCCATAATTCACATCCAACAGTCATTTAGAGTCAAAAGATTAAATGTTAAAATTTCATCATTATAGACCATTTTGGGAACGTTCGACAGGTCCGGAGTCATCGTTTTTCGTCTGAAAATTGATTTTTTGAACTGTACCAAAAATGATTCAAAATGTCAATTGGATCGTGCCTCATGTTGAATAACCACTTTTTAAACCCTCACAGTGACCAAAATTGCCAATTTTACACAGTTTTGCTTACTCAAAAGCTTCAATTTTGACCCATTTCAGGCACAGAAATGACTTTAAACACACTTATTTTAGTTGACAAAGCCATAATTCACATCCAACAGTCATTTAGAGTCAAAAGATTAAATGTTAAAATTTCATCATTATAGACCATTTTGGGAACGTTCGACAGGTCCGGAGTCATCGTTTTTCGTCTGAAAATTGATGTTTTGGACTGTACCAAAAATGATTCAAAATGTCAATTGGATCGTGCCTCATGTTGAATAACCACTTTTTAAACCCTCAGAGTGACCAAAATTGCCATTTTTACAGAGTTTTGATTACTCAAAAGCTTCAATTTTTACCCCTTTGAGGCACAGAAATGACTTTAAACACACTTATTTTAGTTGACAAAGTCATAATTCACATCCAACAGTCATTTACAGTCAAAAGATTAAATGTTAAAATTTCATCCATATTGACCATTTTGGGATCGTTCGACATGTCCGGAGTCATCGTTTTTCATCCGAAAATTGATTTTTTGGACTGTACCAAAAATGATTCAAAATGTCAATTGGATCGTGCCTCATGTTGAATAACCACTTTTTAAACCCTCACAGTGACCAAAATTGCCATTTTTACAGAGTTTTGCTTACTCAAAAGCTTCAATTTTGACCCATTTCAGGCACAGAAATGACTTTAAACACACTTACTTTAGTTGATAAAGTCATAATTCACATCCAACAGTCATTTACAGTCAAAAGATTAAATGTTAAAATTTCATCCATATTGACCATTTTGGGATCGTTCGACATGTCCTGAGTCATCGTTTTTCATCCGAAAATTGATTTTTTGGACTGTACCAAAAATGATTCAAAATGTCAATTGGATCGTGCCTCATGTTGAATAACCACTTTTTAAACCCTCACAGTGACCAAAATTGCCATTTTTACAGAGTTTTGATTACTCAAAAGCTTCAATTTTGACCCATTTCAGGCACAGAAATGACTTTAAACACACTTATTTTAGTTGACAAAGTCATAATTCACATCCAACAGTCATTTACAGTCAAAAGATTAAATGTTAAAATTTCATCCATATTGACCATTTTGGGATCGTTCGACATGTCCGGAGTCATCGTTTTTCATCCGAAAATTGATTTTTTGGACTGTACCAAAAATGATTCAAAATGTCAATTGGATCGTGCCTCATTTTGAATAACCACTTTTTAAACCCTCACAGTGACCAAAATTGCCAATTTTACAGAGTTTTGCTTACACAAAAGCTTCAATTTTGACCCGTTTCAGGCACAGAAATTACTTTAAACACACTTATTTTAGTTGACAAAGTCATTATTCACATCCAACAGTCATTTAGAGTCAAAAGATTAAATGTTAAAATGTCATCCATATTGACCATTTTGGGATCGTTCGACATGTCCGGAGTCATCGTTTTTCATCCGAAAATTGATTTTTTGGACTGTACCAAAAATGATTCAAAATGTCAATTGGATCGTGCCTCATGTTGAATAACCACACAGTGACCAAAATTGCCATTTTTACAGAGTTTTGATTACTCAAAAGCTTCAATTTTGACCCATTTCAGGCACAGAAATGACTTTAAACACACTTATTTTAGTTGACAAAGTCATTATTCACATCCAACAGTCATTTAGAGTCAAAAGATTAAATGTTAAAATTTCATCCATATTGACCATTTTGGGATCGTTCGACATGTCCGGAGTCATCGTTTTTCATCCGAAAATTGATTTTTTGGACTGTACCAAAAATGATTCAAAATGTCAATTGGATCGTGCCTCATGTTGAATAACCACTTTTTAAACCCTCACAGTGACCAAAATTGCCATTTTTACAGAGTTTTGCTTACTCAAAAGCTTCAATTTTGACCCATTTCAGGCACAGAAATGACTTTAAACACACTTATTTTAGTTGACAAAGTCATAATTCACATCCAACAGTCATTTACAGTCAAAAGATTAAATGTTAAACTTTCATCCATATTGACCATTTTGGGATCGTTCGACATGTCCGGAGTCATCGTTTTTCATCCGAAAATTGATTTTTTGAACTGTACCAAAAAGGATTCAAAATGTCAATTGGATCGTGCCTCATGTTGAATAACCACTTTTTAAACCCTCACAGTGACCAAAATTGCCAATTTTACACAGTTTTGCTTACTCAAAAGCTTCAATTTTGACCCATTTCAGGCACAGAAATGACTTTAAACACACTTATTTTAGTTGACAAAGCCATAATTCACATCCAACAGTCATTTAGAGTCAAAAGATTAAATGTTAAAATTTCATCATTATAGACCATTTTGGGAACGTTCGACAGGTCCGGAGTCATCGTTTTTCGTCTGAAAATTGATTTTTTGGACTGTACCAAAAATGATTCAAAATGTCAATTGGATCGTGCCTCATGTTGAATAACCACTTTTTAAACCCTCAGAGTGACCAAAATTGCCATTTTTACAGAGTTTTGATTACTCAAAAGCTTCAATTTTTACCCCTTTGAGGCACAGAAATGACTTTAAACACACTTATTTTAGTTGACAAAGTCATAATTCACATCCAAAAGTCATTTACAGTCAAAAGATTAAATGTTAAAATTTCATCCATATTGACCATTTTGGGATCGTTCGACATGTCCGGAGTCATCGTTTTTCATCCGAAAATTGATTTTTTGGACTGTACCAAAAATGATTCAAAATGTCAATTGGATCGTGCCTCATTTTGAATAACCACTTTTTAAACCCTCACAGTGACCAAAATTGCCAATTTTACAGAGTTTTGCTTACACAAAAGCTTCAATTTTGACCCGTTTCAGGCACAGAAATGACTTTAAACACACTTATTTTAGTTGACAAAGTCATTATTCACATCCAACAGTCATTTAGAGTCAAAAGATTAAATGTTAAAATTTCATCCATATTGACCATTTTGGGATCGTTCGACATGTCCGGAGTCATCGTTTTTCATCCGAAAATTGATTTTTTGGACTGTACCAAAAATGATTCAAAATGTCAATTGGATCGTGCCTCATGTTGAATAACCACTTTTTAAACCCTCACAGTGACCAAAATTGCCATTTTTACAGAGTTTTGATTACTCAAAAGCTTCAATTTTTACCCCTTTGAGGCACAGAAATGACTTTAAACACACTTATTTTAGTTGACAAAGTCATAATTCACATCCAACAGTCATTTACAGTCAAAAGATTAAATGTTAAAATTTCATCCATATTGACCATTTTGGGATCGTTCGACATGTCCGGAGTCATCGTTTTTCATCCGAAAATTGATTTTTTGGACTGTACCAAAAATGATTCAAAATGTCATTTGGATCGTGCCTCATGTTGAATAACCACTTTTTAAACCCTCACAGTGACCAAAATTGCCATTTTTACAGAGTTTTGCTTACTCAAAAGCTTCAATTTTGACCCATTTCAGGCACAGAAATGACTTTAAACACACTTATTTTAGTTGACAAAGTCATTATTCACATCCAACAGTCATTTACAGTCAAAAGATTAAATGTCAAAATTTCATCCATATTGACCATTTTGGGATCGTTCGACATGTCCGGAGTCATCGTTTTTCATCCAAAAATTGATTTTTTGGACTGTACCAAAAATGATTCAAAATGTCAATTGGATCATGCCTCATGTTGAATAACCACTTTTTAAACCCTCACAGTGACCAAAATTGCCATTTTTACAGAGTTTTGATTACTCAAAAGCTTCAATTTTTACCCCTTTGAGGCACAGAAATGACTTTAAACACACTTATTTTAGTTGACAAAGTCATAATTCACATCCAACAGTCATTTACAGTCAAAAGATTAAATGTTAAAATTTCATCCATATTGACCATTTTGGGATCGTTCGACATGTCCGGAGTCATCGTTTTTCATCCGAAAATTGATTTTTTGAACTGTACCAAAAATGATTCAAAATGTCAATTGGATCCTGCCTCATGTTGAATAACCACTTTTTAAACCCTCACAGTGACCAAAATTGCCAATTTTACACAGTTTTGCTTACTCAAAAGCTTCAATTTTGACCCATTTCAGGCACAGAAATGACTTTAAACACACTTATTTTAGTTGACAAAGCCATAATTCACATCCAATAGTCATTTAGAGTCAAAAGATTAAATGTTAAAATTTCATCATTATAGACCATTTTGGGAACGTTCGACAGGTCCGGAGTCATAGTTTTCGTCTGAAAATTGATTTTTTGGACTGTACCAAAAATGATTCAAAATGTCAATTGGATCGTGCCTCATGTTGAATAACCACTTTTTAAACCCTCAGAGTGACCAAAATTGCCATTTTTACAGAGTTTTGATTACTCAAAAGCTTCAATTTTTACCCCTTTGAGGCACAGAAATGACTTTAAACACACTTATTTTAGTTGACAAAGTCATAATTCACATCCAACAGTCATTTACAGTCAAAAGATTAAATGTTAAAATTTCATCCATATTGACCATTTTGGGATCGTTCGACATGTCCGGAGTCATCGTTTTTCATCCGAAAATTGATTTTTTGGACTGTACCAAAAATGATTCAAAATGTCAATTGGATCGTGCCTCATGTTGAATAACCACTTTTTAAACCCTCACAGTGACCAAAATTGCCATTTTTACAGAGTTTTGCTTACTCAAAAGCTTCAATTTTGACCCATTTCAGGCACAGAAATGACTTAAAACACACTTATTTTAGTTGATAAAGTCATAATTCACATCCAACAGTCATTTACAGTCAAAAGATTAAATGTTAAAATTTCATCCATATTGACCATTTTGGGATCGTTCGACATGTCCGGAGTCATCGTTTTTCATCCGAAAATTGATTTTTTGGACTGTACCAAAAATTATTCAAAATGTCAATTGGATCGTGCCTCATGTTGAATAACCACTTTTTAAACCCTCACAGTGACCAAAATTGCCATTTTTACAGAGTTTTGCTTACTCAAAAGCTTCAATTTTTACCCCTTTGAGGCACAGAAATGACTTTAAACACACTTATTTTAGTTGACAAAGTCATAATTCACATCCAACAGTCATTTACAGTCAAAAGATTAAATGTTAAAATTTCATCCATATTGACCATTTTGGGATCGTTCGACATGTCCGGAGTCATCATTTTTCATCCGAAAATTGATTTTTTGGACTGTACCAAAAATGATTCAAAATGTCAATTGGATCGTGCCTCATGTTGAATAACCACTTTTTAAACCCTCACAGTGACCAAAATTGCCATTTTTACAGAGTTTTGATTACTCAAAAGCTTCAATTTTGACCCATTTCAGGCACAGAAATGACTTTAAACACACTTATTTTAGTTGACAAAGTCATAATTCACATCCAACAGTCATTTACAGTCAAAAGATTAAATGTTAAAATTTCATCCATATTGACCATTTTGGGATCGTTCGACATGTCCGGAGTCATCGTTTTTCATCCGAAAATTGATTTTTTGGACTGTACCAAAAATGATTCAAAATGTCAATTGGATCGTGCCTCATGTTGAATAACCACTTTTTAAACCCTCACAGTGACCAAAATTGCCATTTTTACAGAGTTTTGCTTACTCAAAAGCTTCAATTTTGACCCATTTCAGGCACAGAAATGACTTTAAACACACTTACTTTAGTTGATAAAGTCATAATTCACATCCAACAGTCATTTACAGTCAAAAGATTAAATGTTAAAATTTCATCCATATTGACCATTTTGGGATCGTTCGACATGTCCGGAGTCATCGTTTTTCATCCGAAAATTGATTTTTTGGACTGTACCAAAAATTATTCAAAATGTCAATTGGATCGTGCCTCATGTTGAATAACCACTTTTTAAACCCTCACAGTGACCAAAATTGCCATTTTTACAGAGTTTTGATTACTCAAAAGCTTCAATTTTGACCCATTTCAGGCACAGAAATGACTTTAAACACACTTATTTTAGTTGACAAAGTCATAATTCACATCCAACAGTCATTTACAGTCAAAAGATTAAATGTTAAAATTTCATCCATATTGACCATTTTGGGATCGTTCGACATGTCCGGAGTCATCGTTTTTCATCCGAAAATTGATTTTTTGGACTGTACCAAAAATGATTCAAAATGTCAATTGGATCGTGCCTCATTTTGAATAACCACTTTTTAAACCCTCACAGTGACCAAAATTGCCAATTTTACAGAGTTTTGCTTACACAAAAGCTTCAATTTTGACCCGTTTCAGGCACAGAAATTACTTTAAACACACTTATTTTAGTTGACAAAGTCATTATTCACATCCAACAGTCATTTAGAGTCAAAAGATTAAATGTTAAAATTTCATCCATATTGACCATTTTGGGATCGTTCGACATGTCCGGAGTCATCGTTTTTCATCCGAAAATTGATTTTTTGGACTGTACCAAAAATGATTCAAAATGTCAATTGGATCGTGCCTCATGTTGAATAACCACTTTTTAAACCCTCACAGTGACCAAAATTGCCATTTTTACAGAGTTTTGATTACTCAAAAGCTTCAATTTTGACCCATTTCAGGCACAGAAATGACTTTAAACACACTTATTTTAGTTGACAAAGTCATAATTCACATCCAACAGTCATTTACAGTCAAAAGATTAAATGTTAAAATTTCATCCATATTGACCATTTTGGGATCGTTCGACATGTCCGGAGTCATCGTTTTTCATCCGAAAATTGATTTTTTGGACTGTACCAAAAATGATTCAAAATGTCATTTGGATCGTGCCTCATGTTGAATAACCACTTTTTAAACCCTCACAGTGACCAAAATTGCCATTTTTACAGAGTTTTGCTTACTCAAAAGCTTCAATTTTGACCCATTTCAGGCACAGAAATGACTTTAAACACACTTATTTTAGTTGACAAAGTCATAATTCACATCCAACAGTCATTTACAGTCAAAAGATTAAATGTCAAAATTTCATCCATATTGACCATTTTGGGATCGTTCGACATGTCCGGAGTCATCGTTTTTCATCCAAAAATTGATTTTTTGGACTGTACCAAAAATGATTCAAAATGTCAATTGGATCATGCCTCATGTTGAATAACCACTTTTTAAACCCTCACAGTGACCAAAATTGCCATTTTTACAGAGTTTTGATTACTCAAAAGCTTCAATTTTTACCCCTTTGAGGCACAGAAATGACTTTAAACACACTTATTTTAGTTGACAAAGTCATAATTCACATCCAACAGTCATTTACAGTCAAAAGATTAAATGTTAAAATTTCATCCATATTGACCATTTTGGGATCGTTCGACATGTCCGGAGTCATCGTTTTTCATCCGAAAATTGATTTTTTGAACTGTACCAAAAATGATTCAAAATGTCAATTGGATCCTGCCTCATGTTGAATAACCACTTTTTAAACCCTCACAGTGACCAAAATTGCCAATTTTACACAGTTTTGCTTACTCAAAAGCTTCAATTTTGACCCATTTCAGGCACAGAAATGACTTTAAACACACTTATTTTAGTTGACAAAGCCATAATTCACATCCAATAGTCATTTAGAGTCAAAAGATTAAATGTTAAAATTTCATCATTATAGACCATTTTGGGAACGTTCGACAGGTCCGGAGTCATAGTTTTCGTCTGAAAATTGATTTTTTGGACTGTACCAAAAATGATTCAAAATGTCAATTGGATCGTGCCTCATGTTGAATAACCACTTTTTAAACCCTCAGAGTGACCAAAATTGCCATTTTTACAGAGTTTTGATTACTCAAAAGCTTCAATTTTTACCCCTTTGAGGCACAGAAATGACTTTAAACACACTTATTTTAGTTGACAAAGTCATAATTCACATCCAACAGTCATTTACAGTCAAAAGATTAAATGTTAAAATTTCATCCATATTGACCATTTTGGGATCGTTCGACATGTCCGGAGTCATCATTTTTCATCCGAAAATTGATTTTTTGGACTGTACCAAAAATGATTCAAAATGTCAATTGGATCGTGCCTCATTTTGAATAACCACTTTTTAAACCCTCACAGTGACCAAAATTGCCAATTTTACAGAGTTTTGCTTACACAAAAGCTTCAATTTTGACCCGTTTCAGGCACAGAAATGACTTTAAACACACTTATTTTAGTTGACAAAGTCATTATTCACATCCAACAGTCATTTAGAGTCAAAAGATTAAATGTTAAAATTTCATCCATATTGACCATTTTGGGATCGTTCGACATGTCCGGAGTCATCGTTTTTCATCCGAAAATTGATTTTTTGGACTGTACCAAAAATGATTCAAAATGTCAATTGGATCGTGCCTCATGTTGAATAACCACTTTTTAAACCCTCACAGTGACCAAAATTGCCATTTTTACAGAGTTTTGATTACTCAAAAGCTTCAATTTTGACCCATTTCAGGCACAGAAATGACTTTAAACACACTTATTTTAGTTGACAAAGTCATAATTCACATCCAACAGTCATTTACAGTCAAAAGATTAAATGTTAAAATTTCATCCATATTGACCATTTTGGGATCGTTCGACATGTCCGGAGTCATCGTTTTTCATCCGAAAATTGATTTTTTGGACTGTACCAAAAATGATTCAAAATGTCAATTGGATCGTGCCTCATGTTGAATAACCACTTTTTAAACCCTCACAGTGACCAAAATTGCCATTTTTACAGAGTTTTGATTACTCAAAAGCTTCAATTTTGACCCATTTCAGGCACAGAAATGACTTTAAACACACTTATTTTAGTTGACAAAGTCATAATTCACATCCAACAGTCATTTACAGTCAAAAGATTAAATGTTAAAATTTCATCCATATTGACCATTTTGGGATCGTTCGACATGTCCGGAGTCATCGTTTTTCATCCGAAAATTGATTTTTTGGACTGTACCAAAAATGATTCAAAATGTCAATTGGATCGTGCCTCATGTTGAATAACCACTTTTTAAACCCTCACAGTGACCAAAATTGCCATTTTTACAGAGTTTTGATTACTCAAAAGCTTCAATTTTGACCCATTTCAGGCACAGAAATGACTTTAAACACACTTATTTTAGTTGACAAAGTCATAATTCACATCCAACAGTCATTTACAGTCAAAAGATTAAATGTTAAAATTTCATCCATATTGACCATTTTGGGATCGTTCGACATGTCCGGAGTCATCGTTTTTCATCCGAAAATTGATTTTTTGGACTGTACCAAAAATGATTCAAAATGTCAATTGGATCGTGCCTCATGTTGAATAACCACTTTTTAAACCCTCACAGTGACCAAAATTGCCATTTTTACAGAGTTTTGCTTACTCAAAAGCTTCAATTTTGACCCATTTCAGGCACAGAAATGACTTTAAACACACTTATTTTAGTTGACAAAGTCATAATTCACATCCAACAGTCATTTACAGTCAAAAGATTAAATGTTAAAATTTCATCCATATTGACCATTTTGGGATCGTTCGACATGTCCGGAGTCATCGTTTTTCATCCGAAAATAGATTTTTTGGACTGTACCAAAAATGATTCAAAATGTCAATTGGATCGTGCCTCATTTTGAATAACCACTTTTTAAACCCTCACAGTGACCAAAATTGCCAATTTTACAGAGTTTTGCTTACACAAAAGCTTCAATTTTGACCCGTTTCAGGCACAGAAATGACTTTAAACACACTTATTTTAGTTGACAAAGTCATTATTCACATCCAACAGTCATTTAGAGTCAAAAGATTAAATGTTAAAATTTCATCCATATTGACCATTTTGGGATCGTTCGACATGTCCGGAGTCATCGTTTTTCATCCGAAAATTGATTTTTTGGACTGTACCAAAAATGATTCAAAATGTCAATTGGATCGTGCCTCATGTTGAATAACCACTTTTTAAACCCTCACAGTGACCAAAATTGCCATTTTTACAGAGTTTTGATTACTCAAAAGCTTCAATTTTGACCCATTTCAGGCACAGAAATGACTTTAAACACACTTATTTTAGTTGACAAAGTCATAATTCACATCCAACAGTCATTTACAGTCAAAAGATTAAATGTTAAAATTTCATCCATATTGACCATTTTGGGATCGTTCGACATGTCCGGAGTCATCGTTTTTCATCCGAAAATTGATTTTTTGGACTGTACCAAAAATGATTCAAAATGTCAATTGGATCGTGCCTCATGTTGAATAACCACTTTTTAAACCCTCACAGTGACCAAAATTGCCATTTTTACAGAGTTTTGCTTACTCAAAAGCTTCAATTTTGACCCATTTCAGGCACAGAAATGACTTAAAACACACTTATTTTAGTTGATAAAGTCATAATTCACATCCAACAGTCATTTACAGTCAAAAGATTAAATGTTAAAATTTCATCCATATTGACCATTTTGGGATCGTTCGACATGTCCGGAGTCATCGTTTTTCATCCGAAAATTGATTTTTTGGACTGTACCAAAAATTATTCAAAATGTCAATTGGATCGTGCCTCATGTTGAATAACCACTTTTTAAACCCTCACAGTGACCAAAATTGCCATTTTTACAGAGTTTTGCTTACTCAAAAGCTTCAATTTTTACCCCTTTGAGGCACAGAAATGACTTTAAACACACTTATTTTAGTTGACAAAGTCATAATTCACATCCAACAGTCAATTACAGTCAAAAGATTAAATGTTAAAATTTCATCCATATTGACCATTTTGGGATCGTTCGACATGTCCGGAGTCATCATTTTTCATCCGAAAATTGATTTTTTGGACTGTACCAAAAATGATTCAAAATGTCAATTGGATCGTGCCTCATTTTGAATAACCACTTTTTAAACCCTCACAGTGACCAAAATTGCCAATTTTACAGAGTTTTGCTTACACAAAAGCTTCAATTTTGACCCGTTTCAGGCACAGAAATGACTTTAAACACACTTATTTTAGTTGACAAAGTCATTATTCACATCCAACAGTCATTTAGAGTCAAAAGATTAAATGTTAAAATTTCATCCATATTGACCATTTTGGGATCGTTCGACATGTCCGGAGTCATCGTTTTTCATCCGAAAATTGATTTTTTGGACTGTACCAAAAATGATTCAAAATGTCAATTGGATCGTGCCTCATGTTGAATAACCACTTTTTAAACCCTCACAGTGACCAAAATTGCCATTTTTACAGAGTTTTGATTACTCAAAAGCTTCAATTTTGACCCATTTCAGGCACAGAAATGACTTTAAACACACTTATTTTAGTTGACAAAGCCATAATTCACATCCAACAGTCATTTAGAGTCAAAAGATTAAATGTTAAAATTTCATCATTATAGACCATTTTGGGAACGTTCGACAGGTCCGGAGTCATCGTTTTTCGTCTGAAAATTGATTTTTTGGACTGTACCAAAAATGATTCAAAATGTCAATTGGATCGTGCCTCATGTTGAATAACCACTTTTTAAACCCTCAGAGTGACCAAAATTGCCATTTTTACAGAGTTTTGATTACTCAAAAGCTTCAATTTTTACCCCTTTGAGGCACAGAAATGACTTTAAACACACTTATTTTAGTTGACAAAGTCATAATTCACATCCAACAGTCATTTACAGTCAAAAGATTAAATGTTAAAATTTCATCCATATTGACCATTTTGGGATCGTTCGACATGTCCGGAGTCATCATTTTTCATCCGAAAATTGATTTTTTGGACTGTACCAAAAATGATTCAAAATGTCAATTGGATCGTGCCTCATTTTGAATAACCACTTTTTAAACCCTCACAGTGACCAAAATTGCCAATTTTACAGAGTTTTGCTTACACAAAAGCTTCAATTTTGACCCGTTTCAGGCACAGAAATGACTTTAAACACACTTATTTTAGTTGACAAAGTCATTATTCACATCCAACAGTCATTTAGAGTCAAAAGATTAAATGTTAAAATTTCATCCATATTGACCATTTTGGGATCGTTCGACATGTCCGGAGTCATCGTTTTTCATCCGAAAATTGATTTTTTGGACTGTACCAAAAATGATTCAAAATGTCAATTGGATCGTGCCTCATGTTGAATAACCACTTTTTAAACCCTCACAGTGACCAAAATTGCCATTTTTACAGAGTTTTGATTACTCAAAAGCTTCAATTTTGACCCATTTCAGGCACAGAAATGACTTTAAACACACTTATTTTAGTTGACAAAGTCATAATTCACATCCAACAGTCATTTACAGTCAAAAGATTAAATGTTAAAATTTCATCCATATTGACCATTTTGGGATCGTTCGACATGTCCGGAGTCATCGTTTTTCATCCGAAAATTGATTTTTTGGACTGTACCAAAAATGATTCAAAATGTCAATTGGATCGTGCCTCATGTTGAATAACCACTTTTTAAACCCTCACAGTGACCAAAATTGCCATTTTTACAGAGTTTTGATTACTCAAAAGCTTCAATTTTGACCCATTTCAGGCACAGAAATGACTGTAAACACACTTATTTTAGTTGACAAAGTCATAATTCACATCCAACAGTCATTTACAGTCAAAAGATTAAATGTTAAAATTTCATCCATATTGACCATTTTGGGATCGTTCGACATGTCCGGAGTCATCGTTTTTCATCCGAAAATTGATTTTTTGGACTGTACCAAAAATGATTCAAAATGTCAATTGGATCGTGCCTCATGTTGAATAACCACTTTTTAAACCCTCACAGTGACCAAAATTGCCATTTTTACAGAGTTTTGCTTACTCAAAAGCTTCAATTTTGACCCATTTCAGGCACAGAAATGACTTTAAACACACTTATTTTAGTTGACAAAGCCATAATTCACATCCAACAGTCATTTAGAGTCAAAAGATTAAATGTTAAAATTTCATCATTATAGACCATTTTGGGAACGTTCGACAGGTCCGGAGTCATCGTTTTTCGTCTGAAAATTGATTTTTTGGACTGTACCAAAAATGATTCAAAATGTCAATTGGATCGTGCCTCATGTTGAATAACCACTTTTTAAACCCTCAGAGTGACCAAAATTGCCATTTTTACAGAGTTTTGATTACTCAAAAGCTTCAATTTTTACCCCTTTGAGGCACAGAAATGACTTTAAACACACTTATTTTAGTTGACAAAGTCATAATTCACATCCAACAGTCATTTACAGTCAAAAGATTAAATGTTAAAATTTCATCCATATTGACCATTTTGGGATCGTTCGACATGTCCGGAGTCATCATTTTTCATCCGAAAATTGATTTTTTGGACTGTACCAAAAATGATTCAAAATGTCAATTGGATCGTGCCTCATTTTGAATAACCACTTTTTAAACCCTCACAGTGACCAAAATTGCCAATTTTACAGAGTTTTGCTTACACAAAAGCTTCAATTTTGACCCGTTTCAGGCACAGAAATGACTTTAAACACACTTATTTTAGTTGACAAAGTCATTATTCACATCCAACAGTCATTTAGAGTCAAAAGATTAAATGTTAAAATTTCATCCATATTGACCATTTTGGGATCGTTCGACATGTCCGGAGTCATCGTTTTTCATCCGAAAATTGATTTTTTGGACTGTACCAAAAATGATTCAAAATGTCAATTGGATCGTGCCTCATGTTGAATAACCACTTTTTAAACCCTCACAGTGACCAAAATTGCCATTTTTACAGAGTTTTGATTACTCAAAAGCTTCAATTTTGACCCATTTCAGGCACAGAAATGACTTTAAACACACTTATTTTAGTTGACAAAGTCATAATTCACATCCAACAGTCATTTACAGTCAAAAGATTAAATGTTAAAATTTCATCCATATTGACCATTTTGGGATCGTTCGACATGTCCGGAGTCATCGTTTTTCATCCGAAAATTGATTTTTTGGACTGTACCAAAAATGATTCAAAATGTCAATTGGATCGTGCCTCATGTTGAATAACCACTTTTTAAACCCTCACAGTGACCAAAATTGCCATTTTTACAGAGTTTTGCTTACTCAAAAGCTTCAATTTTGACCCATTTCAGGCACAGAAATGACTTAAAACACACTTATTTTAGTTGATAAAGTCATAATTCACATCCAACAGTCATTTACAGTCAAAAGATTAAATGTTAAAATTTCATCCATATTGACCATTTTGGGATCGTTCGACATGTCCGGAGTCATCGTTTTTCATCCGAAAATTGATTTTTTGGACTGTACCAAAAATTATTCAAAATGTCAATTGGATCGTGCCTCATGTTGAATAACCACTTTTTAAACCCTCACAGTGACCAAAATTGCCATTTTTACAGAGTTTTGCTTACTCAAAAGCTTCAATTTTTACCCCTTTGAGGCACAGAAATGACTTTAAACACACTTATTTTAGTTGACAAAGTCATAATTCACATCCAACAGTCAATTACAGTCAAAAGATTAAATGTTAAAATTTCATCCATATTGACCATTTTGGGATCGTTCGACATGTCCGGAGTCATCATTTTTCATCCGAAAATTGATTTTTTGGACTGTACCAAAAATGATTCAAAATGTCAATTGGATCGTGCCTCATTTTGAATAACCACTTTTTAAACCCTCACAGTGACCAAAATTGCCAATTTTACAGAGTTTTGCTTGCACAAAAGCTTCAATTTTGACCCGTTTCAGGCACAGAAATGACTTTAAACACACTTATTTTAGTTGACAAAGTCATTATTCACATCCAACAGTCATTTAGAGTCAAAAGATTAAATGTTAAAATTTCATCCATATTGACCATTTTGGGATCGTTCGACATGTCCGGAGTCATCGTTTTTCATCCGAAAATTGATTTTTTGGACTGTACCAAAAATGATTCAAAATGTCAATTGGATCGTGCCTCATGTTGAATAACCACTTTTTAAACCCTCACAGTGACCAAAATTCCCATTTTTACAGAGTTTTGATTACTCAAAAGCTTCAATTTTGACCCATTTCAGGCACAGAAATGACTTTAAACACACTTATTTTAGTTGATAAAGTCATAATTCACATCCAACAGTCATTTACAGTCAAAAGAATAAATGTTAAAATTTCATCCATATTGACCATTTTGGGATCGTTCGATATGTCCGGAGTCATCGTTTTTCATCCGAAAATTGATTTTTTGGACTGTACCAAAAATGATTCAAAATGTCAATTGGATCGTGCCTCATGTTGAATAACCACTTTTTAAACCCTCACAGTGACCAAAATTGCCATTTTTACAGAGTTTTGATTACTCAAAAGCTTCAATTTTGACCCATTTCAGGCACAGAAATGACTTTAAACACACTTACTTTAGTTGATAAAGTCATAATTCACATCCAACAGTCATTTACAGTCAAAAGATTAAATGTTAAAATTTCATCCATATTGACCATTTTGGGATCGTTCGACATGTCCGGAGTCATCGTTTTTCATCCGAAAATTGATTTTTTGGACTGTACCAAAAATTATTCAAAATGTCAATTGGATCGTGCCTCATGTTGAATAACCACTTTTTAAACCCTCACAGTGACCAAAATTGCCATTTTTACAGAGTTTTGCTTACTCAAAAGCTTCAATTTTTACCCCTTTGAGGCACAGAAATGACTTTAAACACACTTATTTTAGTTGACAAAGTCATAATTCACATCCAACAGTCAATTACAGTCAAAAGATTAAATGTTAAAATTTCATCCATATTGACCATTTTGGGATCGTTCGACATGTCCGGAGTCATCATTTTTCATCCGAAAATTGATTTTTTGGACTGTACCAAAAATGATTCAAAATGTCAATTGGATCGTGCCTCATTTTGAATAACCACTTTTTAAACCCTCACAGTGACCAAAATTGCCAATTTTACAGAGTTTTGCTTGCACAAAAGCTTCAATTTTGACCCGTTTCAGGCACAGAAATGACTTTAAACACACTTATTTTAGTTGACAAAGTCATTATTCACATCCAACAGTCATTTAGAGTCAAAAGATTAAATGTTAAAATTTCATCCATATTGACCATTTTGGGATCGTTCGACATGTCCGGAGTCATCGTTTTTCATCCGAAAATTGATTTTTTGGACTGTACCAAAAATGATTCAAAATGTCAATTGGATCGTGCCTCATGTTGAATAACCACTTTTTAAACCCTCACAGTGACCAAAATTCCCATTTTTACAGAGTTTTGATTACTCAAAAGCTTCAATTTTGACCCATTTCAGGCACAGAAATGACTTTAAACACACTTATTTTAGTTGATAAAGTCATAATTCACATCCAACAGTCATTTACAGTCAAAAGAATAAATGTTAAAATTTCATCCATATTGACCATTTTGGGATCGTTCGATATGTCCGGAGTCATCGTTTTTCATCCGAAAATTGATTTTTTGGACTGTACCAAAAATGATTCAAAATGTCAATTGGATCGTGCCTCATGTTGAATAACCACTTTTTAAACCCTCACAGTGACCAAAATTGCCATTTTTACAGAGTTTTGATTACTCAAAAGCTTCAATTTTGACCCATTTCAGGCACAGAAATGACTTTAAACACACTTACTTTAGTTGATAAAGTCATAATTCACATCCAACAGTCATTTACAGTCAAAAGATTAAATGTTAAAATTTCATCCATATTGACCATTTTGGGATCGTTCGACATGTCCGGAGTCATCGTTTTTCATCCGAAAATTGATTTTTTGGACTGTACCAAAAATGATTCAAAATGTCAATTGGATCGTGCCTCATGTTGAATAACCACTTTTTAAACCCTCACAGTGACCAAAATTGCCATTTTTACAGAGTTTTGCTTACTCAAAAGCTTCAATTTTGACCCATTTCAGGCACAGAAATGACTTAAAACACACTTATTTTAGTTGATAAAGTCATAATTCACATCCAACAGTCATTTACAGTCAAAAGATTAAATGTTAAAATTTCATCCATATTGACCATTTTGGGATCGTTCGACATGTCCGGAGTCATCGTTTTTCATCCGAAAATTGATTTTTTGGACTGTACCAAAAATGATTCAAAATGTCAATTGGATCGTGCCTCATGTTGAATAACCACTTTTTAAACCCTCACAGTGACCAAAATTGCCATTTTTACAGAGTTTTGATTACTCAAAAGCTTCAATTTTGACCCATTTCAGGCACAGAAATGACTTTAAACACACTTACTTTAGTTGATAAAGTCATAATTCACATCCAACAGTCATTTAGAGTCAAAAGATTAAATGTTAAAATTTCATCCATATTGACCATTTTGGGATCGTTCGACATGTCCGGAGTCATCGTTTTTCATCCGAAAATTGATTTTTTGGACTGTACCAAAAATGATTCAAAATGTCAATTGGATCGTGCCTCATGTTGAATAACCACTTTTTAAACCCTCACAGTGACCAAAATTGCCATTTTTACAGAGTTTTGATTACTCAAAAGCTTCAATTTTGACCCATTTCAGGCACAGAAATGACTTTAAACACACTTATTTTAGTTGACAAAGTCATAATTCACATCCAACAGTCATTTACAGTCAAAAGATTAAATGTTAAAATTTCATCCATATTGACCATTTTGGGATCGTTCGACAGGTCCGGAGTCATCGTTTTTCATCCGAAAATTGATTTTTTGGACTGTACCAAAAATGATTCAAAATGTCAATTGGATCGTGCCTCATGTTGAATAACCACTTTTTAAACCCTCAGAGTGACCAAAATTGCCATTTTTACAGAGTTTTGATTACTCAAAAGCTTCAATTTTGACCCATTTCAGGCACAGAAATGACTTAAAACACACTTATTTTAGTTGATAAAGTCATAATTCACATCCAACAGTCATTTACAGTCAAAAGATTAAATGTTAAAATTTCATCCATATTGACCATTTTGGGATCGTTCGACATGTCCGGAGTCATCGTTTTTCATCCGAAAATTGATTTTTTGGACTGTACCAAAAATGATTCAAAATGTCAATTGGATCGTGCCTCATTTTGAATAACCACTTTTTAAACCCTCACAGTGACCAAAATTGCCAATTTTTCAGAGTTTTGATTACTCAAAAGCTTCAATTTTGACCCGTTTCAGGCACAGAAATGACTTTAAACACACTTATTTTAGTTGACAAAGTCATTATTCACATCCAACAGTCATTTAGAGTCAAAAGATTAAATGTTAAAATTTCATCCATATTGACCATTTTGGGATCGTTCGACATGTCCGGAGTCATCGTTTTTCATCCGAAAATTGATTTTTTGGACTGTACCAAAAATGATTCAAAATGTCAATTGGATCGTGCCTCATGTTGAATAACCACTTTTTAAACCCTCACAGTGACCAAAATTGCCATTTTTACAGAGTTTTGATTACTCAAAAGCTTCAATTTTGACCCATTTCAGGCACAGAAATGACTTTAAACACACTTATTTTAGTTGATAAAGTCATAATTCACATCCAACAGTCATTTACAGTCAAAAGATTAAATGTTAAAATTTCATCCATATTGACCATTTTGGGATCGTTCGACATGTCCGGAGTCATCGTTTTTCATCCGAAAATTGATTTTTTGGACTGTACCAAAAATGATTCAAAATGTCAATTGGATCGTGCCTCATGTTGAATAACCACTTTTAAAACCCTCGCAGTGACCAAAATTGCCATTTTTACAGAGTTTTGCTTACTCAAAAGCTTCAATTTTGACCCATTTCAGGCACAGAAATGACTTAAAACACACTTATTTTAGTTGATAAAGTCATAGTTCACATCCAACAGTCATTTACAGTCAAAAGATTAAATGTTAAAATTTCATCCATATTGACCATTTTGGGATCGTTCGACATGTCCGGAGTCATCGTTTTTTATCCGAAAATTGATTTTTTGGACTGTACCAAAAATTATTCAAAATGTCAATTGGATCGTGCCTCATGTTGAATAACCACTTTTTAAACCCTCACAGTGACCAAAATTGCCATTTTTACAGAGTTTTGCTTACTCAAAAGCTTCAATTTTTACCCCTTTGAGGCACAGAAATGACTTTAAACACACTTATTTTAGTTGACAAAGTCAAAATTCACATCCAACAGTCATTTACAGTCAAAAGATTAAATGTTAAAATTTCATCCATATTGACCATTTTGGGATCGTTCGACATGTCCGGAGTCATCATTTTTCATCCGAAAATTGATTTTTTGGACTGTACCAAAAATGATTCAAAATGTCAATTGGATCGTGCCTCATTTTGAATAACCACTTTTTAAACCCTCACAGTGACCAAAATTGCCAATTTTACAGAGTTTTGCTTACACAAAAGCTTCAATTTTGACCCGTTTCAGGCACAGAAATGACTTTAAACACACTTATTTTAGTTGACAAAGTCATTATTCACATCCAACAGTCATTTAGAGTCAAAAGATTAAATGTTAAAATTTCATCCATATTGACCATTTTGGGATCGTTCGACATGTCCGGAGTCATCGTTTTTCATCCGAAAATTGATTTTTTGGACTGTACCAAAAATGATTCAAAATGTCAATTGGATCGTGCCTCATGTTGAATAACCACTTTTTAAACCCTCACAGTGACCAAAATTGCCATTTTTACAGAGTTTTGCTTACTCAAAAGCTTCAATTTTGACCCATTTCAGGCACAGAAATGACTTTAAACACACTTACTTTAGTTGATAAAGTCATAATTCACATTCAACAGTCATTTACAGTCAAAAGATTAAATGTTAAAATTTCATCCATATTGACCATTTTGGGATCGTTCGACATGTCCGGAGTCATCGTTTTTCATCCGAAAATTGATTTTTTGGACTGTACCAAAAATGATTCAAAATGTCAATTGGATCGTGCCTCATGTTGAATAACCACTTTTTAAACCCTCACAGTGACCAAAATTGCCATTTTTACAGAGTTTTGATTACTCAAAAGCTTCAATTTTGACCCATTTCAGGCACAGAAATGACTTTAAACACACTTATTTTAGTTGACAAAGTCATAATTCACATCCAACAGTCATTTACAGTCAAAAGATTAAATGTTAAAATTTCATCCATATTGACCATTTTGGGATCGTTCGACATGTCCGGAGTCATCGTTTTTCATCCGAAAATTGATTTTTTGGACTGTACCAAAAATGATTCAAAATGTCAATTGGATCGTGCCTCATGTTGAATAACCACTTTTTAAACCCTCACAGTGACCAAAATTGCCATTTTTACAGAGTTTTGCTTACTCAAAAGCTTCAATTTTGACCCATTTCAGGCACAGAAATGACTTTAAACACACTTATTTTAGTTGACAAAGCCATAATTCACATCCAACAGTCATTTAGAGTCAAAAGATTAAATGTTAAAATTTCATCATTATAGACCATTTTGGGAACGTTCGACAGGTCCGGAGTCATCGTTTTTCGTCTGAAAATTGATTTTTTGGACTGTACCAAAAATGATTCAAAATGTCAATTGGATCGTGCCTCATGTTGAATAACCACTTTTTAAACCCTCAGAGTGACCAAAATTGCCATTTTTACAGAGTTTTGATTACTCAAAAGCTTCAATTTTTACCCCTTTGAGGCACAGAAATGACTTTAAACACACTTATTTTAGTTGACAAAGTCATAATTCACATCCAACAGTCATTTACAGTCAAAAGATTAAATGTTAAAATTTCATCCATATTGACCATTTTGGGATCGTTCGACATGTCCGGAGTCATCATTTTTCATCCGAAAATTGATTTTTTGGACTGTACCAAAAATGATTCAAAATGTCAATTGGATCGTGCCTCATTTTGAATAACCACTTTTTAAACCCTCACAGTGACCAAAATTGCCAATTTTAAGAGTTTTGCTTACACAAAAGCTTCAATTTTGACCCGTTTCAGGCACAGAAATGACTTTAAACACACTTATTTTAGTTGACAAAGTCATTATTCACATCCAACAGTCATTTAGAGTCAAAAGATTAAATGTTAAAATTTCATCCATATTGACCATTTTGGGATCGTTCGACATGTCCGGAGTCATCGTTTTTCATCCGAAAATTGATTTTTTGGACTGTACCAAAAATGATTCAAAATGTCAATTGGATCGTGCCTCATGTTGAATAACCACTTTTTAAACCCTCACAGTGACCAAAATTGCCATTTTTACAGAGTTTTGATTACTCAAAAGCTTCAATTTTGACGAATTTCAGGCACAGAAATGACTTTAAACACACTTATTTTAGCTGACAAAGTCATAATTCACATCCAACAGTCATTTACAGTCAAAAGATTAAATGTTAAAATTTCATCCATATTGACCATTTTGGGATCGTTCGACATGTCCGGAGTCATCGTTTTTCATCCGAAAATTGATTTTTTGGACTGTACCAAAAATGATTCAAAATGTCAATTGGATCGTGCCTCATGTTGAATAACCACTTTTTAAACCCTCACAGTGACCAAAATTGCCATTTTTACAGAGTTTTGCTTACTCAAAAGCTTCAATTTTGACCCATTTCAGGCACAGAAATGACTTAAAACACACTTATTTTAGTTGATAAAGTCATAATTCACATCCAACAGTCATTTACAGTCAAAAGATTAAATGTTAAAATTTCATCCATATTGACCATTTTGGGATCGTTCGACATGTCCGGAGTCATCGTTTTTCATCCGAAAATTGTTTTTTTGGACTGTACCAAAAATTATTCAAAATGTCAATTGGATCGTGCCTCATGTTGAATAACCACTTTTTAAACCCTCACAGTGACCAAAATTGCCATTTTTACAGAGTTTTGCTTACTCAAAAGCTTCAATTTTTACCCCTTTGAGGCACAGAAATGACTTTAAACACACTTATTTTAGTTGACAAAGTCATAATTCACATCCAACAGTCAATTACAGTCAAAAGATTAAATGTTAAAATTTCATCCATATTGACCATTTTGGGATCGTTCGACATGTCCGGAGTCATCATTTTTCATCCGAAAATTGATTTTTTGGACTGTACCAAAAATGATTCAAAATGTCAATTGGATCGTGCCTCATTTTGAATAACCACTTTTTAAACCCTCACAGTGACCAAAATTGCCAATTTTACAGAGTTTTGCTTACACAAAAGCTTCAATTTTGACCCGTTTCAGGCACAGAAATGACTTTAAACACACTTATTTTAGTTGACAAAGTCATTATTCACCTCCAACAGTCATTTAGAGTCAAAAGATTAAATGTTAAAATTTCATCCATATTGACCATTTTGGGATCGTTCGACATGTCCGGAGTCATCGTTTTTCATCCGAAAATTGATTTTTTGGACTGTACCAAAAATGATTCAAAATGTCAATTGGATCGTGCCTCATGTTGAATAACCACTTTTTAAACCCTCACAGTGACCAAAATTGCCATTTTTACAGAGTTTTGATTACTCAAAAGCTTCAATTTTGACCCATTTCAGGCACAGAAATGACTTTAAACACACTTATTTTAGTTGATAAAGTCATAATTCACATCCAACAGTCATTTACAGTCAAAAGATTAAATGTTAAAATTTAATCCATATTGACCATTTTGGGATCGTTCGACATGTCCGGAGTCATCGTTTTTCATCCGAAAATTGATTTTTTGGACTGTACCAAAAATGATTCAAAATGTCAATTGGATCGTGCCTCATGTTGAATAACCACTTTTTAAACCCTCACAGTGACCAAAATTGCCATTTTTACAGAGTTTTGATTACTCAAAAGCTTCAATTTTGACCCATTTCAGGCACAGAAATGACTTTAAACACACTTACTTTAGTTGATAAAGTCATAATTCACATCCAACAGTCATTTACAGTCAAAAGATTAAATGTTAAAATTTCATCCATATTGACCATTTTGGGATCGTTCGACATGTCCGGAGTCATCGTTTTTCATCCGAAAATTGATTTTTTGGACTGTACCAAAAATGATTCAAAATGTCAATTGGATCGTGCCTCATGTTGAATAACCACTTTTTAAACCCTCACAGTGACCAAAATTGCCATTTTTACAGAGTTTTGCTTACTCAAAAGCTTCAATTTTGACCCATTTCAGGCACAGAAATGACTTTAAACACACTTATTTTAGTTGACAAAGCCATAATTCACATCCAACAGTCATTTAGAGTCAAAAGATTAAATGTTAAAATTTCATCATTATAGACCATTTTGGGAACGTTCGACAGGTCCGGAGTCATCGTTTTTCGTCTGAAAATTGATTTTTTGGACTGTACCAAAAATGATTCAAAATGTCAATTGGATCGTGCCTCATTTTGAATAACCACTTTTTAAACCCTCACAGTGACCAAAATTGCCAATTTTTCAGAGTTTTGCTTACACAAAAGCTTCAATTTTGACCCGTTTCAGGCACAGAAATGACTTTAAACACACTTATTTTAGTTGACAAAGTCATTATTCACATCCAACAGTCATTTAGAGTCAAAAGATTAAATGTTAAAATTTCATCCATATTGACCATTTTGGGATCGTTCGACATGTCCGGAGTCATCGTTTTTCATCCGAAAATTGATTTTTTGGACTGTACCAAAAATGATTCAAAATGTCAATTGGATCGTGCCTCATGTTGAATAACCACTTTTTAAACCCTCACAGTGACCAAAATTGCCATTTTTACAGAGTTTTGATTACTCAAAAGCTTCAATTTTGACCCATTTCAGGCACAGAAATGACTTTAAACACACTTATTTTAGTTGACAAAGTCATAATTCACATCCAACAGTCATTTACAGTCAAAAGATTAAATGTTAAAATTTCATCCATATTGACCATTTTGGGATCGTTCGACATGTCCGGAGTCATCATTTTTCATCCGAAAATTGATTTTTTGGACTGTACCAAAAATGATTCAAAATGTCAATTGGATCGTGCCTCATGTTGAATAACCACTTTTTAAACCCTCACAGTGACCAAAATTGCCATTTTTACAGAGTTTTGCTTACTCAAAAGCTTCAATTTTGACCCATTTCAGGCACAGAAATGACTTAAAACACACTTATTTTAGTTGATAAAGTCATAGTTCACATCCAACAGTCATTTAGAGTCAAAAGATTAAATGTTAAAATTTCATCCATATTGACCATTTTGGGATCGTTCGACATGTCCGGAGTCATCGTTTTTCATCCGAAAATTGATTTTTTGGACTGTACCAAAAATTATTCAAAATGTCAATTGGATCGTGCCTCATGTTGAATAACCACTTTTTAAACCCTCACAGTGACCAAAATTGCCATTTTTACAGAGTTTTGCTTACTCAAAAGCTTCAATTTTTACCCCTTTGAGGCACAGAAATGACTTTAAACACACTTATTTTAGTTGACAAAGTCAAAATTCACATCCAACAGTCATTTACAGTCAAAAGATTAAATGTTAAAATTTCATCCATATTGACCATTTTGGGATCGTTCGACATGTCCGGAGTCATCATTTTTCATCCGAAAATTGATTTTTTGGACTGTACCAAAAATGATTCAAAATGTCAATTGGATCGTGCCTCATTTTGAATAACCACTTTTTAAACCCTCACAGTGACCAAAATTGCCAATTTTACAGAGTTTTGCTTACACAAAAGCTTCAATTTTGACCCGTTTCAGGCACAGAAATGACTTTAAACACACTTATTTTAGTTGACAAAGTCATTATTCACATCCAACAGTCATTTAGAGTCAAAAGATTAAATGTTAAAATTTCATCCATATTGACCATTTTGGGATCGTTCGACATGTCCGGAGTCATCGTTTTTCATCCGAAAATTGATTTTTTGGACTGTACCAAAAATGATTCAAAATGTCAATTGGATCGTGCCTCATGTTGAATAACCACTTTTTAAACCCTCACAGTGACCAAAATTGCCATTTTTACAGAGTTTTGCTTACTCAAAAGCTTCAATTTTGACCCATTTCAGGCACAGAAATGACTTTAAACACACTTACTTTAGTTGATAAAGTCATAATTCACATTCAACAGTCATTTACAGTCAAAAGATTAAATGTTAAAATTTCATCCATATTGACCATTTTGGGATCGTTCGACATGTCCGGAGTCATCGTTTTTCATCCGAAAATTGATTTTTTGGACTGTACCAAAAATTATTCAAAATGTCAATTGGATCGTGCCTCATGTTGAATAACCACTTTTTAAACCCTCACAGTGACCAAAATTGCCATTTTTACAGAGTTTTGATTACTCAAAAGCTTCAATTTTGACCCATTTCAGGCACAGAAATGACTTTAAACACACTTATTTTAGTTGACAAAGTCATAATTCACATCCAACAGTCATTTACAGTCAAAAGATTAAATGTTAAAATGTCATCCATATTGACCATTTTGGGATCGTTCGACATGTCCGGAGTCATCGTTTTTCATCCGAAAATTGATTTTTTGGACTGTACCAAAAATGATTCAAAATGTCAATTGGATCGTGCCTCATGTTGAATAACCACTTTTTAAACCCTCAGAGTGACCAAAATTGCCATTTTTACAGAGTTTTGATTACTCAAAAGCTTCAATTTTTACCCCTTTGAGGCACAGAAATGACTTTAAACACACTTATTTTAGTTGACAAAGTCATAATTCACATCCAACAGTCATTTACAGTCAAAAGATTAAATGTTAAAATTTCATCCATATTGAACATTTTGGGATCGTTCGACATGTCCGGAGTCATCATTTTTCATCCGAAAATTGATTTTTTGGACTGTACCAAAAATGATTCAAAATGTCAATTGGATCGTGCCTCATTTTGAATAACCACTTTTTAAACCCTCACAGTGACCAAAATTGCCAATTTTACAGAGTTTTGCTTACACAAAAGCTTCAATTTTGACCCGTTTCAGGCACAGAAATGACTTTAAACACACTTATTTTAGTTGACAAAGTCATTATTCACATCCAACAGTCATTTACAGTCAAAAGATTAAATGTTAAAATTTCATCCATATTGACCATTTTGGGATCGTTCGACATGTCCGGAGTCATCGTTTTTCATCCGAAAATTGATTTTTTGGACTGTACCAAAAATGATTCAAAATGTCAATTGGATCGTGCCTCATGTTGAATAACCACTTTTTAAACCCTCACAGTGAGCAAAATTGCCATTTTTACAGAGTTTTGATTACTCAAAAGCTTCAATTTTTACCCCTTTGAGGCACAGAAATGACTTTAAACACACTTATTTTAGTTGACAAAGTCATAATTCACATCCAACAGTCATTTACAGTCAAAAGATTAAATGTTAAAATTTCATCCATATTGACCATTTTGGGATCGTTCGACATGTCCGGAGTCATCGTTTTTCATCCGAAAATTGATTTTTTGGACTGTACCAAAAATGATTCAAAATGTCATTTGGATCGTGCCTCATGTTGAATAACCACTTTTTAAACCCTCACAGTGACCAAAATTGCCATTTTTACAGAGTTTTGCTTACTCAAAAGCTTCAATTTTGACCCATTTCAGGCACAGAAATGACTTTAAACACACTTATTTTAGTTGACAAAGTCATAATTCACATCCAACAGTCATTTACAGTCAAAAGATTAAATGTTAAAATTTCATCCATATTGACCATTTTTGGATCGTTCGACATGTCCGGAGTCATTGTTTTTCATCCAAAAATTGATTTTTTGGACTGTACCAAAAATGATTCAAAATGTCAATTGGATCATGCCTCATGTTGAATAACCACTTTTTAAACCCTCACAGTGACCAAAATTGCCATTTTTACAGAGTTTTGATTACTCAAAAGCTTCAATTTTTACCCCTTTGAGGCACAGAAATGACTTTAAACACACTTATATTAGTTGACAAAGTCAAAATTCACATCCAACAGTCATTTACAGTCAAAAGATTAAATGTTAAAATTTCATCCATATTGACCATTTTGGGATCGTTCGACATGTCCGGAGTCATCGTTTTTCATCCGAAAATTGATTTTTTGAACTGTACCAAAAATGATTCAAAATGTCAATTGGATCGTGCCTCATGTTGAATAACCACTTTTTAAACCCTCACAGTGACCAAAATTGCCAATTTTACACAGTTTTGCTTACTCAAAAGCTTCAATTTTGACCCATTTCAGGCACAGAAATGACTTTAAACACACTTATTTTAGTTGACAAAGCCATAATTCACATCCAACAGTCATTTAGAGTCAAAAGATTAAATGTTAAAATTTCATCATTATAGACCATTTTGGGAACGTTCGACAGGTCCGGAGTCATCGTTTTTCGACTGAAAATTGATTTTTTGGACTGTACCAAAAATGATTCTAAATGTCAATTGGATCGTGCCTCATGTTGAATAACCACTTTTTAAACCCTCAGAGTGACCAAAATTGCCATTTTTACAGAGTTTTGATTACTCAAAATCTTCAATTTTTACCCCTTTGAGGCACAGAAATGACTTTAAACACACTTATTTTAGTTGACAAAGTCATAATTCACATCCAACAGTCATTTACAGTCAAAAGATTAAATGTTAAAATTTCATCCATATTGACCATTTTGGGATCGTTCGACATGTCCGGAGTCATCATTTTTCATCCGAAAATTGATTTTTTGGACTGTACCAAAAATGATTCAAAATGTCAATTGGATCGTGCCTCATTTTGAATAACCACTTTTTAAACCCTCACAGTGACCAAAATTGCCAATTTTACAGAGTTTTGCTTATACAAAAGCTTCAATTTTGACCCGTTTCAGGCACAGAAATGACTTTAAACACACTTATTTTAGTTGACAAAGTCATTATTCACATCCAACAGTCATTTAGAGTCAAAAGATTAAATGTTAAAATTTCATCCATATTGACCATTTTGGGATCGTTCGACATGTCCGGAGTCATCGTTTTTCATCCGAAATTGATTTTTTGGACTGTACCAAAAATGATTCAAAATGTCAATTGGATCGTGCCTCATGTTGAATAACCACTTTTTAAACCCTCACAGTGACCAAAATTGCCATTTTTACAGAGTTTTGATTACTCAAAAGCTTCAATTTTGACCCATTTCAGGCACAGAAATGACTTTAAACACACTTATTTTAGTTGACAAAGTCATAATTCACATCCAACAGTCATTTACAGTCAAAAGATTAAATGTTAAAATTTCATCCATATTGACCATTTTGGGATCGTTCGACATGTCCGGAGTCATCGTTTTTCATCCGAAAATTGATTTTTTGGACTGTACCAAAAATGATTCAAAATGTCAATTGGATCGTGCCTCATGTTGAATAACCACTTTTTAAACCCTCACAGTGACCAAAATTGCCATTTTTACAGAGTTTTGCTTACTCAAAAGCTTCAATTTTGACCCATTTCAGGCACAGAAATGACTTAAAACACACTTATTTTAGTTGATAAAGTCATAATTCACATCCAACAGTCATTTACAGTCAAAAGATTAAATGTTAAAATTTCATCCATATTGACCATTTTGGGATCGTTCGACATGTCCGGAGTCATCGTTTTTCATCCGAAAATTGATTTTTTGGACTGTACCAAAAATTATTCAAAATGTCAATTGGATCGTGCCTCATGTTGAATAACCACTTTTTAAACCCTCACAGTGACCAAAATTGCCATTTTTACAGAGTTTTGCTTACTCAAAAGCTTCAATTTTGACCCATTTCAGGCACAGAAATGACTTTAAACACACTTATTTTAGTTGACAAAGTCATAATTCACATCCAACAGTCATTTACAGTCAAAAGATTAAATGTTAACATTTCATCCATATTGACCATTTTGGGATCGTTCGACATGTCCGGAGTCATCGTTTTTCATCCGAAAATTGATTTTTTGGACTGTACCAAAAATGATTCAAAATGTCAATTGGATCATGCCTCATGTTGAATAACCACTTTTTAAACCCTCACAGTGACCAAGATTGCCATTTTTACAGAGTTTTGATTACTCAAAAGCTTCAATTTTTACCCCTTTGAGGCACAGAAATGACTTTAAACACACTTATTTTAGTTGACAAAGTCATAATTCACATCCAACAATCATTTACAGTCAAAAGATTAAATGTTAGAATTTCATCCATATTGACCATTTTGGGATCGTTCGACATGTCCGGAGTCATCGTTTTTCATCCGAAAATTGATTTTTTGAACTGTACCAAAAATGATTCAAAATGTCAATTGGATCGTGCCTCATGTTGAATAACCACTTTTTAAACCCTCACAGTGACCAAAATTGCCAATTTTACACAGTTTTGCTTACTCAAAAGCTTCAATTTTGACCCATTTCAGGCACAGAAATGACTTTAAACACACTTATTTTAGTTGACAAAGCCATAATTCACATCCAACAGTCATTTAGAGTCAAAAGATTAAATGTTAAAATGTCATCATTATAGACCATTTTGGGAACGTTCGACAGGTCCGGAGTCATCGTTTTTCGTCTGAAAATTGATTTTTTGGACAGCACCAAAAATGATTCAAAATGTCAATTGGATCGTGCCTCATGTTGAATGACCACTTTTTAAACCCTCAGAGTGACCAAAATTGCCATTTTTACAGAGTTTTGATTACTCAAAAGCTTCAATTTTTACCCCTTTGAGGCACAGAAATGACTTTAAACACACTTATTTTAGTTGACAAAGTCATAATTCACATCCAACAGTCATTTACAGTCAAAAGATTAAATGTTAAAATTTCATCCATATTGACCATTTTGGGATCGTTCGACATGTCCGGAGTCATCGTTTTTCATCCGAAAATTGATTTTTTGGACTGTACCAAAAATGATTCAAAATGTCAATTGGATCGTGCCTCATGTTGAATAACCACTTTTTAAACCCTCACAGTGACCAAAATTGCCAATTTTACACAGTTTTGCTTACTCAAAAGCTTCAATTTTGACCCATTTCAGGCACAGAAATGACTTTAAACACACTTATTTTAGTTGACAAAGCAATAATTCACATCCAACAGTCATTTAGAGTCAAAAGATTAAATGTTAAAATTTCATCATTATAGACCATTTTGGGAACGTTCGACAGGTCCGGAGTCATCGTTTTTCGTCTGAAAATTGATTTTTTGGACTGTACCAAAAATGATTCAAAATGTCAATTGGATCGTGCCTCATGTTGAATAACCACTTTTTAAACCCTCAGAGTGACCAAAATTGCCATTTTTACAGAGTTTTGATTACTCAAAAGCTTCAATTTTTACCCCTTTGAGGCACAGAAATGACTTTAAACACACTTATTTTAGTTGACAAAGTCATAATTCACATCCAACAGTCATTTACAGTCAAAAGATTAAATGTTAAAATTTCATCCATATTGACCATTTTGGGATCGTTCGACATGTCCGGAGTCATCATTTTTCATCCGAAAATTGATTTTTTGGACTGTACCAAAAATGATTCAAAATGTCAATTGGATCGTGCCTCATTTTGAATAACCACTTTTTAAACCCTCACAGTGACCAAAATTGCCAATTTTACAGAGTTTTGCTTACACAAAAGCTTCAATTTTGACCCGTTTCAGGCACAAAAATGACTTTAAACACACTTATTTTAGTTGACAAAGTCATTATTCACATCCAACAGTCATTTACAGTCAAAAGATTAAATGTTAAAATTTCATCCATATTGACCATTTTGGGATCGTTCGACATGTCCGGAGTCATCGTTTTTCATCCGAAAATTGATTTTTTGGACTGTACCAAAATGATTCAAAATGTCAATTGGATCGTGCCTCATGTTGAATAACCACTTTTTAAACCCTCACAGTGACCAAAATTGCCATTTTTACAGAGTTTTGATTACTCAAAAGCTTCAATTTTGACCCATTTCAGGCACAGAAATGACTTTAAACACACTTATTTTAGTTGACAAAGTCATAATTCACATCCAACAGTCATTTACAGTCAAAAGATTAAATGTTAAAATTTCATCCATATTGACCATTTTGGGATCGTTCGACATGTCCGGAGTCATCGTTTTTCATCCGAAAATTGATTTTTTGGACTGTACCAAAAATGATTCAAAATGTCAATTGGATCGTGCCTCATGTTGAATAACCACTTTTTAAACCCTCACAGTGACCAAAATTGCCATTTTTACAGAGTTTTGATTACTCAAAAGCTTCAATTTTTACCCCTTTGAGGCACAGAAATGACTTTAAACACACTTATTTTAGTTGACAAAGTCATAATTCACATCCAACAGTCATTTACAGTCAAAAGATTAAATGTTAACATTTCATCCATATTGACCATTTTGGGATCGTTCGACATGTCCGGAGTCATCGTTTTTCATCCGAAAATTGATTTTTTGGACTGTACCAAAAATGATTCAAAATGTCAATTGGATCATGCCTCATGTTGAATAACCACTTTTTAAACCCTCACAGTGACCAAGATTGCCATTTTTACAGAGTTTTGATTACTCAAAAGCTTCAATTTTTACCCCTTTGAGGCACAGAAATGACTTTAAACACACTTATTTTAGTTGACAAAGTCATAATTCACATCCAACAATCATTTACAGTCAAAAGATTAAATGTTAGAATTTCATCCATATTGACCATTTTGGGATCGTTCGACATGTCCGGAGTCATCGTTTTTCATCCGAAAATTGATTTTTTGAACTGTACCAAAAATGATTCAAAATGTCAATTGGATCGTGCCTCATGTTGAATAACCACTTTTTAAACCCTCACAGTGACCAAAATTGCCAATTTTACACAGTTTTGCTTACTCAAAAGCTTCAATTTTGACCCATTTCAGGCACAGAAATGACTTTAAACACACTTATTTTAGTTGACAAAGCCATAATTCACATCCAACAGTCATTTAGAGTCAAAAGATTAAATGTTAAAATGTCATCATTATAGACCATTTTGGGAACGTTCGACAGGTCCGGAGTCATCGTTTTTCGTCTGAAAATTGATTTTTTGGACAGCACCAAAAATGATTCAAAATGTCAATTGGATCGTGCCTCATGTTGAATGACCACTTTTTAAACCCTCAGAGTGACCAAAATTGCCATTTTTACAGAGTTTTGATTACTCAAAAGCTTCAATTTTTACCCCTTTGAGGCACAGAAATGACTTTAAACACACTTATTTTAGTTGACAAAGTCATAATTCACATCCAACAGTCATTTACAGTCAAAAGATTAAATGTTAAAATTTCATCCATATTGACCATTTTGGGATCGTTCGACATGTCCGGAGTCATCGTTTTTCATCCGAAAATTGATTTTTTGAACTGTACCAAAAATGATTCAAAATGTCAATTGGATCGTGCCTCATGTTGAATAACCACTTTTTAAACCCTCACAGTGACCAAAATTGCCAATTTTACACAGTTTTGCTTACTCAAAAGCTTCAATTTTGACCTATTTCAGGCACAGAAATGACTTTAAACACACTTATTTTAGTTGACAAAGCCATAATTCACATCCAACAGTCATTTAGAGTCAAAAGATTAAATGTTAAAATGTCATCATTATAGACCATTTTGGGAACGTTCGACAGGTCCGGAGTCATCGTTTTTCGTCTGAAAATTGATTTTTTGGACTGTACCAAAAATGATTCAAAATGTCAATTGGATCGTGCCTCATGTTGAATAACCACTTTTTAAACCCTCAGAGTGACCAAAATTGCCATTTTTACAGAGTTTTGATTACTCAAAAGCTTCAATTTTTACCCCTTTGAGGCACAGAAATGACTTTAAACACACTTATTTTAGTTGACAAAGTCATAATTCACATCCAACAGTCATTTACAGTCAAAAGATTAAATGGTAAAATTTCATCCATATTGACCATTTTGGGATCGTTCGACATGTCCGGAGTCATCATTTTTCATCCGAAAATTGATTTTTTGGACTGTACCAAAAATGATTCAAAATGTCAATTGGATCGTGCCTCATTTTGAATAACCACTTTTTAAACCCTCACAGTGACCAAAATTGCCAATTTTACAGAGTTTTGCTTACACAAAAGCTTCAATTTTGACCCGTTTCAGGCACAAAAATGACTTTAAACACACTTATTTTAGTTGACAAAGTCATTATTCACACCCAACAGTCATTTACAGTCAAAAGATTAAATGTTAAAATTTCATCCATATTGACCATTTTGGGATCGTTCGACATGTCCGGAGTCATCGTTTTTCATCCGAAAATTGATTTTTTGGACTGTACCAAAAATGATTCAAAATGTCAATTGGATCGTGCCTCATGTTGAATAACCACTTTTTAAACCCTCACAGTGACCAAAATTGCCATTTTTACAGAGTTTTGATTACTCAAAAGCTTCAATTTTGACCCATTTCAGGCACAGAAATGACTTTAAACACACTTATTTTAGTTGACAAAGTCATAATTCACATCCAACAGTCATTTACAGTCAAAAGATTAAATGTTAAAATTTCATCCATATTGACCATTTTGGGATCGTTCGACATGTCCGGAGTCATCGTTTTTCATCCGAAAATTGATTTTTTGGACTGTACCAAAATGATTCAAAATGTCAATTGGATCGTGCCTCATGTTGAATAACCACTTTTTAAACCCTCACAGTGACCAAAATTGCCATTTTTACTGAGTTTTGCTTACTCAAAAGCTTCAATTTTGACCCATTTCAGGCACAGAAATGACTTTAAACACACTTACTTTAGTTGATAAAGTCATAATTCACATCCAACAGTCATTTACAGTCAAAAGATTAAATGTTAAAATTTCATCCATATTGACAATTTTGGGATCGTTCGACATGTCCGGAGTCATCATTTTTCATCCGAAAATTGATTTTTTGGACTGTACCAAAAATTATTCAAAATGTCAATTGGATCGTGCCTCATGTTGAATAACCACTTTTTAAACCCTCACAGTGACCAAAATTGCCATTTTTACAGAGTTTTGATTACTCAAAAGCTTCAATTTTGACCCATTTCAGGCACAGAAATGACTTTAAACACACTTATTTTAGTTGACAAAGTCATAATTCACATCCAACAGTCATTTACAGTCAAAAGATTAAATGTTAAAATTTCATCCATATTGACCATTTTGGGATCGTTCGACATATCCGGAGTCATCGTTTTTCATCCGAAAATTGATTTTTTGAACTGTACCAAAAAGGATTCAAAATGTCAATTGGATCGTGCCTCATGTTGAATAACCACTTTTTAAACCCTCACAGTGACCAAAATTGCCAATTTTAGACAGTTTTGCTTACTCAAAAGCTTCAATTTTGACCCATTTCAGGCACAGAAATGACTTTAAACACAATTATTTTAGTTGACAAAGCCATAATTCACATCCAACAGTCATTTAGAGTCAAAAGATTAAATGTTAAAATTTCATCCATATTGACCATTTTGGGATCGTTCGACATGTCCGGAGTCATCGTTTTTCATCCGAAAATTGATTTTTTGGACTGTACCAAAAATGATTCAAAATGTCAATTGGATCGTGCCTCATGTTGAATAACCACTTTTTAAACCCTCACAGTGACCAAAATTGCCATTTTTACTGAGTTTTGCTTACTCAAAAGCTTCAATTTTGACCCATTTCAGGCACAGAAATGACTTTAAACACACTTATTTTAGTTGACAAAGCCATAATTCACATCCAACAGTCATTTAGAGTCAAAAGATTAAATGTTAAAATTTCATCATTATAGACCATTTTGGGAACGTTCGACAGGTCCGGAGTCATCGTTTTTCGTCTGAAAATTGATTTTTTGGACTGTACCAAAAATGATTCAAAATGTCAATTGGATCGTGCCTCATTTTGAATAACCACTTTTTAAACCCTCACAGTGACCAAAATTGCCAATTTTACAGAGTTTTGCTTACACAAAAGCTTCAATTTTGACCCGTTTCAGGCACAGAAATGACTTTAAACACACTTATTTTAGTTGACAAAGCCATTATTCACATCCAACAGTCATTTAGAGTCAAAAGATTAAATGTTAAAATTTCATCCATATTGACCATTTTGGGATCGTTCGACATGTCCGGAGTCATCGTTTTTCATCCGAAAATTGATTTTTTGGACTGTACCAAAAATGATTCAAAATGTCAATTGGATCGTGCCTCATGTTGAATAACCACTTTTTAAACCCTCACAGTGACCAAAATTGCCATTTTTACAGAGTTTTGATTACTCAAAAGCTTCAATTTTTACCCCTTTGAGGCACAGAAATGACTTTAAACACACTTATTTTAGTTGACAAAGTCATAATTCACATCCAACAGTCATTTACAGTCAAAAGATTAAATGTTAAAATTTCATCCATATTGACCATTTTGGGATCGTTCGACATGTCCGGAGTCATCGTTTTTCATCCGAAAATTGATTTTTTGGACTGTACCAAAAATTATTCAAAATGTCAATTGGATCGTGCCTCATGTTGAATAACCACTTTTTAAACCCTCACAGTGACCAAAATTGCCATTTTTACAGAGTTTTGATTACTCAAAAGCTTCAATTTTGACCCATTTCAGGCACAGAAATGACTTTAAACACACTTATTTTAGTTGACAAAGTCATAATTCACATCCAACAGTCATTTACAGTCAAAAGATTAAATGTTAAAATGTCATCCATATTGACCATTTTGGGATCGTTCGACATGTCCGGAGTCATCGTTTTTCATCCGAAAATTGATTTTTTGGACTGTACCAAAAATGATTCAAAATGTCAATTGAATCGTGCCTCATGTTGAATAACCACTTTTTAAACCCTCAGAGTGACCAAAATTGCCATTTTTACAGAGTTTTGATTACTCAAAAGCTTCAATTTTTACCCCTTTGAGGCACAGAAATGACTTTAAACACACTTATTTTAGTTGACAAAGTCATAATTCACATCCAACAGTCATTTACAGTCAAAAGATTAAATGTTAAAATTTCATCCATATTGAACATTTTGGGATCGTTCGACATGTCCGGAGTCATCATTTTTCATCCGAAAATTGATTTTTTGGACTGTACCAAAAATGATTCAAAATGTCAATTGGATCGTGCCTCATTTTGAATAACCACTTTTTAAACCCTCACAGTGACCAAAATTGCCAATTTTACAGAGTTTTGCTTACACAAAAGCTTCAATTTTGACCCGTTATAGGCACAGAAATGACTTTAAACACACTTATTTTAGTTGACAAAGTCATTATTCACATCCAACAGTCATTTACAGTCAAAAGATTAAATGTTAAAATTTCATCCATATTGACCATTTTGGGATCGTTCGACATGTCCGGAGTCATCGTTTTTCATCCGAAAATTGATTTTTTGGACTGTACCAAAAATGATTCAAAATGTCAATTGGATCGTGCCTCATGTTGAATAACCACTTTTTAAACCCTCACAGTGAGCAAAATTGCCATTTTTACAGAGTTTTGATTACTCAAAAGCTTCAATTTTGACCCGTTTCAGGCACAGAAATGACTTTAAACACACTTATTTTAGTTGACAAAGTCATTATTCACATCCAACAGTCATTTAGAGTCAAAAGATTAAATGTTAAAATTTCATCCATATTGACCATTTTGGGATCGTTCGACATGTCCGGAGTCATCGTTTTTCATCCGAAAATTGATTTTTTGGACTGTACCAAAAATGATTCAAAATGTCAATTGGATCGTGCCTCATGTTGAATAACCACTTTTTAAACCCTCACAGTGACCAAAATTGCCATTTTTACAGAGTTTTGATTACTCAAAAGCTTCAATTTTGACCCATTTCAGGCACAGAAATGACTTTAAACACACTTATTTTAGTTGACAAAGTCATAATTCACATCCAACAGTCATTTACAGTCAAAAGATTAAATGTTAAAATTTCATCCATATTGACCATTTTGGGATCGTTCGACATGTCCGGAGTCATCATTTTTCATCCGAAAATTGATTTTTTGGACTGTACCAAAAATGATTCAAAATGTCAATTGGATCGTGCCTCATGTTGAATAACCACTTTTTAAACCCTCACAGTGACCAAAATTGCCATTTTTACAGAGTTTTGCTTACTCAAAAGCTTCAATTTTGACCCATTTCAGGCACAGAAATGACTTAAAACACACTTATTTTAGTTGATAAAGTCATAGTTCACATCCAACAGTCATTTAGAGTCAAAAGATTAAATGTTAAAATTTCATCCATATTGACCATTTTGGGATCGTTCGACATGTCCGGAGTCATCGTTTTTCATCCGAAAATTGATTTTTTGGACTGTACCAAAAATTATTCAAAATGTCAATTGGATCGTGCCTCATGTTGAATAACCACTTTTTAAACCCTCACAGTGACCAAAATTGCCATTTTTACAGAGTTTTGCTTACTCAAAAGCTTCAATTTTTACCCCTTTGAGGCACAGAAATGACTTTAAACACACTTATTTTAGTTGACAAAGTCAAAATTCACATCCAACAGTCATTTACAGTCAAAAGATTAAATGTTAAAATTTCATCCATATTGACCATTTTGGGATCGTTCGACATGTCCGGAGTCATCATTTTTCATCCGAAAATTGATTTTTTGGACTGTACCAAAAATGATTCAAAATGTCAATTGGATCGTGCCTCATTTTGAATAACCACTTTTTAAACCCTCACAGTGACCAAAATTGCCAATTTTACAGAGTTTTGCTTACACAAAAGCTTCAATTTTGACCCGTTTCAGGCACAGAAATGACTTTAAACACACTTATTTTAGTTGACAAAGTCATTATTCACATCCAACAGTCATTTAGAGTCAAAAGATTAAATGTTAAAATTTCATCCATATTGACCATTTTGGGATCGTTCGACATGTCCGGAGTCATCGTTTTTCATCCGAAAATTGATTTTTTGGACTGTACCAAAAATGATTCAAAATGTCAATTGGATCGTGCCTCATGTTGAATAACCACTTTTTAAACCCTCACAGTGACCAAAATTGCCATTTTTACAGAGTTTTGCTTACTCAAAAGCTTCAATTTTGACCCATTTCAGGCACAGAAATGACTTTAAACACACTTACTTTAGTTGATAAAGTCATAATTCACATTCAACAGTCATTTACAGTCAAAAGATTAAATGTTAAAATTTCATCCATATTGACCATTTTGGGATCGTTCGACATGTCCGGAGTCATCGTTTTTCATCCGAAAATTGATTTTTTGGACTGTACCAAAAATTATTCAAAATGTCAATTGGATCGTGCCTCATGTTGAATAACCACTTTTTAAACCCTCACAGTGACCAAAATTGCCATTTTTACAGAGTTTTGATTACTCAAAAGCTTCAATTTTGACCCATTTCAGGCACAGAAATGACTTTAAACACACTTATTTTAGTTGACAAAGTCATAATTCACATCCAACAGTCATTTACAGTCAAAAGATTAAATGTTAAAATGTCATCCATATTGACCATTTTGGGATCGTTCGACATGTCCGGAGTCATCGTTTTTCATCCGAAAATTGATTTTTTGGACTGTACCAAAAATGATTCAAAATGTCAATTGGATCGTGCCTCATGTTGAATAACCACTTTTTAAACCCTCAGAGTGACCAAAATTGCCATTTTTACAGAGTTTTGATTACTCAAAAGCTTCAATTTTTACCCCTTTGAGGCACAGAAATGACTTTAAACACACTTATTTTAGTTGACAAAGTCATAATTCACATCCAACAGTCATTTACAGTCAAAAGATTAAATGTTAAAATTTCATCCATATTGAACATTTTGGGATCGTTCGACATGTCCGGAGTCATCATTTTTCATCCGAAAATTGATTTTTTGGACTGTACCAAAAATGATTCAAAATGTCAATTGGATCGTGCCTCATTTTGAATAACCACTTTTTAAACCCTCACAGTGACCAAAATTGCCAATTTTACAGAGTTTTGCTTACACAAAAGCTTCAATTTTGACCCGTTTCAGGCACAGAAATGACTTTAAACACACTTATTTTAGTTGACAAAGTCATTATTCACATCCAACAGTCATTTACAGTCAAAAGATTAAATGTTAAAATTTCATCCATATTGACCATTTTGGGATCGTTCGACATGTCCGGAGTCATCGTTTTTCATCCGAAAATTGATTTTTTGGACTGTACCAAAAATGATTCAAAATGTCAATTGGATCGTGCCTCATGTTGAATAACCACTTTTTAAACCCTCACAGTGAGCAAAATTGCCATTTTTACAGAGTTTTGATTACTCAAAAGCTTCAATTTTTACCCCTTTGAGGCACAGAAATGACTTTAAACACACTTATTTTAGTTGACAAAGTCATAATTCACATCCAACAGTCATTTACAGTCAAAAGATTAAATGTTAAAATTTCATCCATATTGACCATTTTGGGATCGTTCGACATGTCCGGAGTCATCGTTTTTCATCCGAAAATTGATTTTTTGGACTGTACCAAAAATGATTCAAAATGTCATTTGGATCGTGCCTCATGTTGAATAACCACTTTTTAAACCCTCACAGTGACCAAAATTGCCATTTTTACAGAGTTTTGCTTACTCAAAAGCTTCAATTTTGACCCATTTCAGGCACAGAAATGACTTTAAACACACTTATTTTAGTTGACAAAGTCATAATTCACATCCAACAGTCATTTACAGTCAAAAGATTAAATGTTAAAATTTCATCCATATTGACCATTTTTGGATCGTTCGACATGTCCGGAGTCATTGTTTTTCATCCAAAAATTGATTTTTTGGACTGTACCAAAAATGATTCAAAATGTCAATTGGATCATGCCTCATGTTGAATAACCACTTTTTAAACCCTCACAGTGACCAAAATTGCCATTTTTACAGAGTTTTGATTACTCAAAAGCTTCAATTTTTACCCCTTTGAGGCACAGAAATGACTTTAAACACACTTATATTAGTTGACAAAGTCAAAATTCACATCCAACAGTCATTTACAGTCAAAAGATTAAATGTTAAAATTTCATCCATATTGACCATTTTGGGATCGTTCGACATGTCCGGAGTCATCGTTTTTCATCCGAAAATTGATTTTTTGAACTGTACCAAAAATGATTCAAAATGTCAATTGGATCGTGCCTCATGTTGAATAACCACTTTTTAAACCCTCACAGTGACCAAAATTGCCAATTTTACACAGTTTTGCTTACTCAAAAGCTTCAATTTTGACCCATTTCAGGCACAGAAATGACTTTAAACACACTTATTTTAGTTGACAAAGCCATAATTCACATCCAACAGTCATTTAGAGTCAAAAGATTAAATGTTAAAATTTCATCATTATAGACCATTTTGGGAACGTTCGACAGGTCCGGAGTCATCGTTTTTCGACTGAAAATTGATTTTTTGGACTGTACCAAAAATGATTCTAAATGTCAATTGGATCGTGCCTCATGTTGAATAACCACTTTTTAAACCCTCAGAGTGACCAAAATTGCCATTTTTACAGAGTTTTGATTACTCAAAATCTTCAATTTTTACCCCTTTGAGGCACAGAAATGACTTTAAACACACTTATTTTAGTTGACAAAGTCATAATTCACATCCAACAGTCATTTACAGTCAAAAGATTAAATGTTAAAATTTCATCCATATTGACCATTTTGGGATCGTTCGACATGTCCGGAGTCATCATTTTTCATCCGAAAATTGATTTTTTGGACTGTACCAAAAATGATTCAAAATGTCAATTGGATCGTGCCTCATTTTGAATAACCACTTTTTAAACCCTCACAGTGACCAAAATTGCCAATTTTACAGAGTTTTGCTTATACAAAAGCTTCAATTTTGACCCGTTTCAGGCACAGAAATGACTTTAAACACACTTATTTTAGTTGACAAAGTCATTATTCACATCCAACAGTCATTTAGAGTCAAAAGATTAAATGTTAAAATTTCATCCATATTGACCATTTTGGGATCGTTCGACATGTCCGGAGTCATCGTTTTCATCCGAAATTGATTTTTTGGACTGTACCAAAAATGATTCAAAATGTCAATTGGATCGTGCCTCATGTTGAATAACCACTTTTTAAACCCTCACAGTGACCAAAATTGCCATTTTTACAGAGTTTTGATTACTCAAAAGCTTCAATTTTGACCCATTTCAGGCACAGAAATGACTTTAAACACACTTATTTTAGTTGACAAAGTCATAATTCACATCCAACAGTCATTTACAGTCAAAAGATTAAATGTTAAAATTTCATCCATATTGACCATTTTGGGATCGTTCGACATGTCCGGAGTCATCGTTTTTCATACGAAAATTGATTTTTTGGACTGTACCAAAAATGATTCAAAATGTCAATTGGATCGTGCCTCATGTTGAATAACCACTTTTTAAACCCTCACAGTGACCAAAATTGCCATTTTTACAGAGTTTTGCTTACTCAAAAGCTTCAATTTTGACCCATTTCAGGCACAGAAATGACTTAAAACACACTTATTTTAGTTGATAAAGTCATAATTCACATCCAACAGTCATTTACAGTCAAAAGATTAAATGTTAAAATTTCATCCATATTGACCATTTTGGGATCGTTCGACATGTCCGGAGTCATCGTTTTTCATCCGAAAATTGATTTTTTGGACTGTACCAAAAATTATTCAAAATGTCAATTGGATCGTGCCTCATGTTGAATAACCACTTTTTAAACCCTCACAGTGACCAAAATTGCCATTTTTACAGAGTTTTGCTTACTCAAAAGCTTCAATTTTGACCCATTTCAGGCACAGAAATGACTTTAAACACACTTATTTTAGTTGACAAAGTCATAATTCACATCCAACAGTCATTTACAGTCAAAAGATTAAATGTTAAAATTTCATCCATATTGACCATTTTGGGATCGTTCGACATGTCCGGAGTCATCGTTTTTCATCCGAAAATTGATTTTTTGGACTGTACCAAAAATGATTCAAAATGTCAATTGGATCGTGCCTCATGTTGAATAACCACTTTTTAAACCCTCACAGTGACCAAAATTGCCATTTTTACAGAGTTTTGATTACTCAAAAGCTTCAATTTTTACCCCTTTGAGGCACAGAAATGACTTTAAACACACTTATTTTAGTTGACAAAGTCATAATTCACATCCAACAGTCATTTACAGTCAAAAGATTAAATGTTAACATTTCATCCATATTGACCATTTTGGGATCGTTCGACATGTCCGGAGTCATCGTTTTTCATCCGAAAATTGATTTTTTGGACTGTACCAAAAATGATTCAAAATGTCAATTGGATCATGCCTCATGTTGAATAACCACTTTTTAAACCCTCACAGTGACCAAGATTGCCATTTTTACAGAGTTTTGATTACTCAAAAGCTTCAATTTTTACCCCTTTGAGGCACAGAAATGACTTTAAACACACTTATTTTAGTTGACAAAGTCATAATTCACATCCAACAATCATTTACAGTCAAAAGATTAAATGTTAGAATTTCATCCATATTGACCATTTTGGGATCGTTCGACATGTCCGGAGTCATCGTTTTTCATCCGAAAATTGATTTTTTGAACTGTACCAAAAATGATTCAAAATGTCAATTGGATCGTGCCTCATGTTGAATAACCACTTTTTAAACCCTCACAGTGACCAAAATTGCCAATTTTATACAGTTTTGCTTACTCAAAAGCTTCAATTTTGACCCATTTCAGGCACAGAAATGACTTTAAACACACTTATTTTAGTTGACAAAGCCATAATTCACATCCAACAGTCATTTAGAGTCAAAAGATTAAATGTTAAAATGTCATCATTATAGACCATTTTGGGAACGTTCGACAGGTCCGGAGTCATCGTTTTTCGTCTGAAAATTGATTTTTTGGACAGCACCAAAAATGATTCAAAATGTCAATTGGATCGTGCCTCATGTTGAATGACCACTTTTTAAACCCTCAGAGTGACCAAAATTGCCATTTTTACAGAGTTTTGATTACTCAAAAGCTTCAATTTTTACCCCTTTGAGGCACAGAAATGACTTTAAACACACTTATTTTAGTTGACAAAGTCATAATTCACATCCAACAGTCATTTACAGTCAAAAGATTAAATGTTAAAATTTCATCCATATTGACCATTTTGGGATCGTTCGACATGTCCGGAGTCATCGTTTTTCATCCGAAAATTGATTTTTTGAACTGTACCAAAAATGATTCAAAATGTCAATTGGATCGTGCCTCATGTTGAATAACCACTTTTTAAACCCTCACAGTGACCAAAATTGCCAATTTTACACAGTTTTGCTTACTCAAAAGCTTCAATTTTGACCTATTTCAGGCACAGAAATGACTTTAAACACACTTATTTTAGTTGACAAAGCCATAATTCACATCCAACAGTCATTTAGAGTCAAAAGATTAAATGTTAAAATGTCATCATTATAGACCATTTTGGGAACGTTCGACAGGTCCGGAGTCATCGTTTTTCGTCTGAAAATTGATTTTTTGGACTGTACCAAAAATGATTCAAAATGTCAATTGGATCGTGCCTCATGTTGAATAACCACTTTTTAAACCCTCAGAGTGACCAAAATTGCCATTTTTACAGAGTTTTGATTACTCAAAAGCTTCAATTTTTACCCCTTTGAGGCACAGAAATGACTTTAAACACACTTATTTTAGTTGACAAAGTCATAATTCACATCCAACAGTCATTTACAGTCAAAAGATTAAATGGTAAAATTTCATCCATATTGACCATTTTGGGATCGTTCGACATGTCCGGAGTCATCATTTTTCATCCGAAAATTGATTTTTTGGACTGTACCAAAAATGATTCAAAATGTCAATTGGATCGTGCCTCATTTTGAATAACCACTTTTTAAACCCTCACAGTGACCAAAATTGCCAATTTTACAGAGTTTTGCTTACACAAAAGCTTCAATTTTGACCCGTTTCAGGCACAAAAATGACTTTAAACACACTTATTTTAGTTGACAAAGTCATTATTCACACCCAACAGTCATTTACAGTCAAAAGATTAAATGTTAAAATTTCATCCATATTGACCATTTTGGGATCGTTCGACATGTCCGGAGTCATCGTTTTTCATCCGAAAATTGATTTTTTGGACTGTACCAAAAATGATTCAAAATGTCAATTGGATCGTGCCTCATGTTGAATAACCACTTTTTAAACCCTCACAGTGACCAAAATTGCCATTTTTACAGAGTTTTGATTACTCAAAAGCTTCAATTTTGACCCATTTCAGGCACAGAAATGACTTTAAACACACTTATTTTAGTTGACAAAGTCATAATTCACATCCAACAGTCATTTACAGTCAAAAGATTAAATGTTAAAATTTCATCCATATTGACCATTTTGGGATCGTTCGACATGTCCGGAGTCATCGTTTTTCATCCGAAAATTGATTTTTTGGACTGTACCAAAATGATTCAAAATGTCAATTGGATCGTGCCTCATGTTGAATAACCACTTTTTAAACCCTCACAGTGACCAAAATTGCCATTTTTACTGAGTTTTGCTTACTCAAAAGCTTCAATTTTGACCCATTTCAGGCACAGAAATGACTTTAAACACACTTACTTTAGTTGATAAAGTCATAATTCACATCCAACAGTCATTTACAGTCAAAAGATTAAATGTTAAAATTTCATCCATATTGACAATTTTGGGATCGTTCGACATGTCCGGAGTCATCATTTTTCATCCGAAAATTGATTTTTTGGACTGTACCAAAAATTATTCAAAATGTCAATTGGATCGTGCCTCATGTTGAATAACCACTTTTTAAACCCTCACAGTGACCAAAATTGCCATTTTTACAGAGTTTTGATTACTCAAAAGCTTCAATTTTGACCCATTTCAGGCACAGAAATGACTTTAAACACACTTATTTTAGTTGACAAAGTCATAATTCACATCCAACAGTCATTTACAGTCAAAAGATTAAATGTTAAAATTTCATCCATATTGACCATTTTGGGATCGTTCGACATATCCGGAGTCATCGTTTTTCATCCGAAAATTGATTTTTTGAACTGTACCAAAAAGGATTCAAAATGTCAATTGGATCGTGCCTCATGTTGAATAACCACTTTTTAAACCCTCACAGTGACCAAAATTGCCAATTTTAGACAGTTTTGCTTACTCAAAAGCTTCAATTTTGACCCATTTCAGGCACAGAAATGACTTTAAACACAATTATTTTAGTTGACAAAGCCATAATTCACATCCAACAGTCATTTAGAGTCAAAAGATTAAATGTTAAAATTTCATCCATATTGACCATTTTGGGATCGTTCGACATGTCCGGAGTCATCGTTTTTCATCCGAAAATTGATTTTTTGGACTGTACCAAAAATGATTCAAAATGTCAATTGGATCGTGCCTCATGTTGAATAACCACTTTTTAAACCCTCACAGTGACCAAAATTGCCATTTTTACTGAGTTTTGCTTACTCAAAAGCTTCAATTTTGACCCATTTCAGGCACAGAAATGACTTTAAACACACTTATTTTAGTTGACAAAGCCATAATTCACATCCAACAGTCATTTAGAGTCAAAAGATTAAATGTTAAAATTTCATCATTATAGACCATTTTGGGAACGTTCGACAGGTCCGGAGTCATCGTTTTTCGTCTGAAAATTGATTTTTTGGACTGTACCAAAAATGATTCAAAATGTCAATTGGATCGTGCCTCATTTTGAATAACCACTTTTTAAACCCTCACAGTGACCAAAATTGCCAATTTTACAGAGTTTTGCTTACACAAAAGCTTCAATTTTGACCCGTTTCAGGCACAGAAATGACTTTAAACACACTTATTTTAGTTGACAAAGCCATTATTCACATCCAACAGTCATTTAGAGTCAAAAGATTAAATGTTAAAATTTCATCCATATTGACCATTTTGGGATCGTTCGACATGTCCGGAGTCATCGTTTTTCATCCGAAAATTGATTTTTTGGACTGTACCAAAAATGATTCAAAATGTCAATTGGATCGTGCCTCATGTTGAATAACCACTTTTTAAACCCTCACAGTGACCAAAATTGCCATTTTTACAGAGTTTTGATTACTCAAAAGCTTCAATTTTTACCCCTTTGAGGCACAGAAATGACTTTAAACACACTTATTTTAGTTGACAAAGTCATAATTCACATCCAACAGTCATTTACAGTCAAAAGATTAAATGTTAAAATTTCATCCATATTGACCATTTTGGGATCGTTCGACATGTCCGGAGTCATCGTTTTTCATCCGAAAATTGATTTTTTGGACTGTACCAAAAATTATTCAAAATGTCAATTGGATCGTGCCTCATGTTGAATAACCACTTTTTAAACCCTCACAGTGACCAAAATTGCCATTTTTACAGAGTTTTGATTACTCAAAAGCTTCAATTTTGACCCATTTCAGGCACAGAAATGACTTTAAACACACTTATTTTAGTTGACAAAGTCATAATTCACATCCAACAGTCATTTACAGTCAAAAGATTAAATGTTAAAATGTCATCCATATTGACCATTTTGGGATCGTTCGACATGTCCGGAGTCATCGTTTTTCATCCGAAAATTGATTTTTTGGACTGTACCAAAAATGATTCAAAATGTCAATTGAATCGTGCCTCATGTTGAATAACCACTTTTTAAACCCTCAGAGTGACCAAAATTGCCATTTTTACAGAGTTTTGATTACTCAAAAGCTTCAATTTTTACCCCTTTGAGGCACAGAAATGACTTTAAACACACTTATTTTAGTTGACAAAGTCATAATTCACATCCAACAGTCATTTACAGTCAAAAGATTAAATGTTAAAATTTCATCCATATTGAACATTTTGGGATCGTTCGACATGTCCGGAGTCATCATTTTTCATCCGAAAATTGATTTTTTGGACTGTACCAAAAATGATTCAAAATGTCAATTGGATCGTGCCTCATTTTGAATAACCACTTTTTAAACCCTCACAGTGACCAAAATTGCCAATTTTACAGAGTTTTGCTTACACAAAAGCTTCAATTTTGACCCGTTATAGGCACAGAAATGACTTTAAACACACTTATTTTAGTTGACAAAGTCATTATTCACATCCAACAGTCATTTACAGTCAAAAGATTAAATGTTAAAATTTCATCCATATTGACCATTTTGGGATCGTTCGACATGTCCGGAGTCATCGTTTTTCATCCGAAAATTGATTTTTTGGACTGTACCAAAAATGATTCAAAATGTCAATTGGATCGTGCCTCATGTTGAATAACCACTTTTTAAACCCTCACAGTGAGCAAAATTGCCATTTTTACAGAGTTTTGATTACTCAAAAGCTTCAATTTTGACCCGTTTCAGGCACAGAAATGACTTTAAACACACTTATTTTAGTTGACAAAGTCATTATTCACATCCAACAGTCATTTAGAGTCAAAAGATTAAATGTTAAAATTTCATCCATATTGACCATTTTGGGATCGTTCGACATGTCCGGAGTCATCGTTTTTCATCCGAAAATTGATTTTTTGGACTGTACCAAAAATGATTCAAAATGTCAATTGGATCGTGCCTCATGTTGAATAACCACTTTTTAAACCCTCACAGTGACCAAAATTGCCATTTTTACAGAGTTTTGATTACTCAAAAGCTTCAATTTTGACCCATTTCAGGCACAGAAATGACTTTAAACACACTTATTTTAGTTGACAAAGTCATAATTCACATCCAACAGTCATTTACAGTCAAAAGATTAAATGTTAAAATTTCATCCATATTGACCATTTTGGGATCGTTCGACATGTCCGGAGTCATCATTTTTCATCCGAAAATTGATTTTTTGGACTGTACCAAAAATGATTCAAAATGTCAATTGGATCGTGCCTCATGTTGAATAACCACTTTTTAAACCCTCACAGTGACCAAAATTGCCATTTTTACAGAGTTTTGCTTACTCAAAAGCTTCAATTTTGACCCATTTCAGGCACAGAAATGACTTAAAACACACTTATTTTAGTTGATAAAGTCATAGTTCACATCCAACAGTCATTTAGAGTCAAAAGATTAAATGTTAAAATTTCATCCATATTGACCATTTTGGGATCGTTCGACATGTCCGGAGTCATCGTTTTTCATCCGAAAATTGATTTTTTGGACTGTACCAAAAATTATTCAAAATGTCAATTGGATCGTGCCTCATGTTGAATAACCACTTTTTAAACCCTCACAGTGACCAAAATTGCCATTTTTACAGAGTTTTGCTTACTCAAAAGCTTCAATTTTTACCCCTTTGAGGCACAGAAATGACTTTAAACACACTTATTTTAGTTGACAAAGTCAAAATTCACATCCAACAGTCATTTACAGTCAAAAGATTAAATGTTAAAATTTCATCCATATTGACCATTTTGGGATCGTTCGACATGTCCGGAGTCATCATTTTTCATCCGAAAATTGATTTTTTGGACTGTACCAAAAATGATTCAAAATGTCAATTGGATCGTGCCTCATTTTGAATAACCACTTTTTAAACCCTCACAGTGACCAAAATTGCCAATTTTACAGAGTTTTGCTTACACAAAAGCTTCAATTTTGACCCGTTTCAGGCACAGAAATGACTTTAAACACACTTATTTTAGTTGACAAAGTCATTATTCACATCCAACAGTCATTTAGAGTCAAAAGATTAAATGTTAAAATTTCATCCATATTGACCATTTTGGGATCGTTCGACATGTCCGGAGTCATCGTTTTTCATCCGAAAATTGATTTTTTGGACTGTACCAAAAATGATTCAAAATGTCAATTGGATCGTGCCTCATGTTGAATAACCACTTTTTAAACCCTCACAGTGACCAAAATTGCCATTTTTACAGAGTTTTGCTTACTCAAAAGCTTCAATTTTGACCCATTTCAGGCACAGAAATGACTTTAAACACACTTACTTTAGTTGATAAAGTCATAATTCACATTCAACAGTCATTTACAGTCAAAAGATTAAATGTTAAAATTTCATCCATATTGACCATTTTGGGATCGTTCGACATGTCCGGAGTCATCGTTTTTCATCCGAAAATTGATTTTTTGGACTGTACCAAAAATTATTCAAAATGTCAATTGGATCGTGCCTCATGTTGAATAACCACTTTTTAAACCCTCACAGTGACCAAAATTGCCATTTTTACAGAGTTTTGATTACTCAAAAGCTTCAATTTTGACCCATTTCAGGCACAGAAATGACTTTAAACACACTTATTTTAGTTGACAAAGTCATAATTCACATCCAACAGTCATTTACAGTCAAAAGATTAAATGTTAAAATGTCATCCATATTGACCATTTTGGGATCGTTCGACATGTCCGGAGTCATCGTTTTTCATCCGAAAATTGATTTTTTGGACTGTACCAAAAATGATTCAAAATGTCAATTGGATCGTGCCTCATGTTGAATAACCACTTTTTAAACCCTCAGAGTGACCAAAATTGCCATTTTTACAGAGTTTTGATTACTCAAAAGCTTCAATTTTTACCCCTTTGAGGCACAGAAATGACTTTAAACACACTTATTTTAGTTGACAAAGTCATAATTCACATCCAACAGTCATTTACAGTCAAAAGATTAAATGTTAAAATTTCATCCATATTGAACATTTTGGGATCGTTCGACATGTCCGGAGTCATCATTTTTCATCCGAAAATTGATTTTTTGGACTGTACCAAAAATGATTCAAAATGTCAATTGGATCGTGCCTCATTTTGAATAACCACTTTTTAAACCCTCACAGTGACCAAAATTGCCAATTTTACAGAGTTTTGCTTACACAAAAGCTTCAATTTTGACCCGTTTCAGGCACAGAAATGACTTTAAACACACTTATTTTAGTTGACAAAGTCATTATTCACATCCAACAGTCATTTACAGTCAAAAGATTAAATGTTAAAATTTCATCCATATTGACCATTTTGGGATCGTTCGACATGTCCGGAGTCATCGTTTTTCATCCGAAAATTGATTTTTTGGACTGTACCAAAAATGATTCAAAATGTCAATTGGATCGTGCCTCATGTTGAATAACCACTTTTTAAACCCTCACAGTGAGCAAAATTGCCATTTTTACAGAGTTTTGATTACTCAAAAGCTTCAATTTTTACCCCTTTGAGGCACAGAAATGACTTTAAACACACTTATTTTAGTTGACAAAGTCATAATTCACATCCAACAGTCATTTACAGTCAAAAGATTAAATGTTAAAATTTCATCCATATTGACCATTTTGGGATCGTTCGACATGTCCGGAGTCATAGTTTTTCATCCGAAAATTGATTTTTTGGACTGTACCAAAAATGATTCAAAATGTCATTTGGATCGTGCCTCATGTTGAATAACCACTTTTTAAACCCTCACAGTGACCAAAATTGCCATTTTTACAGAGTTTTGCTTACTCAAAAGCTTCAATTTTGACCCATTTCAGGCACAGAAATGACTTTAAACACACTTATTTTAGTTGACAAAGTCATAATTCACATCCAACAGTCATTTACAGTCAAAAGATTAAATGTTAAAATTTCATCCATATTGACCATTTTTGGATCGTTCGACATGTCCGGAGTCATTGTTTTTCATCCAAAAATTGATTTTTTGGACTGTACCAAAAATGATTCAAAATGTCAATTGGATCATGCCTCATGTTGAATAACCACTTTTTAAACCCTCACAGTGACCAAAATTGCCATTTTTACAGAGTTTTGATTACTCAAAAGCTTCAATTTTTACCCCTTTGAGGCACAGAAATGACTTTAAACACACTTATATTAGTTGACAAAGTCAAAATTCACATCCAACAGTCATTTACAGTCAAAAGATTAAATGTTAAAATTTCATCCATATTGACCATTTTGGGATCGTTCGACATGTCCGGAGTCATCGTTTTTCATCCGAAAATTGATTTTTTGAACTGTACCAAAAATGATTCAAAATGTCAATTGGATCGTGCCTCATGTTGAATAACCACTTTTTAAACCCTCACAGTGACCAAAATTGCCAATTTTACACAGTTTTGCTTACTCAAAAGCTTCAATTTTGACCCATTTCAGGCACAGAAATGACTTTAAACACACTTATTTTAGTTGACAAAGCCATAATTCACATCCAACAGTCATTTAGAGTCAAAAGATTAAATGTTAAAATTTCATCATTATAGACCATTTTGGGAACGTTCGACAGGTCCGGAGTCATCGTTTTTCGACTGAAAATTGATTTTTTGGACTGTACCAAAAATGATTCTAAATGTCAATTGGATCGTGCCTCATGTTGAATAACCACTTTTTAAACCCTCAGAGTGACCAAAATTGCCATTTTTACAGAGTTTTGATTACTCAAAATCTTCAATTTTTACCCCTTTGAGGCACAGAAATGACTTTAAACACACTTATTTTAGTTGACAAAGTCATAATTCACATCCAACAGTCATTTACAGTCAAAAGATTAAATGTTAAAATTTCATCCATATTGACCATTTTGGGATCGTTCGACATGTCCGGAGTCATCATTTTTCATCCGAAAATTGATTTTTTGGACTGTACCAAAAATGATTCAAAATGTCAATTGGATCGTGCCTCATTTTGAATAACCACTTTTTAAACCCTCACAGTGACCAAAATTGCCAATTTTACAGAGTTTTGCTTATACAAAAGCTTCAATTTTGACCCGTTTCAGGCACAGAAATGACTTTAAACACACTTATTTTAGTTGACAAAGTCATTATTCACATCCAACAGTCATTTAGAGTCAAAAGATTAAATGTTAAAATTTCATCCATATTGACCATTTTGGGATCGTTCGACATGTCCGGAGTCATCGTTTTCATCCGAAATTGATTTTTTGGACTGTACCAAAAATGATTCAAAATGTCAATTGGATCGTGCCTCATGTTGAATAACCACTTTTTAAACCCTCACAGTGACCAAAATTGCCATTTTTACAGAGTTTTGATTACTCAAAAGCTTCAATTTTGACCCATTTCAGGCACAGAAATGACTTTAAACACACTTATTTTAGTTGACAAAGTCATAATTCACATCCAACAGTCATTTACAGTCAAAAGATTAAATGTTAAAATTTCATCCATATTGACCATTTTGGGATCGTTCGACATGTCCGGAGTCATCGTTTTTCATCCGAAAATTGATTTTTTGGACTGTACCAAAAATGATTCAAAATGTCAATTGGATCGTGCCTCATGTTGAATAACCACTTTTTAAACCCTCACAGTGACCAAAATTGCCATTTTTACAGAGTTTTGCTTACTCAAAAGCTTCAATTTTGACCCATTTCAGGCACAGAAATGACTTAAAACACACTTATTTTAGTTGATAAAGTCATAATTCACATCCAACAGTCATTTACAGTCAAAAGATTAAATGTTAAAATTTCATCCATATTGACCATTTTGGGATCGTTCGACATGTCCGGAGTCATCGTTTTTCATCCGAAAATTGATTTTTTGGACTGTACCAAAAATTATTCAAAATGTCAATTGGATCGTGCCTCATGTTGAATAACCACTTTTTAAACCCTCACAGTGACCAAAATTGCCATTTTTACAGAGTTTTGCTTACTCAAAAGCTTCAATTTTGACCCATTTCAGGCACAGAAATGACTTTAAACACACTTATTTTAGTTGACAAAGTCATAATTCACATCCAACAGTCATTTACAGTCAAAAGATTAAATGTTAACATTTCATCCATATTGACCATTTTGGGATCGTTCGACATGTCCGGAGTCATCGTTTTTCATCCGAAAATTGATTTTTTGGACTGTACCAAAAATGATTCAAAATGTCAATTGGATCATGCCTCATGTTGAATAACCACTTTTTAAACCCTCACAGTGACCAAGATTGCCATTTTTACAGAGTTTTGATTACTCAAAAGCTTCAATTTTTACCCCTTTGAGGCACAGAAATGACTTTAAACACACTTATTTTAGTTGACAAAGTCATAATTCACATCCAACAATCATTTACAGTCAAAAGATTAAATGTTAGAATTTCATCCATATTGACCATTTTGGGATCGTTCGACATGTCCGGAGTCATCGTTTTTCATCCGAAAATTGATTTTTTGAACTGTACCAAAAATGATTCAAAATGTCAATTGGATCGTGCCTCATGTTGAATAACCACTTTTTAAACCCTCACAGTGACCAAAATTGCCAATTTTACACAGTTTTGCTTACTCAAAAGCTTCAATTTTGACCCATTTCAGGCACAGAAATGACTTTAAACACACTTATTTTAGTTGACAAAGCCATAATTCACATCCAACAGTCATTTAGAGTCAAAAGATTAAATGTTAAAATGTCATCATTATAGACCATTTTGGGAACGTTCGACAGGTCCGGAGTCATCGTTTTTCGTCTGAAAATTGATTTTTTGGACAGCACCAAAAATGATTCAAAATGTCAATTGGATCGTGCCTCATGTTGAATGACCACTTTTTAAACCCTCAGAGTGACCAAAATTGCCATTTTTACAGAGTTTTGATTACTCAAAAGCTTCAATTTTTACCCCTTTGAGGCACAGAAATGACTTTAAACACACTTATTTTAGTTGACAAAGTCATAATTCACATCCAACAGTCATTTACAGTCAAAAGATTAAATGTTAAAATTTCATCCATATTGACCATTTTGGGATCGTTCGACATGTCCGGAGTCATCGTTTTTCATCCGAAAATTGATTTTTTGGACTGTACCAAAAATGATTCAAAATGTCAATTGGATCGTGCCTCATGTTGAATAACCACTTTTTAAACCCTCACAGTGACCAAAATTGCCAATTTTACACAGTTTTGCTTACTCAAAAGCTTCAATTTTGACCCATTTCAGGCACAGAAATGACTTTAAACACACTTATTTTAGTTGACAAAGCAATAATTCACATCCAACAGTCATTTAGAGTCAAAAGATTAAATGTTAAAATTTCATCATTATAGACCATTTTGGGAACGTTCGACAGGTCCGGAGTCATCGTTTTTCGTCTGAAAATTGATTTTTTGGACTGTACCAAAAATGATTCAAAATGTCAATTGGATCGTGCCTCATGTTGAATAACCACTTTTTAAACCCTCAGAGTGACCAAAATTGCCATTTTTACAGAGTTTTGATTACTCAAAAGCTTCAATTTTTACCCCTTTGAGGCACAGAAATGACTTTAAACACACTTATTTTAGTTGACAAAGTCATAATTCACATCCAACAGTCATTTACAGTCAAAAGATTAAATGTTAAAATTTCATCCATATTGACCATTTTGGGATCGTTCGACATGTCCGGAGTCATCATTTTTCATCCGAAAATTGATTTTTTGGACTGTACCAAAAATGATTCAAAATGTCAATTGGATCGTGCCTCATTTTGAATAACCACTTTTTAAACCCTCACAGTGACCAAAATTGCCAATTTTACAGAGTTTTGCTTACACAAAAGCTTCAATTTTGACCCGTTTCAGGCACAAAAATGACTTTAAACACACTTATTTTAGTTGACAAAGTCATTATTCACATCCAACAGTCATTTACAGTCAAAAGATTAAATGTTAAAATTTCATCCATATTGACCATTTTGGGATCGTTCGACATGTCCGGAGTCATCGTTTTTCATCCGAAAATTGATTTTTTGGACTGTACCAAAATGATTCAAAATGTCAATTGGATCGTGCCTCATGTTGAATAACCACTTTTTAAACCCTCACAGTGACCAAAATTGCCATTTTTACAGAGTTTTGATTACTCAAAAGCTTCAATTTTGACCCATTTCAGGCACAGAAATGACTTTAAACACACTTATTTTAGTTGACAAAGTCATAATTCACATCCAACAGTCATTTACAGTCAAAAGATTAAATGTTAAAATTTCATCCATATTGACCATTTTGGGATCGTTCGACATGTCCGGAGTCATCGTTTTTCATCCGAAAATTGATTTTTTGGACTGTACCAAAAATGATTCAAAATGTCAATTGGATCGTGCCTCATGTTGAATAACCACTTTTTAAACCCTCACAGTGACCAAAATTGCCATTTTTACAGAGTTTTGATTACTCAAAAGCTTCAATTTTTACCCCTTTGAGGCACAGAAATGACTTTAAACACACTTATTTTAGTTGACAAAGTCATAATTCACATCCAACAGTCATTTACAGTCAAAAGATTAAATGTTAACATTTCATCCATATTGACCATTTTGGGATCGTTCGACATGTCCGGAGTCATCGTTTTTCATCCGAAAATTGATTTTTTGGACTGTACCAAAAATGATTCAAAATGTCAATTGGATCATGCCTCATGTTGAATAACCACTTTTTAAACCCTCACAGTGACCAAGATTGCCATTTTTACAGAGTTTTGATTACTCAAAAGCTTCAATTTTTACCCCTTTGAGGCACAGAAATGACTTTAAACACACTTATTTTAGTTGACAAAGTCATAATTCACATCCAACAATCATTTACAGTCAAAAGATTAAATGTTAGAATTTCATCCATATTGACCATTTTGGGATCGTTCGACATGTCCGGAGTCATCGTTTTTCATCCGAAAATTGATTTTTTGAACTGTACCAAAAATGATTCAAAATGTCAATTGGATCGTGCCTCATGTTGAATAACCACTTTTTAAACCCTCACAGTGACCAAAATTGCCAATTTTACACAGTTTTGCTTACTCAAAAGCTTCAATTTTGACCCATTTCAGGCACAGAAATGACTTTAAACACACTTATTTTAGTTGACAAAGCCATAATTCACATCCAACAGTCATTTAGAGTCAAAAGATTAAATGTTAAAATGTCATCATTATAGACCATTTTGGGAACGTTCGACAGGTCCGGAGTCATCGTTTTTCGTCTGAAAATTGATTTTTTGGACAGCACCAAAAATGATTCAAAATGTCAATTGGATCGTGCCTCATGTTGAATGACCACTTTTTAAACCCTCAGAGTGACCAAAATTGCCATTTTTACAGAGTTTTGATTACTCAAAAGCTTCAATTTTTACCCCTTTGAGGCACAGAAATGACTTTAAACACACTTATTTTAGTTGACAAAGTCATAATTCACATCCAACAGTCATTTACAGTCAAAAGATTAAATGTTAAAATTTCATCCATATTGACCATTTTGGGATCGTTCGACATGTCCGGAGTCATCGTTTTTCATCCGAAAATTGATTTTTTGAACTGTACCAAAAATGATTCAAAATGTCAATTGGATCGTGCCTCATGTTGAATAACCACTTTTTAAACCCTCACAGTGACCAAAATTGCCAATTTTACACAGTTTTGCTTACTCAAAAGCTTCAATTTTGACCCATTTCAGGCACAGAAATGACTTTAAACACACTTATTTTAGTTGACAAAGCCATAATTCACATCCAACAGTCATTTAGAGTCAAAAGATTAAATGTTAAAATTTCATCATTATAGACCATTTTGGGAACGTTCGACAGGTCCGGAGTCATCGTTTTTCGTCTGAAAATTGATTTTTTGGACTGTACCAAAAATGATTCAAAATGTCAATTGGATCGTGCCTCATGTTGAATAACCACTTTTTAAACCCTCAGAGTGACCAAAATTGCCATTTTTACAGAGTTTTGATTACTCAAAAGCTTCAATTTTTACCCCTTTGAGGCACAGAAATGACTTTAAACACACTTATTTTAGTTGACAAAGTCATAATTCACATCCAACAGTCATTTACAGTCAAAAGATTAAATGGTAAAATTTCATCCATATTGACCATTTTGGGATCGTTCGACATGTCCGGAGTCATCATTTTTCATCCGAAAATTGATTTTTTGGACTGTACCAAAAATGATTCAAAATGTCAATTGGATCGTGCCTCATTTTGAATAACCACTTTTTAAACCCTCACAGTGACCAAAATTGCCAATTTTACAGAGTTTTGCTTACACAAAAGCTTCAATTTTGACCCGTTTCAGGCACAAAAATGACTTTAAACACACTTATTTTAGTTGACAAAGTCATTATTCACACCCAACAGTCATTTACAGTCAAAAGATTAAATGTTAAAATTTCATCCATATTGACCATTTTGGGATCGTTCGACATGTCCGGAGTCATCGTTTTTCATCCGAAAATTGATTTTTTGGACTGTACCAAAAATGATTCAAAATGTCAATTGGATCGTGCCTCATGTTGAATAACCACTTTTTAAACCCTCACAGTGACCAAAATTGCCATTTTTACAGAGTTTTGATTACTCAAAAGCTTCAATTTTGACCCATTTCAGGCACAGAAATGACTTTAAACACACTTATTTTAGTTGACAAAGTCATAATTCACATCCAACAGTCATTTACAGTCAAAAGATTAAATGTTAAAATTTCATCCATATTGACCATTTTGGGATCGTTCGACATGTCCGGAGTCATCGTTTTTCATCCGAAAATTGATTTTTTGGACTGTACCAAAATGATTCAAAATGTCAATTGGATCGTGCCTCATGTTGAATAACCACTTTTTAAACCCTCACAGTGACCAAAATTGCCATTTTTACTGAGTTTTGCTTACTCAAAAGCTTCAATTTTGACCCATTTCAGGCACAGAAATGACTTTAAACACACTTACTTTAGTTGATAAAGTCATAATTCACATCCAACAGTCATTTACAGTCAAAAGATTAAATGTTAAAATTTCATCCATATTGACAATTTTGGGATCGTTCGACATGTCCGGAGTCATCATTTTTCATCCGAAAATTGATTTTTTGGACTGTACCAAAAATTATTCAAAATGTCAATTGGATCGTGCCTCATGTTGAATAACCACTTTTTAAACCCTCACAGTGACCAAAATTGCCATTTTTACAGAGTTTTGATTACTCAAAAGCTTCAATTTTGACCCATTTCAGGCACAGAAATGACTTTAAACACACTTATTTTAGTTGACAAAGTCATAATTCACATCCAACAGTCATTTACAGTCAAAAGATTAAATGTTAAAATTTCATCCATATTGACCATTTTGGGATCGTTCGACATGTCCGGAGTCATCGTTTTTCATCCGAAAATTGATTTTTTGAACTGTACCAAAAAGGATTCAAAATGTCAATTGGATCGTGCCTCATGTTGAATAACCACTTTTTAAACCCTCACAGTGACCAAAATTGCCAATTTTAGACAGTTTTGCTTACTCAAAAGCTTCAATTTTGACCCATTTCAGGCACAGAAATGACTTTAAACACAATTATTTTAGTTGACAAAGCCATAATTCACATCCAACAGTCATTTAGAGTCAAAAGATTAAATGTTAAAATTTCATCCATATTGACCATTTTGGGATCGTTCGACATGTCCGGAGTCATCGTTTTTCATCCGAAAATTGATTTTTTGGACTGTACCAAAAATGATTCAAAATGTCAATTGGATCGTGCCTCATGTTGAATAACCACTTTTTAAACCCTCACAGTGACCAAAATTGCCATTTTTACTGAGTTTTGCTTACTCAAAAGCTTCAATTTTGACCCATTTCAGGCACAGAAATGACTTTAAACACACTTATTTTAGTTGACAAAGCCATAATTCACATCCAACAGTCATTTAGAGTCAAAAGATTAAATGTTAAAATTTCATCATTATAGACCATTTTGGGAACGTTCGACAGGTCCGGAGTCATCGTTTTTCGTCTGAAAATTGATTTTTTGGACTGTACCAAAAATGATTCAAAATGTCAATTGGATCGTGCCTCATTTTGAATAACCACTTTTTAAACCCTCACAGTGACCAAAATTGCCAATTTTACAGAGTTTTGCTTACACAAAAGCTTCAATTTTGACCCGTTTCAGGCACAGAAATGACTTTAAACACACTTATTTTAGTTGACAAAGCCATTATTCACATCCAACAGTCATTTAGAGTCAAAAGATTAAATGTTAAAATTTCATCCATATTGACCATTTTGGGATCGTTCGACATGTCCGGAGTCATCGTTTTTCATCCGAAAATTGATTTTTTGGACTGTACCAAAAATGATTCAAAATGTCAATTGGATCGTGCCTCATGTTGAATAACCACTTTTTAAACCCTCACAGTGACCAAAATTGCCATTTTTACAGAGTTTTGATTACTCAAAAGCTTCAATTTTTACCCCTTTGAGGCACAGAAATGACTTTAAACACACTTATTTTAGTTGACAAAGTCATAATTCACATCCAACAGTCATTTACAGTCAAAAGATTAAATGTTAAAATTTCATCCATATTGACCATTTTGGGATCGTTCGACATGTCCGGAGTCATCGTTTTTCATCCGAAAATTGATTTTTTGGACTGTACCAAAAATTATTCAAAATGTCAATTGGATCGTGCCTCATGTTGAATAACCACTTTTTAAACCCTCACAGTGACCAAAATTGCAATTTTTACAGAGTTTTGATTACTCAAAAGCTTCAATTTTGACCCATTTCAGGCACAGAAATGACTTTAAACACACTTATTTTAGTTGACAAAGTCATAATTCACATCCAACAGTCATTTACAGTCAAAAGATTAAATGTTAAAATGTCATCCATATTGACCATTTTGGGATCGTTCGACATGTCCGGAGTCATCGTTTTTCATCCGAAAATTGATTTTTTGGACTGTACCAAAAATGATTCAAAATGTCAATTGGATCGTGCCTCATGTTGAATAACCACTTTTTAAACCCTCAGAGTGACCAAAATTGCCATTTTTACAGAGTTTTGATTACTCAAAAGCTTCAATTTTTACCCCTTTGAGGCACAGAAATGACTTTAAACACACTTATTTTAGTTGACAAAGTCATAATTCACATCCAACAGTCATTTACAGTCAAAAGATTAAATGTTAAAATTTCATCCATATTGAACATTTTGGGATCGTTCGACATGTCCGGAGTCATCATTTTTCATCCGAAAATTGATTTTTTGGACTGTACCAAAAATGATTCAAAATGTCAATTGGATCGTGCCTCATTTTGAATAACCACTTTTTAAACCCTCACAGTGACCAAAATTGCCAATTTTACAGAGTTTTGCTTACACAAAAGCTTCAATTTTGACCCGTTATAGGCACAGAAATGACTTTAAACACACTTATTTTAGTTGACAAAGTCATTATTCACATCCAACAGTCATTTACAGTCAAAAGATTAAATGTTAAAATTTCATCCATATTGACCATTTTGGGATCGTTCGACATGTCCGGAGTCATCGTTTTTCATCCGAAAATTGATTTTTTGGACTGTACCAAAAATGATTCAAAATGTCAATTGGATCGTGCCTCATGTTGAATAACCACTTTTTAAACCCTCACAGTGAGCAAAATTGCCATTTTTACAGAGTTTTGATTACTCAAAAGCTTCAATTTTTACCCCTTTGAGGCACAGAAATGACTTTAAACACACTTATTTTAGTTGACAAAGTCATAATTCACATCCAACAGTCATTTACAGTCAAAAGATTAAATGTTAAAATTTCATCCATATTGACCATTTTGGGATCGTTCGACATGTCCGGAGTCATCGTTTTTCATCCGAAAATTGATTTTTTGGACTGTACCAAAAATGATTCAAAATGTCATTTGGATCGTGCCTCATGTTGAATAACCACTTTTTAAACCCTCACAGTGACCAAAATTGCCATTTTTACAGAGTTTTGCTTACTCAAAAGCTTCAATTTTGACCCATTTCAGGCACAGAAATGACTTTAAACACACTTATTTTAGTTGACAAAGTCATAATTCACATCCAACAGTCATTTACAGTCAAAAGATTAAATGTTAAAATTTCATCCATATTGACCATTTTGGGATCGTTCGACATGTCCGGAGTCATTGTTTTTCATCCAAAAATTGATTTTTTGGACTGTACCAAAAATGATTCAAAATGTCAATTGGATCATGCCTCATGTTGAATAACCACTTTTTAAACCCTCACAGTGACCAAAATTGCCATTTTTACAGAGTTTTGATTACTCAAAAGCTTCAATTTTTACCCCTTTGAGGCACAGAAATGACTTTAAACACACTTATATTAGTTGACAAAGTCAAAATTCACATCCAACAGTCATTTACAGTCAAAAGATTAAATGTTAAAATTTCATCCATATTGACCATTTTGGGATCGTTCGACATGTCCGGAGTCATCGTTTTTCATCCGAAAATTGATTTTTTGAACTGTACCAAAAATGATTCAAAATGTCAATTGGATCGTGCCTCATGTTGAATAACCACTTTTTAAACCCTCACAGTGACCAAAATTGCCAATTTTACACAGTTTTGCTTACTCAAAAGCTTCAATTTTGACCCATTTCAGGCACAGAAATGACTTTAAACACACTTATTTTAGTTGACAAAGCCATAATTCACATCCAACAGTCATTTAGAGTCAAAAGATTAAATGTTAAAATTTCATCATTATAGACCATTTTGGGAACGTTCGACAGGTCCGGAGTCATCGTTTTTCGACTGAAAATTGATTTTTTGGACTGTACCAAAAATGATTCTAAATGTCAATTGGATCGTGCCTCATGTTGAATAACCACTTTTTAAACCCTCAGAGTGACCAAAATTGCCATTTTTACAGAGTTTTGATTACTCAAAAGCTTCAATTTTTACCCCTTTGAGGCACAGAAATGACTTTAAACACACTTATTTTAGTTGACAAAGTCATAATTCACATCCAACAGTCATTTACAGTCAAAAGATTAAATGTTAAAATTTCATCCATATTGACCATTTTGGGATCGTTCGACATGTCCGGAGTCATCATTTTTCATCCGAAAATTGATTTTTTGGACTGTACCAAAAATGATTCAAAATGTCAATTGGATCGTGCCTCATTTTGAATAACCACTTTTTAAACCCTCACAGTGACCAAAATTGCCAATTTTACAGAGTTTTGCTTATACAAAAGCTTCAATTTTGACCCGTTTCAGGCACAGAAATGACTTTAAACACACTTATTTTAGTTGACAAAGTCATTATTCACATCCAACAGTCATTTAGAGTCAAAAGATTAAATGTTAAAATTTCATCCATATTGACCATTTTGGGATCGTTCGACATGTCCGGAGTCATCGTTTTTCATCCGAAATTGATTTTTTGGACTGTACCAAAAATGATTCAAAATGTCAATTGGATCGTGCCTCATGTTGAATAACCACTTTTTAAACCCTCACAGTGACCAAAATTGCCATTTTTACAGAGTTTTGATTACTCAAAAGCTTCAATTTTGACCCATTTCAGGCACAGAAATGACTTTAAACACACTTATTTTAGTTGACAAAGTCATAATTCACACCCAACAGTCATTTACAGTCAAAAGATTAAATGTTAAAATTTCATCCATATTGACCATTTTGGGATCGTTCGACATGTCCGGAGTCATCGTTTTTCATCCGAAAATTGATTTTTTGGACTGTACCAAAAATGATTCAAAATGTCAATTGGATCGTGCCTCATGTTGAATAACCACTTTTTAAACCCTCACAGTGACCAAAATTGCCATTTTTACAGAGTTTTGCTTACTCAAAAGCTTCAATTTTGACCCATTTCAGGCACAGAAATGACTTAAAACACACTTATTTTAGTTGATAAAGTCATAATTCACATCCAACAGTCATTTACAGTCAAAAGATTAAATGTTAAAATTTCATCCATATTGACCATTTTGGGATCGTTCGACATGTCCGGAGTCATCGTTTTTCATCCGAAAATTGATTTTTTGGACTGTACCAAAAATTATTCAAAATGTCAATTGGATCGTGCCTCATGTTGAATAACCACTTTTTAAACCCTCACAGTGACCAAAATTGCCATTTTTACAGAGTTTTGCTTACTCAAAAGCTTCAATTTTGACCCATTTCAGGCACAGAAATGACTTTAAACACACTTATTTTAGTTGACAAAGTCATAATTCACATCCAACAGTCATTTACAGTCAAAAGATTAAATGTTAACATTTCATCCATATTGACCATTTTGGGATCGTTCGACATGTCCGGAGTCATCGTTTTTCATCCGAAAATTGATTTTTTGGACTGTACCAAAAATGATTCAAAATGTCAATTGGATCATGCCTCATGTTGAATAACCACTTTTTAAACCCTCACAGTGACCAAGATTGCCATTTTTACAGAGTTTTGATTACTCAAAAGCTTCAATTTTTACCCCTTTGAGGCACAGAAATGACTTTAAACACACTTATTTTAGTTGACAAAGTCATAATTCACATCCAACAATCATTTACAGTCAAAAGATTAAATGTTAGAATTTCATCCATATTGACCATTTTGGGATCGTTCGACATGTCCGGAGTCATCGTTTTTCATCCGAAAATTGATTTTTTGAACTGTACCAAAAATGATTCAAAATGTCAATTGGATCGTGCCTCATGTTGAATAACCACTTTTTAAACCCTCACAGTGACCAAAATTGCCAATTTTACACAGTTTTGCTTACTCAAAAGCTTCAATTTTGACCCATTTCAGGCACAGAAATGACTTTAAACACACTTATTTTAGTTGACAAAGCCATAATTCACATCCAACACTCATTTAGAGTCAAAAGATTAAATGTTAAAATGTCATCATTATAGAACATTTTGGGAACGTTCGACAGGTCCGGAGTCATCGTTTTTCGTCTGAAAATTGATTTTTTGGACAGCACCAAAAATGATTCAAAATGTCAATTGGATCGTGCCTCATGTTGAATGACCACTTTTTAAACCCTCAGAGTGACCAAAATTGCCATTTTTACAGAGTTTTGATTACTCAAAAGCTTCAATTTTTACCCCTTTGAGGCACAGAAATGACTTTAAACACACTTATTTTAGTTGACAAAGTCATAATTCACATCCAACAGTCATTTACAGTCAAAAGATTAAATGTTAAAATTTCATCCATATTGACCATTTTGGGATCGTTCGACATGTCCGGAGTCATCGTTTTTCATCCGAAAATTGATTTTTTGGACTGTACCAAAAATGATTCAAAATGTCAATTGGATCGTGCCTCATGTTGAATAACCACTTTTTAAACCCTCACAGTGACCAAAATTGCCAATTTTACACAGTTTTGCTTACTCAAAAGCTTCAATTTTGACCCATTTCAGGCACAGAAATGACTTTAAACACACTTATTTTAGTTGACAAAGCAATAATTCACATCCAACAGTCATTTAGAGTCAAAAGATTAAATGTTAAAATTTCATCATTATAGACCATTTTGGGAACGTTCGACAGGTCCGGAGTCATCGTTTTTCGTCTGAAAATTGATTTTTTGGACTGTACCAAAAATGATTCAAAATGTCAATTGGATCGTGCCTCATGTTGAATAACCACTTTTTAAACCCTCAGAGTGACCAAAATTGCCATTTTTACAGAGTTTTGATTACTCAAAAGCTTCAATTTTTACCCCTTTGAGGCACAGAAATGACTTTAAACACACTTATTTTAGTTGACAAAGTCATAATTCACATCCAACAGTCATTTACAGTCAAAAGATTAAATGTTAAAATTTCATCCATATTGACCATTTTGGGATCGTTCGACATGTCCGGAGTCATCATTTTTCATCCGAAAATTGATTTTTTGGACTGTACCAAAAATGATTCAAAATGTCAATTGGATCGTGCCTCATTTTGAATAACCACTTTTTAAACCCTCACAGTGACCAAAATTGCCAATTTTACAGAGTTTTGCTTACACAAAAGCTTCAATTTTGACCCGTTTCAGGCACAAAAATGACTTTAAACACACTTATTTTAGTTGACAAAGTCATTATTCACATCCAACAGTCATTTACAGTCAAAAGATTAAATGTTAAAATTTCATCCATATTGACCATTTTGGGATCGTTCGACATGTCCGGAGTCATCGTTTTTCATCCGAAAATTGATTTTTTGGACTGTACTAAAATGATTCAAAATGTCAATTGGATCGTGCCTCATGTTGAATAACCACTTTTTAAACCCTCACAGTGACCAAAATTGCCATTTTTACAGAGTTTTGATTACTCAAAAGCTTCAATTTTGACCCATTTCAGGCACAGAAATGACTTTAAACACACTTATTTTAGTTGACAAAGTCATAATTCACATCCAACAGTCATTTACAGTCAAAAGATTAAATGTTAAAATTTCATCCATATTGACCATTTTGGGATCGTTCGACATGTCCGGAGTCATCGTTTTTCATCCGAAAATTGATTTTTTGGACTGTACCAAAAATGATTCAAAATGTCAATTGGATCGTGCCTCATGTTGAATAACCACTTTTTAAACCCTCACAGTGACCAAAATTGCCATTTTTACAGAGTTTTGATTACTCAAAAGCTTCAATTTTTACCCCTTTGAGGCACAGAAATGACTTTAAACACACTTATTTTAGTTGACAAAGTCATAATTCACATCCAACAGTCATTTACAGTCAAAAGATTAAATGTTAACATTTCATCCATATTGACCATTTTGGGATCGTTCGACATGTCCGGAGTCATCGTTTTTCATCCGAAAATTGATTTTTTGGACTGTACCAAAAATGATTCAAAATGTCAATTGGATCATGCCTCATGTTGAATAACCACTTTTTAAACCCTCACAGTGACCAAGATTGCCATTTTTACAGAGTTTTGATTACTCAAAAGCTTCAATTTTTACCCCTTTGAGGCACAGAAATGACTTTAAACACACTTATTTTAGTTGACAAAGTCATAATTCACATCCAACAATCATTTACAGTCAAAAGATTAAATGTTAGAATTTCATCCATATTGACCATTTTGGGATCGTTCGACATGTCCGGAGTCATCGTTTTTCATCCGAAAATTGATTTTTTGAACTGTACCAAAAATGATTCAAAATGTCAATTGGATCGTGCCTCATGTTGAATGACCACTTTTTAAACCCTCAGAGTGACCAAAATTGCCATTTTTACAGAGTTTTGATTACTCAAAAGCTTCAATTTTTACCCCTTTGAGGCACAGAAATGACTTTAAACACACTTATTTTAGTTGACAAAGTCATAATTCACATCCAACAGTCATTTACAGTCAAAAGATTAAATGTTAAAATTTCATCCATATTGACCATTTTGGGATCGTTCGACATGTCCGGAGTCATCGTTTTTCATCCGAAAATTGATTTTTTGAACTGTACCAAAAATGATTCAAAATGTCAATTGGATCGTGCCTCATGTTGAATAACCACTTTTTAAACCCTCACAGTGACCAAAATTGCCAATTTTACACAGTTTTGCTTACTCAAAAGCTTCAATTTTGACCCATTTCAGGCACAGAAATGACTTTAAACACACTTATTTTAGTTGACAAAGCCATAATTCACATCCAACAGTCATTTAGAGTCAAAAGATTAAATGTTAAAATTTCATCATTATAGACCATTTTGGGAACGTTCGACAGGTCCGGAGTCATCGTTTTTCGTCTGAAAATTGATTTTTTGGACTGTACCAAAAATGATTCAAAATGTCAATTGGATCGTGCCTCATGTTGAATAACCACTTTTTAAACCCTCAGAGTGACCAAAATTGCCATTTTTACAGAGTTTTGATTACTCAAAAGCTTCAATTTTGACCCATTTCAGGCACAGAAATGACTTTAAACACACTTATTTTAGTTGACAAAGTCATAATTCACATCCAACAGTCATTTACAGTCAAAAGATTAAATGGTAAAATTTCATCCATATTGACCATTTTGGGATCGTTCGACATGTCCGGAGTCATCATTTTTCATCCGAAAATTGATTTTTTGGACTGTACCAAAAATGATTCAAAATGTCAATTGGATCGTGCCTCATTTTGAATAACCACTTTTTAAACCCTCACAGTGACCAAAATTGCCAATTTTACAGAGTTTTGCTTACACAAAAGCTTCAATTTTGACCCGTTTCAGGCACAAAAATGACTTTAAACACACTTATTTTAGTTGACAAAGTCATTATTCACACCCAACAGTCATTTACAGTCAAAAGATTAAATGTTAAAATTTCATCCATATTGACCATTTTGGGATCGTTCGACATGTCCGGAGTCATCGTTTTTCATCCGAAAATTGATTTTTTGGACTGTACCAAAAATGATTCAAAATGTCAATTGGATCGTGCCTCATGTTGAATAACCACTTTTTAAACCCTCACAGTGACCAAAATTGCCATTTTTACAGAGTTTTGATTACTCAAAAGCTTCAATTTTGACCCATTTCAGGCACAGAAATGACTTTAAACACACTTATTTTAGTTGACAAAGTCATAATTCACATCCAACAGTCATTTACAGTCAAAAGATTAAATGTTAAAATTTCATCCATATTGACCATTTTGGGATCGTTCGACATGTCCGGAGTCATCGTTTTTCATCCGAAAATTGATTTTTTGGACTGTACCAAAATGATTCAAAATGTCAATTGGATCGTGCCTCATGTTGAATAACCACTTTTTAAACCCTCACAGTGACCAAAATTGCCATTTTTACTGAGTTTTGCTTACTCAAAAGCTTCAATTTTGACCCATTTCAGGCACAGAAATGACTTTAAACACACTTACTTTAGTTGATAAAGTCATAATTCACATCCAACAGTCATTTACAGTCAAAAGATTAAATGTTAAAATTTCATCCATATTGACCATTTTGGGATCGTTCGACATGTCCGGAGTCATCATTTTTCATCCGAAAATTGATTTTTTGGACTGTACCAAAAATGATTCAAAATGTCAATTGGATCGTGCCTCATGTTGAATAACCACTTTTTAAACCCTCACAGTGACCAAAATTGCCATTTTTACAGAGTTTTGATTACTCAAAAGCTTCAATTTTGACCCATTTCAGGCACAGAAATGACTTTAAACACACTTATTTTAGTTGACAAAGTCATAATTCACATCCAACAGTCATTTACAGTCAAAAGATTAAATGTTAAAATTTCATCCATATTGACCATTTTGGGATCGTTCGACATGTCCGGAGTCATCGTTTTTCATCCGAAAATTGATTTTTTGGACTGTACCAAAATGATTCAAAATGTCAATTGGATCGTGCCTCATGTTGAATAACCACTTTTTAAACCCTCACAGTGACCAAAATTGCCATTTTTACTGAGTTTTGCTTACTCAAAAGCTTCAATTTTGACCCATTTCAGGCACAGAAATGACTTTAAACACACTTACTTTAGTTGATAAAGTCATAATTCACATCCAACAGTCATTTACAGTCAAAAGATTAAATGTTAAAATTTCATCCATATTGACCATTTTGGGATCGTTCGACATGTCCGGAGTCATCATTTTTCATCCGAAAATTGATTTTTTGGACTGTACCAAAAATTATTCAAAATGTCAATTGGATCGTGCCTCATGTTGAATAACCACTTTTTAAACCCTCACAGTGACCAAAATTGCCATTTTTACAGAGTTTTGATTACTCAAAAGCTTCAATTTTGACCCATTTCAGGCACAGAAATGACTTTAAACACACTTATTTTAGTTGACAAAGTCATAATTCACATCCAACAGTCATTTACAGTCAAAAGATTAAATGTTAAAATTTCATCCATATTGACCATTTTGGGATCGTTCGACATGTCCGGAGTCATCGTTTTTCATCCGAAAATTGATTTTTTGAACTGTACCAAAAAGGATTCAAAATGTCAATTGGATCGTGCCTCATGTTGAATAACCACTTTTTAAACCCTCACAGTGACCAAAATTGCCAATTTTACACAGTTTTGCTTACTCAAAAGCTTCAATTTTGACCCATTTCAGGCACAGAAATGACTTTAAACACAATTATTTTAGTTGACAAAGCCATAATTCACATCCAACAGTCATTTAGAGTCAAAAGATTAAATGTTAAAATTTCATCCATATTGACCATTTTGGGATCGTTCGACATGTCCGGAGTCATCGTTTTTCATCCGAGAATTGATTTTTTGGACTGTACCAAAAATGATTCAAAATGTCAATTGGATCGTGCCTCATGTTGAATAACCACTTTTTAAACCCTCACTGTGACCAAAATTGCCATTTTTACTGAGTTTTGCTTACTCAAAAGCTTCAATTTTGACCCATTTCAGGCACAGAAATGACTTTAAACACACTTATTTTAGTTGACAAAGCCATAATTCACATCCAACAGTCATTTAGAGTCAAAAGATTAAATGTTAAAATTTCATCATTATAGACCATTTTGGGAACGTTCGACAGGTCCGGAGTCATCGTTTTTCGTCTGAAAATTGATTTTTTGGACTGTACCAAAAATGATTCAAAATGTCAATTGGATCGTGCCTCATTTGGAATAACCACTTTTTAAACCCTCACAGTGACCAAAATTGCCAATTTTACAGAGTTTTGCTTACACAAAAGCTTCAATTTTGACCCGTTTCAGGCACAGAAATGACTTTAAACACACTTATTTTAGTTGACAAAGCCATTATTCACATCCAACAGTCATTTAGAGTCAAAAGATTAAATGTTAAAATTTCATCCATATTGACCATTTTGGGATCGTTCGACATGTCCGGAGTCATCGTTTTTCATCCGAAAATTGATTTTTTGGACTGTACCAAAAATGATTCAAAATGTCAATTGGATCGTGCCTCATGTTGAATAACCACTTTTTAAACCCTCACAGTGACCAAAATTGCCATTTTTACAGAGTTTTGATTACTCAAAAGCTTCAATTTTTACCCCTTTGAGGCACAGAAATGACTTTAAACACACTTATTTTAGTTGACAAAGTCATAATTCACATCCAACAGTCATTTACAGTCAAAAGATTAAATGTTAACATTTCATCCATATTGACCATTTTGGGATCGTTCGACATGTCCGGAGTCATCGTTTTTCATCCGAAAATTGATTTTTTGGACTGTACCAAAAATGATTCAAAATGTCAATTGGATCATGCCTCATGTTGAATAACCACTTTTTAAACCCTCACAGTGACCAAGATTGCCATTTTTACAGAGTTTTGATTACTCAAAAGCTTCAATTTTTACCCCTTTGAGGCACAGAAATGACTTTAAACACACTTATTTTAGTTGACAAAGTCATAATTCACATCCAACAATCATTTACAGTCAAAAGATTAAATGTTAGAATTTCATCCATATTGACCATTTTGGGATCGTTCGACATGTCCGGAGTCATCGTTTTTCATCCGAAAATTGATTTTTTGAACTGTACCAAAAATGATTCAAAATGTCAATTGGATCGTGCCTCATGTTGAATAACCACTTTTTAAACCCTCACAGTGACCAAAATTGCCAATTTTACACAGTTTTGCTTACTCAAAAGCTTCAATTTTGACCCATTTCAGGCACAGAAATGACTTTAAACACACTTATTTTAGTTGACAAAGCCATAATTCACATCCAACAGTCATTTAGAGTCAAAAGATTAAATGTTAAAATGTCATCATTATAGACCATTTTGGGAACGTTCGACAGGTCCGGAGTCATCGTTTTTCGTCTGAAAATTGATTTTTTGGACAGCACCAAAAATGATTCAAAATGTCAATTGGATCGTGCCTCATGTTGAATGACCACTTTTTAAACCCTCAGAGTGACCAAAATTGCCATTTTTACAGAGTTTTGATTACTCAAAAGCTTCAATTTTTACCCCTTTGAGGCACAGAAATGACTTTAAACACACTTATTTTAGTTGACAAAGTCATAATTCACATCCAACAGTCATTTACAGTCAAAAGATTAAATGTTAAAATTTCATCCATATTGACCATTTTGGGATCGTTCGACATGTCCGGAGTCATCGTTTTTCATCCGAAAATTGATTTTTTGAACTGTACCAAAAATGATTCAAAATGTCAATTGGATCGTGCCTCATGTTGAATAACCACTTTTTAAACCCTCACAGTGACCAAAATTGCCAATTTTACACAGTTTTGCTTACTCAAAAGCTTCAATTTTGACCCATTTCAGGCACAGAAATGACTTTAAACACACTTATTTTAGTTGACAAAGCCATAATTCACATCCAACAGTCATTTAGAGTCAAAAGATTAAATGTTAAAATTTCATCATTATAGACCATTTTGGGAACGTTCGACAGGTCCGGAGTTATCGTTTTTCGTCTGAAAATTGATTTTTTGGACTGTACCAAAAATGATTCAAAATGTCAATTGGATCGTGCCTCATGTTGAATAACCACTTTTTAAACCCTCAGAGTGACCAAAATTGCCATTTTTACAGAGTTTTGATTACTCAAAAGCTTCAATTTTGACCCATTTCAGGCACAGAAATGACTTTAAACACACTTATTTTAGTTGACAAAGTCATAATTCACATCCAACAGTCATTTACAGTCAAAAGATTAAATGGTAAAATTTCATCCATATTGACCATTTTGGGATCGTTCGACATGTCCGGAGTCATCATTTTTCATCCGAAAATTGATTTTTTGGACTGTACCAAAAATGATTCAAAATGTCAATTGGATCGTGCCTCATTTTGAATAACCACTTTTTAAACCCTCACAGTGACCAAAATTGCCAATTTTACAGAGTTTTGCTTACACAAAAGCTTCAATTTTGACCCGTTTCAGGCACAAAAATGACTTTAAACACACTTATTTTAGTTGACAAAGTCATTATTCACACCCAACAGTCATTTACAGTCAAAAGATTAAATGTTAAAATTTCATCCATATTGACCATTTTGGGATTGTTCGACATGTCCGGAGTCATCGTTTTTCATCCGAAAATTGATTTTTTGGACTGTACCAAAAATGATTCAAAATGTCAATTGGATCGTGCCTCATGTTGAATAACCACTTTTTAAACCCTCACAGTGACCAAAATTGCCATTTTTACAGAGTTTTGATTACTCAAAAGCTTCAATTTTGACCCATTTCAGGCACAGAAATGACTTTAAACACACTTATTTTAGTTGACAAAGTCATAATTCACATCCAACAGTCATTTACAGTCAAAAGATTAAATGTTAAAATTTCATCCATATTGACCATTTTGGGATCGTTCGACATGTCCGGAGTCATCGTTTTTCATCCGAAAATTGATTTTTTGGACTGTACCAAAATGATTCAAAATGTCAATTGGATCGTGCCTCATGTTGAATAACCACTTTTTAAACCCTCACAGTGACCAAAATTGCCATTTTTACTGAGTTTTGCTTACTCAAAAGCTTCAATTTTGACCCATTTCAGGCACAGAAATGACTTTAAACACACTTACTTTAGTTGATAAAGTCATAATTCACATCCAACAGTCATTTACAGTCAAAAGATTAAATGTTAAAATTTCATCCATATTGACCATTTTGGGATCGTTCGACATGTCCGGAGTCATCATTTTTCATCCGAAAATTGATTTTTTGGACTGTACCAAAAATGATTCAAAATGTCAATTGGATCGTGCCTCATGTTGAATAACCACTTTTTAAACCCTCACAGTGACCAAAATTGCCATTTTTACAGAGTTTTGATTACTCAAAAGCTTCAATTTTGACCCATTTCAGGCACAGAAATGACTTTAAACACACTTATTTTAGTTGACAAAGTCATAATTCACATCCAACAGTCATTTACAGTCAAAAGATTAAATGTTAAAATTTCATCCATATTGACCATTTTGGGATCGTTCGACATGTCCGGAGTCATCGTTTTTCATCCGAAAATTGATTTTTTGGACTGTACCAAAATGATTCAAAATGTCAATTGGATCGTGCCTCATGTTGAATAACCACTTTTTAAACCCTCACAGTGACCAAAATTGCCATTTTTACTGAGTTTTGCTTACTCAAAAGCTTCAATTTTGACCCATTTCAGGCACAGAAATGACTTTAAACACACTTACTTTAGTTGATAAAGTCATAATTCACATCCAACAGTCATTTACAGTCAAAAGATTAAATGTTAAAATTTCATCCATATTGACCATTTTGGGATCGTTCGACATGTCCGGAGTCATCATTTTTCATCCGAAAATTGATTTTTTGGACTGTACCAAAAATTATTCAAAATGTCAATTGGATCGTGCCTCATGTTGAATAACCACTTTTTAAACCCTCACAGTGACCAAAATTGCCATTTTTACAGAGTTTTGGTTACTCAAAAGCTTCAATTTTGACCCATTTCAGGCACAGAAATGACTTTAAACACACTTATTTTAGTTGACAAAGTCATAATTCACATCCAACAGTCATTTACAGTCAAAAGATTAAATGTTAAAATTTCATCCATATTGACCATTTTGGGATCGTTCGACATGTCCGGAGTCATCGTTTTTCATCCGAAAATTGATTTTTTGAACTGTACCAAAAAGGATTCAAAATGTCAATTGGATCGTGCCTCATGTTGAATAACCACTTTTTAAACCCTCACAGTGACCAAAATTGCCAATTTTACACAGTTTTGCTTACTCAAAAGCTTCAATTTTGACCCATTTCAGGCACAGAAATGACTTTAAACACAATTATTTTAGTTGACAAAGCCATAATTCACATCCAACAGTCATTTAGAGTCAAAAGATTAAATGTTAAAATTTCATCCATATTGACCATTTTGGGATCGTTCGACATGTCCGGAGTCATCGTTTTTCATCCGAGAATTGATTTTTTGGACTGTACCAAAAATGATTCAAAATGTCAATTGGATCGTGCCTCATGTTGAATAACCACTTTTTAAACCCTCACTGTGACCAAAATTGCCATTTTTACTGAGTTTTGCTTACTCAAAAGCTTCAATTTTGACCCATTTCAGGCACAGAAATGACTTTAAACACACTTATTTTAGTTGACAAAGCCATAATTCACATCCAACAGTCATTTAGAGTCAAAAGATTAAATGTTAAAATTTCATCATTATAGACCATTTTGGGAACGTTCGACAGGTCCGGAGTCATCGTTTTTCGTCTGAAAATTGATTTTTTGGACTGTACCAAAAATGATTCAAAATGTCAATTGGATCGTGCCTCATTTTGAATAACCACTTTTTAAACCCTCACAGTGACCAAAATTGCCAATTTTACAGAGTTTTGCTTACACAAAAGCTTCAATTTTGACCCGTTTCAGGCACAGAAATGACTTTAAACACACTTATTTTAGTTGACAAAGCCATTATTCACATCCAACAGTCATTTAGAGTCAAAAGATTAAATGTTAAAATTTCATCCATATTGACCATTTTGGGATCGTTCGACATGTCCGGAGTCATCGTTTTTCATCCGAAAATTGATTTTTTGGACTGTACCAAAAATGATTCAAAATGTCAATTGGATCGTGCCTCATGTTGAATAACCACTTTTTAAACCCTCACAGTGACCAAAATTGCCATTTTTACAGAGTTTTGATTACTCAAAAGCTTCAATTTTTACCCCTTTGAGGCACAGAAATGACTTTAAACACACTTATTTTAGTTGACAAAGTCATAATTCACATCCAACAGTCATTTACAGTCAAAAGATTAAATGTTAAAATTTCATCCATATTGACCATTTTGGGATCGTTCGACATGTCCGGAGTCATCGTTTTTCATCCGAAAATTGATTTTTTGGACTGTACCAAAAATGATTCAAAATGTCATTTGGATCGTGCCTCATGTTGAATAACCACTTTTTAAACCCTCACAGTGACCAAAATTGCCATTTTTACAGAGTTTTGCTTACTCAAAAGCTTCAATTTTGACCCATTTCAGGCACAGAAATGACTTTAAACACACTTATTTTAGTTGACAAAGTCATAATTCACATCCAACAGTCATTTACAGTCAAAAGATTAAATGTTAAAATTTCATCCATATTGACCATTTTGGGATCGTTCGACATGTCCGGAGTCATTGTTTTTCATCCAAAAATTGATTTTTTGGACTGTACCAAAAATGATTCAAAATGTCAATTGGATCATGCCTCATGTTGAATAACCACTTTTTAAACCCTCACAGTGACCAAAATTGCCATTTTTACAGAGTTTTGATTACTCAAAAGCTTCAATTTTTACCCCTTTGAGGCACAGAAATGACTTTAAACACACTTATTTTAGTTGACAAAGTCATAATTCACATCCAACAGTCATTTACAGTCAAAAGATTAAATGTTAAAATTTCATCCATATTGACCATTTTGGGATCGTTCGACATGTCCGGAGTCATCGTTTTTCATCCGAAAATTGATTTTTTGAACTGTACCAAAAATGATTCAAAATGTCAATTGGATCGTGCCTCATGTTGAATAACCACTTTTTAAACCCTCACAGTGACCAAAATTGCCAATTTTACACAGTTTTGCTTACTCAAAAGCTTCAATTTTGACCCATTTCAGGCACAGAAATGACTTTAAACACACTAATTTTAGTTGACAAAGCCATAATTCACATCCAACAGTCATTTAGAGTCAAAAGATTAAATGTTAAAATTTCATCATTATAGACCATTTTGGGAACGTTCGACAGGTCCGGAGTCATCGTTTTTCGACTGAAAATTGATTTTTTGGACTGTACCAAAAATGATTCTAAATGTCAATTGGATCGTGCCTCATGTTGAATAACCACTTTTTAAACCCTCAGAGTGACCAAAATTGCCATTTTTACAGAGTTTTGATTACTCAAAAGCTTCAATTTTTACCCCTTTGAGGCACAGAAATGACTTTAAACACACTTATTTTAGTTGACAAAGTCATAATTCACATCCAACAGTCATTTACAGTCAAAAGATTAAATGTTAAAATGTCATCCATATTGACCATTTTGGGATCGTTCGACATGTCCGGAGTCATCATTTTTCATCCGAAAATTGATTTTTTGGACTGTACCAAAAATGATTCAAAATGTCAATTGGATCGTGCCTCATTTTGAATAACCACTTTTTAAACCCTCACAGTGACCAAAATTGCCAATTTTACAGAGTTTTGCTTACACAAAAGCTTCAATTTTGACCCGCTTCAGGCACAGAAATGACTTTAAACACACTTATTTTAGTTGACAAAGTCATTATTCACATCCAACAGTCATTTAGAGTCAAAAGATTAAATGTTAAAATTTCATCCATATTGACCATTTTGGGATTGTTCGACATGTCCGGAGTCATCGTTTTTCATCCGAAAATTGATTTTTTGGACTGTACCAAAAATGATTCAAAATGTCAATTGGATCGTGCCTCATGTTGAATAACCACTTTTTAAACCCTCACAGTGACCAAAATTGCCATTTTTACAGAGTTTTGATTACTCAAAAGCTTCAATTTTGACCCATTTCAGGCACAGAAATGACTTTAAACACACTTATTTTAGTTGACAAAGTCATAATTCATATCCAACAGTCATTTACAGTCAAAAGATTAAATGTTAAAATTTCATCCATATTGACCATTTTGGGATCGTTCGACATGTCAGGAGTCATCGTTTTTCATCCGAAAATTGATTTTTTGGACTGTACCAAAAATGATTCAAAATGTCAATTGGATCGTGCCTCATGTTGAATAACCACTTTTTAAACCCTCAGAGTGACCAAAATTGCCATTTTTACAGAGTTTTGATTACTCAAAAGCTTCAATTTTTACCCCTTTGAGGCACAGAAATGACTTTAAACACACTTATTTTAGTTGACAAAGTCATAATTCACATCCAACAGTCATTTACAGTCAAAAGATTAAATGTTAAAATTTCATCCATATTGACCATTTTGGGATCGTTCGACATGTCCGGAGTCATCGTTTTTCATCCGAAAATTGATTTTTTGGACTGTACCAAAAATGATTCAAAATGTCAATTGGATCGTGCCTCATTTTGAATAACCACTTTTTAAACCCTCACAGTGACCAAAATTGCCAATTTTACAGAGTTTTGCTTACACAAAAGCTTCAATTTTGACCCGTTTCAGGCACAGAAATGACTTTAAACACACTTATTTTAGTTGACAAAGTCATTATTCACATCCAACAGTCATTTAGAGTCAAAAGATTAAATGTTAAAATTTCGTCCATATTGACCATTTTGGGATCGTTCGACATGTCCGGAGTCATCGTTTTTCATCCGAAAATTGATTTTTTGGACTGTACCAAAAATGATTCAAAATGTCAATTGGATCGTGCCTCATGTTGAATAACCACTTTTTAAACCCTCACAGTGACCAAAATTGCCATTTTTACAGAGTTTTGATTACTCAAAAGCTTCAATTTTTACCCCTTTGAGGCACAGAAATGACTTTAAACACACTTATTTTAGTTGACAAAGTCATAATTCACATCCAACAGTCATTTACAGTCAAAAGATTAAATGTTAAAATTTCATCCATATTGACCATTTTGGGATCGTTCGACATGTCCGGAGTCATCATTTTTCATCCGAAAATAGATTTTTTGGACTGTACCAAAAATGATTCAAAATGTCAATTGGATCGTGCCTCATTTTGAATAACCACTTTTTAAACCCTCACAGTGACCAAAATTGCCAATTTTACAGAGTTTTGCTTACACAAAAGCTTCAATTTTGACCCGTTTCAGGCACAGAAATGACTTTAAACACACTTATTTTAGTTGACAAAGCCATAATTCACATCCAACAGTCATTTAGAGTCAAAAGATTAAATGTTAAAATTTCATCATTATAGACCATTTTGGGAACGTTCGACAGGTCCGGAGTCATCGTTTTTCGTCTGAAAATTGATTTTTTGGACTGTACCAAAAATGATTCAAAATGTCAATTGGATCGTGCCTCATGTTGAATAACCACTTTTTAAACCCTCAGAGTGACCAAAATTGCCATTTTTTACAGAGTTTTGAGTACTCAAAAGCTTCAATTTTTACCCCTTTGAGGCACAGAAATGACTTTAAACATACTTATTTTAGTTGACAAAGTCATAATTCACATCCAACAGTCATTTACAGTCAAAAGATTAAATGTTAAAATTTCATCCATATTGACCATTTTGGGATCGTTCGACATGTCCGGAGTCATCATTTTTCATCCGAAAATTGATTTTTTGGACTGTACCAAAAATGATTCAAAATGTCAATTGGATCGTGCCTCATTTTGAATAACCACTTTTTAAACCCTCACAGTGACCAAAATTGCCAATTTTACAGAGTTTTGCTTACACAAAAGCTTCAATTTTGACCCGTTTCAGGCACAGAAATGACTTTAAACACACTTATTTTAGTTGACAAAGTCATTATTCACATCCAACAGTCATTTAGAGTCAAAAGATTAAATGTTAAAATTTCATCCATATTGACCATTTTGGGATCGTTCGACATGTCCGGAGTCATCGTTTTTCATCCGAAAATTGATTTTTTGGACTGTACCAAAAATGATTCAAAATGTCAATTGGATCGTGCCTCATGTTGAATAACCACTTTTTAAACCCTCACAGTGACCAAAATTGCCATTTTTACAGAGTTTTGATTACTCAAAAGCTTCAATTTTTACCCCTTTGAGGCACAGAAATGACTTTAAACACACTTATTTTAGTTGACAAAGTCATAATTCACATCCAACAGTCATTTACAGTCAAAAGATTAAATGTTAAAATTTCATCCATATTGACCATTTTGGGATCGTTCGACATGTCCGGAGTCATCGTTTTTCATCCGAAAATTGATTTTTTGGACTGTACCAAAAATGATTCAAAATGTCAATTGGATCGTGCCTCATGTTGAATAACCACTTTTTAAACCCTCACAGTGACCAAAATTGCCATTTTTACAGAGTTTTGATTACTCAAAAGCTTCAATTTTTACCCCTTTGAGGCACAGAAATGACTTTAAACACACTTATTTTAGTTGACAAAGTCATAATTCACATCCAACAGTCATTTACAGTCAAAAGATTAAATGTTAAAATTTCATCCATATTGACCATTTTGGGATCGTTCGACATGTCCGGAGTCATCGTTTTTCATCCGAAAATTGATTTTTTGGACTGTACCAAAAATGATTCAAAATGTCAATTGGATCGTGCCTCATGTTGAATAACCACTTTTTAAACCCTCACAGTGTCCAAAATTGCCAATTTTACAGAGTTTTGCTTACTCAAAAGCTTCAATTTTGACCCATTTCAGGCACAGAAATGACTTTAAACACACTTATTTTAGTTGACAAAGTCATAATTCACATCCAACAGTCATTTACAGTCAAAAGATTAAATGTTAAAATGTCATCCATATTGACCATTTTGGGATCGTTCGACATGTCCGGAGTCATCGTTTTTCATCCAAAAATTGATTTTTTGGACTGTACCAAAAATGATTCAAAATGTCAATTGGATCATGCCTCATGTTGAATAACCACTTTTTAAACCCTCACAGTGACCAAAATTGCCATTTTTACAGAGTTTTGATTACTCAAAAGCTTCAATTTTTACCCCTTTGAGGCACAGAAATGACTTTAAACACACTTATTTTAGTTGACAAAGTCATAATTCACATCCAACAGTCATTTACAGTCAAAAGATTAAATGTTAAAATTTCATCCATATTGACCATTTTGGGATCGTTCGACATGTCCGGAGTCATTGTTTTTCATCCGAAAATTGATTTTTTGAACTGTACCAAAAATGATTCAAAATGTCAATTGGATCGTGCCTCATGTTGAATAACCACTTTTTAAACCCTCACAGTGACCAAAATTGCCAATTTTACACAGTTTTGCTTACTCAAAAGCTTCAATTTTGACCCATTTCAGGCACAGAAATGACTTTAAACACACTTATTTTAGTTGACAAAGCCATAATTCACATCCAACAGTCATTTACAGTCAAAAGATTAAATGTTAAAATTTCATCCATATTGACCATTTTGGGATCGTTCGACATGTCCGGAGTCATCGTTTTTCATCCGAAAATTGATTTTTTGGACTGTACCAAAAATTATTCAAAATGTCAATTGGATCGTGCCTCATGTTGAATAAACACTTTTTAAACCCTCAGAGTGACCAAAATTGCCATTTTTACAGAGTTTTGATTACTCAAAAGCTTCAATTTTTACCCCTTTGAGGCACAGAAATGACTTTAAACACACTTATTTTAGTGGACAAAGTCATAATTCACATCCAACAGTCATTTACAGTCAAAAGATTAAATGTTAAAATTTCATCCATATTGAACATTTTGGGATCGTTCGACATGTCCGGAGTCATCATTTTTCATCCGAAAATTGATTTTTTGGACTGTACCAAAAATGATTCAAAATGTCAATTGGATCGTGCCTCATTTTGAATAACCACTTTTTAAACCCTCACAGTGACCAAAATTGCCAATTTTACAGAGTTTTGCTTACACAAAAGCTTCAATTTTGACCCGTTTCAGGCACAGAAATGACTTTAAACACACTTATTTTAGTTGACAAAGTCATTATTCACATCCAACAGTCATTTACAGTCAAAAGATTAAATGTTAAAATTTCATCCATATTGACCATTTTGGGATCGTTCGACATGTCCGGAGTCATCGTTTTTCATCCGAAAATTGATTTTTTGGACTGTACCAAAAATGATTCAAAATGTCAATTGGATCGTGCCTCATGTTGAATAACCACTTTTTAAACCCTCACAGTGACCAAAATTGCCATTTTTACAGAGTTTTGATTACTCAAAAGCTTCAATTTTTACCCATTTCAGGCACAGAAATGACTTTAAACACACTTATTTTAGTTGACAAAGTCATAATTCACATCCAACAGTCATTTACAGTCAAAAGATTAAATGTTAACATTTCATCCATATTGACCATTTTGGGATCGTTCGACATGTCCGGAGTCATCGTTTTTCATCCGAAAATTGATTTTTTGGACTGTACCAAAAATGATTCAAAATGTCAATTGGATCATGCGTCATGTTGAATAACCACTTTTTAAACCCTCACAGTGACCAAGATTGCCATTTTTACAGAGTTTTGATTACTCAAAAGCTTCAATTTTTACCCCTTTGAGGCACAGAAATGACTTTAAACACACTTATTTTAGTTGACAAAGTCATAATTCACATCCAACAGTCATTTACAGTCAAAAGATTAAATGTTAAAATTTCATCCATATTGACCATTTTGGGATCGTTCGACATGTCCGGAGTCATCGTTTTTCATCCGAAAATTGATTTTTTGGACTGTACCAAAAATGATTCAAAATGTCAATTGGATCGTGCCTCATGTTGAATAACCACTTTTTAAACCCTCACAGTGACCAAAATTGCCAATTTTACACAGTTTTGCTTACTCAAAAGCTTCAATTTTGACCCATTTCAGGCACAGAAATGACTTTAAACACACTTATTTTAGTTGACAAAGCAATAATTCACATCCAACAGTCATTTAGAGTCAAAAGATTAAATGTTAAAATTTCATCATTATAGACCATTTTGGGAACGTTCGACAGGTCCGGAGTCATCGTTTTTCGTCTGAAAATTGATTTTTTGGACTGTACCAAAAATGATTCAAAATGTCAATTGGATCGTGCCTCATGTTGAATAACCACTTTTTAAACCCTCAGAGTGACCAAAATTGCCATTTTTACAGAGTTTTGATTACTCAAAAGCTTCAATTTTTACCCCTTTGAGGCACAGAAATGACTTTAAACACACTTATTTTAGTTGACAAAGTCATAATTCACATCCAACAGTCATTTACAGTCAAAAGATTAAATGTTAAAATTTCATCCATATTGACCATTTTGGGATCGTTCGACATGTCCGGAGTCATCATTTTTCATCCGAAAATTGATTTTTTGGACTGTACCAAAAATGATTCAAAATGTCAATTGGATCGTGCCTCATTTTGAATAACCACTTTTTAAACCCTCACAGTGACCAAAATTGCCAATTTTACAGAGTTTTGCTTACACAAAAGCTTCAATTTTGACCCGTTTCAGGCACAAAAATGACTTTAAACACACTTATTTTAGTTGACAAAGTCATTATTCACATCCAACAGTCATTTACAGTCAAAAGATTAAATGTTAAAATTTCATCCATATTGACCATTTTGGGATCGTTCGACATGTCCGGAGTCATCGTTTTTCATCCGAAAATTGATTTTTTGGACTGTACTAAAATGATTCAAAATGTCAATTGGATCGTGCCTCATGTTGAATAACCACTTTTTAAACCCTCACAGTGACCAAAATTGCCATTTTTACAGAGTTTTGATTACTCAAAAGCTTCAATTTTGACCCATTTCAGGCACAGAAATGACTTTAAACACACTTATTTTAGTTGACAAAGTCATAATTCACATCCAACAGTCATTTACAGTCAAAAGATTAAATGTTAAAATTTCATCCATATTGACCATTTTGGGATCGTTCGACATGTCCGGAGTCATCGTTTTTCATCCGAAAATTGATTTTTTGGACTGTACCAAAAATGATTCAAAATGTCAATTGGATCGTGCCTCATGTTGAATAACCACTTTTTAAACCCTCACAGTGACCAAAATTGCCATTTTTACAGAGTTTTGATTACTCAAAAGCTTCAATTTTTACCCCTTTGAGGCACAGAAATGACTTTAAACACACTTATTTTAGTTGACAAAGTCATAATTCACATCCAACAGTCATTTACAGTCAAAAGATTAAATGTTAACATTTCATCCATATTGACCATTTTGGGATCGTTCGACATGTCCGGAGTCATCGTTTTTCATCCGAAAATTGATTTTTTGGACTGTACCAAAAATGATTCAAAATGTCAATTGGATCATGCCTCATGTTGAATAACCACTTTTTAAACCCTCACAGTGACCAAGATTGCCATTTTTACAGAGTTTTGATTACTCAAAAGCTTCAATTTTTACCCCTTTGAGGCACAGAAATGACTTTAAACACACTTATTTTAGTTGACAAAGTCATAATTCACATCCAACAATCATTTACAGTCAAAAGATTAAATGTTAGAATTTCATCCATATTGACCATTTTGGGATCGTTCGACATGTCCGGAGTCATCGTTTTTCATCCGAAAATTGATTTTTTGAACTGTACCAAAAATGATTCAAAATGTCAATTGGATCGTGCCTCATGTTGAATGACCACTTTTTAAACCCTCAGAGTGACCAAAATTGCCATTTTTACAGAGTTTTGATTACTCAAAAGCTTCAATTTTTACCCCTTTGAGGCACAGAAATGACTTTAAACACACTTATTTTAGTTGACAAAGTCATAATTCACATCCAACAGTCATTTACAGTCAAAAGATTAAATGTTAAAATTTCATCCATATTGACCATTTTGGGATCGTTCGACATGTCCGGAGTCATCGTTTTTCATCCGAAAATTGATTTTTTGAACTGTACCAAAAATGATTCAAAATGTCAATTGGATCGTGCCTCATGTTGAATAACCACTTTTTAAACCCTCACAGTGACCAAAATTGCCAATTTTACACAGTTTTGCTTACTCAAAAGCTTCAATTTTGACCCATTTCAGGCACAGAAATGACTTTAAACACACTTATTTTAGTTGACAAAGCCATAATTCACATCCAACAGTCATTTAGAGTCAAAAGATTAAATGTTAAAATTTCATCATTATAGACCATTTTGGGAACGTTCGACAGGTCCGGAGTCATCGTTTTTCGTCTGAAAATTGATTTTTTGGACTGTACCAAAAATGATTCAAAATGTCAATTGGATCGTGCCTCATGTTGAATAACCACTTTTTAAACCCTCAGAGTGACCAAAATTGCCATTTTTACAGAGTTTTGATTACTCAAAAGCTTCAATTTTGACCCATTTCAGGCACAGAAATGACTTTAAACACACTTATTTTAGTTGACAAAGTCATAATTCACATCCAACAGTCATTTACAGTCAAAAGATTAAATGGTAAAATTTCATCCATATTGACCATTTTGGGATCGTTCGACATGTCCGGAGTCATCATTTTTCATCCGAAAATTGATTTTTTGGACTGTACCAAAAATGATTCAAAATGTCAATTGGATCGTGCCTCATTTTGAATAACCACTTTTTAAACCCTCACAGTGACCAAAATTGCCAATTTTACAGAGTTTTGCTTACACAAAAGCTTCAATTTTGACCCGTTTCAGGCACAAAAATGACTTTAAACACACTTATTTTAGTTGACAAAGTCATTATTCACACCCAACAGTCATTTACAGTCAAAAGATTAAATGTTAAAATTTCATCCATATTGACCATTTTGGGATCGTTCGACATGTCCGGAGTCATCGTTTTTCATCCGAAAATTGATTTTTTGGACTGTACCAAAAATGATTCAAAATGTCAATTGGATCGTGCCTCATGTTGAATAACCACTTTTTAAACCCTCACAGTGACCAAAATTGCCATTTTTACAGAGTTTTGATTACTCAAAAGCTTCAATTTTGACCCATTTCAGGCACAGAAATGACTTTAAACACACTTATTTTAGTTGACAAAGTCATAATTCACATCCAACAGTCATTTACAGTCAAAAGATTAAATGTTAAAATTTCATCCATATTGACCATTTTGGGATCGTTCGACATGTCCGGAGTCATCGTTTTTCATCCGAAAATTGATTTTTTGGACTGTACCAAAATGATTCAAAATGTCAATTGGATCGTGCCTCATGTTGAATAACCACTTTTTAAACCCTCACAGTGACCAAAATTGCCATTTTTACTGAGTTTTGCTTACTCAAAAGCTTCAATTTTGACCCATTTCAGGCACAGAAATGACTTTAAACACACTTACTTTAGTTGATAAAGTCATAATTCACATCCAACAGTCATTTACAGTCAAAAGATTAAATGTTAAAATTTCATCCATATTGACCATTTTGGGATCGTTCGACATGTCCGGAGTCATCATTTTTCATCCGAAAATTGATTTTTTGGACTGTACCAAAAATGATTCAAAATGTCAATTGGATCGTGCCTCATGTTGAATAACCACTTTTTAAACCCTCACAGTGACCAAAATTGCCATTTTTACAGAGTTTTGATTACTCAAAAGCTTCAATTTTGACCCATTTCAGGCACAGAAATGACTTTAAACACACTTATTTTAGTTGACAAAGTCATAATTCACATCCAACAGTCATTTACAGTCAAAAGATTAAATGTTAAAATTTCATCCATATTGACCATTTTGGGATCGTTCGACATGTCCGGAGTCATCGTTTTTCATCCGAAAATTGATTTTTTGGACTGTACCAAAATGATTCAAAATGTCAATTGGATCGTGCCTCATGTTGAATAACCACTTTTTAAACCCTCACAGTGACCAAAATTGCCATTTTTACTGAGTTTTGCTTACTCAAAAGCTTCAATTTTGACCCATTTCAGGCACAGAAATGACTTTAAACACACTTACTTTAGTTGATAAAGTCATAATTCACATCCAACAGTCATTTACAGTCAAAAGATTAAATGTTAAAATTTCATCCATATTGACCATTTTGGGATCGTTCGACATGTCCGGAGTCATCATTTTTCATCCGAAAATTGATTTTTTGGACTGTACCAAAAATTATTCAAAATGTCAATTGGATCGTGCCTCATGTTGAATAACCACTTTTTAAACCCTCACAGTGACCAAAATTGCCATTTTTACAGAGTTTTGATTACTCAAAAGCTTCAATTTTGACCCATTTCAGGCACAGAAATGACTTTAAACACACTTATTTTAGTTGACAAAGTCATAATTCACATCCAACAGTCATTTACAGTCAAAAGATTAAATGTTAAAATTTCATCCATATTGACCATTTTGGGATCGTTCGACATGTCCGGAGTCATCGTTTTTCATCCGAAAATTGATTTTTTGAACTGTACCAAAAAGGATTCAAAATGTCAATTGGATCGTGCCTCATGTTGAATAACCACTTTTTAAACCCTCACAGTGACCAAAATTGCCAATTTTACACAGTTTTGCTTACTCAAAAGCTTCAATTTTGACCCATTTCAGGCACAGAAATGACTTTAAACACAATTATTTTAGTTGACAAAGCCATAATTCACATCCAACAGTCATTTAGAGTCAAAAGATTAAATGTTAAAATTTCATCCATATTGACCATTTTGGGATCGTTCGACATGTCCGGAGTCATCGTTTTTCATCCGAGAATTGATTTTTTGGACTGTACCAAAAATGATTCAAAATGTCAATTGGATCGTGCCTCATGTTGAATAACCACTTTTTAAACCCTCACTGTGACCAAAATTGCCATTTTTACTGAGTTTTGCTTACTCAAAAGCTTCAATTTTGACCCATTTCAGGCACAGAAATGACTTTAAACACACTTATTTTAGTTGACAAAGCCATAATTCACATCCAACAGTCATTTAGAGTCAAAAGATTAAATGTTAAAATTTCATCATTATAGACCATTTTGGGAACGTTCGACAGGTCCGGAGTCATCGTTTTTCGTCTGAAAATTGATTTTTTGGACTGTACCAAAAATGATTCAAAATGTCAATTGGATCGTGCCTCATTTGGAATAACCACTTTTTAAACCCTCACAGTGACCAAAATTGCCAATTTTACAGAGTTTTGCTTACACAAAAGCTTCAATTTTGACCCGTTTCAGGCACAGAAATGACTTTAAACACACTTATTTTAGTTGACAAAGCCATTATTCACATCCAACAGTCATTTAGAGTCAAAAGATTAAATGTTAAAATTTCATCCATATTGACCATTTTGGGATCGTTCGACATGTCCGGAGTCATCGTTTTTCATCCGAAAATTGATTTTTTGGACTGTACCAAAAATGATTCAAAATGTCAATTGGATCGTGCCTCATGTTGAATAACCACTTTTTAAACCCTCACAGTGACCAAAATTGCCATTTTTACAGAGTTTTGATTACTCAAAAGCTTCAATTTTTACCCCTTTGAGGCACAGAAATGACTTTAAACACACTTATTTTAGTTGACAAAGTCATAATTCACATCCAACAGTCATTTACAGTCAAAAGATTAAATGTTAACATTTCATCCATATTGACCATTTTGGGATCGTTCGACATGTCCGGAGTCATCGTTTTTCATCCGAAAATTGATTTTTTGGACTGTACCAAAAATGATTCAAAATGTCAATTGGATCATGCCTCATGTTGAATAACCACTTTTTAAACCCTCACAGTGACCAAGATTGCCATTTTTACAGAGTTTTGATTACTCAAAAGCTTCAATTTTTACCCCTTTGAGGCACAGAAATGACTTTAAACACACTTATTTTAGTTGACAAAGTCATAATTCACATCCAACAATCATTTACAGTCAAAAGATTAAATGTTAGAATTTCATCCATATTGACCATTTTGGGATCGTTCGACATGTCCGGAGTCATCGTTTTTCATCCGAAAATTGATTTTTTGAACTGTACCAAAAATGATTCAAAATGTCAATTGGATCGTGCCTCATGTTGAATAACCACTTTTTAAACCCTCACAGTGACCAAAATTGCCAATTTTACACAGTTTTGCTTACTCAAAAGCTTCAATTTTGACCCATTTCAGGCACAGAAATGACTTTAAACACACTTATTTTAGTTGACAAAGCCATAATTCACATCCAACAGTCATTTAGAGTCAAAAGATTAAATGTTAAAATGTCATCATTATAGACCATTTTGGGAACGTTCGACAGGTCCGGAGTCATCGTTTTTCGTCTGAAAATTGATTTTTTGGACAGCACCAAAAATGATTCAAAATGTCAATTGGATCGTGCCTCATGTTGAATGACCACTTTTTAAACCCTCAGAGTGACCAAAATTGCCATTTTTACAGAGTTTTGATTACTCAAAAGCTTCAATTTTTACCCCTTTGAGGCACAGAAATGACTTTAAACACACTTATTTTAGTTGACAAAGCCATAATTCACATCCAACAGTCATTTAGAGTCAAAAGATTAAATGTTAAAATTTCATCATTATAGACCATTTTGGGAACGTTCGACAGGTCCGGAGTTATCGTTTTTCGTCTGAAAATTGATTTTTTGGACTGTACCAAAAATGATTCAAAATGTCAATTGGATCGTGCCTCATGTTGAATAACCACTTTTTAAACCCTCAGAGTGACCAAAATTGCCATTTTTACAGAGTTTTGATTACTCAAAAGCTTCAATTTTGACCCATTTCAGGCACAGAAATGACTTTAAACACACTTATTTTAGTTGACAAAGTCATAATTCACATCCAACAGTCATTTACAGTCAAAAGATTAAATGGTAAAATTTCATCCATATTGACCATTTTGGGATCGTTCGACATGTCCGGAGTCATCATTTTTCATCCGAAAATTGATTTTTTGGACTGTACCAAAAATGATTCAAAATGTCAATTGGATCGTGCCTCATTTTGAATAACCACTTTTTAAACCCTCACAGTGACCAAAATTGCCAATTTTACAGAGTTTTGCTTACACAAAAGCTTCAATTTTGACCCGTTTCAGGCACAAAAATGACTTTAAACACACTTATTTTAGTTGACAAAGTCATTATTCACACCCAACAGTCATTTACAGTCAAAAGATTAAATGTTAAAATTTCATCCATATTGACCATTTTGGGATTGTTCGACATGTCCGGAGTCATCGTTTTTCATCCGAAAATTGATTTTTTGGACTGTACCAAAAATGATTCAAAATGTCAATTGGATCGTGCCTCATGTTGAATAACCACTTTTTAAACCCTCACAGTGACCAAAATTGCCATTTTTACAGAGTTTTGATTACTCAAAAGCTTCAATTTTGACCCATTTCAGGCACAGAAATGACTTTAAACACACTTATTTTAGTTGACAAAGTCATAATTCACATCCAACAGTCATTTACAGTCAAAAGATTAAATGTTAAAATTTCATCCATATTGACCATTTTGGGATCGTTCGACATGTCCGGAGTCATCGTTTTTCATCCGAAAATTGATTTTTTGGACTGTACCAAAATGATTCAAAATGTCAATTGGATCGTGCCTCATGTTGAATAACCACTTTTTAAACCCTCACAGTGACCAAAATTGCCATTTTTACTGAGTTTTGCTTACTCAAAAGCTTCAATTTTGACCCATTTCAGGCACAGAAATGACTTTAAACACACTTACTTTAGTTGATAAAGTCATAATTCACATCCAACAGTCATTTACAGTCAAAAGATTAAATGTTAAAATTTCATCCATATTGACCATTTTGGGATCGTTCGACATGTCCGGAGTCATCATTTTTCATCCGAAAATTGATTTTTTGGACTGTACCAAAAATGATTCAAAATGTCAATTGGATCGTGCCTCATGTTGAATAACCACTTTTTAAACCCTCACAGTGACCAAAATTGCCATTTTTACAGAGTTTTGATTACTCAAAAGCTTCAATTTTGACCCATTTCAGGCACAGAAATGACTTTAAACACACTTATTTTAGTTGACAAAGTCATAATTCACATCCAACAGTCATTTACAGTCAAAAGATTAAATGTTAAAATTTCATCCATATTGACCATTTTGGGATCGTTCGACATGTCCGGAGTCATCGTTTTTCATCCGAAAATTGATTTTTTGGACTGTACCAAAATGATTCAAAATGTCAATTGGATCGTGCCTCATGTTGAATAACCACTTTTTAAACCCTCACAGTGACCAAAATTGCCATTTTTACTGAGTTTTGCTTACTCAAAAGCTTCAATTTTGACCCATTTCAGGCACAGAAATGACTTTAAACACACTTACTTTAGTTGATAAAGTCATAATTCACATCCAACAGTCATTTACAGTCAAAAGATTAAATGTTAAAATTTCATCCATATTGACCATTTTGGGATCGTTCGACATGTCCGGAGTCATCATTTTTCATCCGAAAATTGATTTTTTGGACTGTACCAAAAATTATTCAAAATGTCAATTGGATCGTGCCTCATGTTGAATAACCACTTTTTAAACCCTCACAGTGACCAAAATTGCCATTTTTACAGAGTTTTGGTTACTCAAAAGCTTCAATTTTGACCCATTTCAGGCACAGAAATGACTTTAAACACACTTATTTTAGTTGACAAAGTCATAATTCACATCCAACAGTCATTTACAGTCAAAAGATTAAATGTTAAAATTTCATCCATATTGACCATTTTGGGATCGTTCGACATGTCCGGAGTCATCGTTTTTCATCCGAAAATTGATTTTTTGAACTGTACCAAAAAGGATTCAAAATGTCAATTGGATCGTGCCTCATGTTGAATAACCACTTTTTAAACCCTCACAGTGACCAAAATTGCCAATTTTACACAGTTTTGCTTACTCAAAAGCTTCAATTTTGACCCATTTCAGGCACAGAAATGACTTTAAACACAATTATTTTAGTTGACAAAGCCATAATTCACATCCAACAGTCATTTAGAGTCAAAAGATTAAATGTTAAAATTTCATCCATATTGACCATTTTGGGATCGTTCGACATGTCCGGAGTCATCGTTTTTCATCCGAGAATTGATTTTTTGGACTGTACCAAAAATGATTCAAAATGTCAATTGGATCGTGCCTCATGTTGAATAACCACTTTTTAAACCCTCACTGTGACCAAAATTGCCATTTTTACTGAGTTTTGCTTACTCAAAAGCTTCAATTTTGACCCATTTCAGGCACAGAAATGACTTTAAACACACTTATTTTAGTTGACAAAGCCATAATTCACATCCAACAGTCATTTAGAGTCAAAAGATTAAATGTTAAAATTTCATCATTATAGACCATTTTGGGAACGTTCGACAGGTCCGGAGTCATCGTTTTTCGTCTGAAAATTGATTTTTTGGACTGTACCAAAAATGATTCAAAATGTCAATTGGATCGTGCCTCATTTTGAATAACCACTTTTTAAACCCTCACAGTGACCAAAATTGCCAATTTTACAGAGTTTTGCTTACACAAAAGCTTCAATTTTGACCCGTTTCAGGCACAGAAATGACTTTAAACACACTTATTTTAGTTGACAAAGCCATTATTCACATCCAACAGTCATTTAGAGTCAAAAGATTAAATGTTAAAATTTCATCCATATTGACCATTTTGGGATCGTTCGACATGTCCGGAGTCATCGTTTTTCATCCGAAAATTGATTTTTTGGACTGTACCAAAAATGATTCAAAATGTCATTTGGATCGTGCCTCATGTTGAATAACCACTTTTTAAACCCTCACAGTGACCAAAATTGCCATTTTTACAGAGTTTTGCTTACTCAAAAGCTTCAATTTTGACCCATTTCAGGCACAGAAATGACTTTAAACACACTTATTTTAGTTGACAAAGTCATAATTCACATCCAACAGTCATTTACAGTCAAAAGATTAAATGTTAAAATTTCATCCATATTGACCATTTTGGGATCGTTCGACATGTCCGGAGTCATTGTTTTTCATCCAAAAATTGATTTTTTGGACTGTACCAAAAATGATTCAAAATGTCAATTGGATCATGCCTCATGTTGAATAACCACTTTTTAAACCCTCACAGTGACCAAAATTGCCATTTTTACAGAGTTTTGATTACTCAAAAGCTTCAATTTTTACCCCTTTGAGGCACAGAAATGACTTTAAACACACTTATTTTAGTTGACAAAGTCATAATTCACATCCAACAGTCATTTACAGTCAAAAGATTAAATGTTAAAATTTCATCCATATTGACCATTTTGGGATCGTTCGACATGTCCGGAGTCATCGTTTTTCATCCGAAAATTGATTTTTTGAACTGTACCAAAAATGATTCAAAATGTCAATTGGATCGTGCCTCATGTTGAATAACCACTTTTTAAACCCTCACAGTGACCAAAATTGCCAATTTTACACAGTTTTGCTTACTCAAAAGCTTCAATTTTGACCCATTTCAGGCACAGAAATGACTTTAAACACACTAATTTTAGTTGACAAAGCCATAATTCACATCCAACAGTCATTTAGAGTCAAAAGATTAAATGTTAAAATTTCATCATTATAGACCATTTTGGGAACGTTCGACAGGTCCGGAGTCATCGTTTTTCGACTGAAAATTGATTTTTTGGACTGTACCAAAAATGATTCTAAATGTCAATTGGATCGTGCCTCATGTTGAATAACCACTTTTTAAACCCTCAGAGTGACCAAAATTGCCATTTTTACAGAGTTTTGATTACTCAAAAGCTTCAATTTTTACCCCTTTGAGGCACAGAAATGACTTTAAACACACTTATTTTAGTTGACAAAGTCATAATTCACATCCAACAGTCATTTACAGTCAAAAGATTAAATGTTAAAATGTCATCCATATTGACCATTTTGGGATCGTTCGACATGTCCGGAGTCATCATTTTTCATCCGAAAATTGATTTTTTGGACTGTACCAAAAATGATTCAAAATGTCAATTGGATCGTGCCTCATTTTGAATAACCACTTTTTAAACCCTCACAGTGACCAAAATTGCCAATTTTACAGAGTTTTGCTTACACAAAAGCTTCAATTTTGACCCGCTTCAGGCACAGAAATGACTTTAAACACACTTATTTTAGTTGACAAAGTCATTATTCACATCCAACAGTCATTTAGAGTCAAAAGATTAAATGTTAAAATTTCATCCATATTGACCATTTTGGGATTGTTCGACATGTCCGGAGTCATCGTTTTTCATCCGAAAATTGATTTTTTGGACTGTACCAAAAATGATTCAAAATGTCAATTGGATCGTGCCTCATGTTGAATAACCACTTTTTAAACCCTCACAGTGACCAAAATTGCCATTTTTACAGAGTTTTGATTACTCAAAAGCTTCAATTTTGACCCATTTCAGGCACAGAAATGACTTTAAACACACTTATTTTAGTTGACAAAGTCATAATTCATATCCAACAGTCATTTACAGTCAAAAGATTAAATGTTAAAATTTCATCCATATTGACCATTTTGGGATCGTTCGACATGTCAGGAGTCATCGTTTTTCATCCGAAAATTGATTTTTTGGACTGTACCAAAAATGATTCAAAATGTCAATTGGATCGTGCCTCATGTTGAATAACCACTTTTTAAACCCTCAGAGTGACCAAAATTGCCATTTTTACAGAGTTTTGATTACTCAAAAGCTTCAATTTTTACCCCTTTGAGGCACAGAAATGACTTTAAACACACTTATTTTAGTTGACAAAGTCATAATTCACATCCAACAGTCATTTACAGTCAAAAGATTAAATGTTAAAATTTCATCCATATTGACCATTTTGGGATCGTTCGACATGTCCGGAGTCATCGTTTTTCATCCGAAAATTGATTTTTTGGACTGTACCAAAAATGATTCAAAATGTCAATTGGATCGTGCCTCATTTTGAATAACCACTTTTTAAACCCTCACAGTGACCAAAATTGCCAATTTTACAGAGTTTTGCTTACACAAAAGCTTCAATTTTGACCCGTTTCAGGCACAGAAATGACTTTAAACACACTTATTTTAGTTGACAAAGTCATTATTCACATCCAACAGTCATTTAGAGTCAAAAGATTAAATGTTAAAATTTCGTCCATATTGACCATTTTGGGATCGTTCGACATGTCCGGAGTCATCGTTTTTCATCCGAAAATTGATTTTTTGGACTGTACCAAAAATGATTCAAAATGTCAATTGGATCGTGCCTCATGTTGAATAACCACTTTTTAAACCCTCACAGTGACCAAAATTGCCATTTTTACAGAGTTTTGATTACTCAAAAGCTTCAATTTTTACCCCTTTGAGGCACAGAAATGACTTTAAACACACTTATTTTAGTTGACAAAGTCATAATTCACATCCAACAGTCATTTACAGTCAAAAGATTAAATGTTAAAATTTCATCCATATTGACCATTTTGGGATCGTTCGACATGTCCGGAGTCATCATTTTTCATCCGAAAATAGATTTTTTGGACTGTACCAAAAATGATTCAAAATGTCAATTGGATCGTGCCTCATTTTGAATAACCACTTTTTAAACCCTCACAGTGACCAAAATTGCCAATTTTACAGAGTTTTGCTTACACAAAAGCTTCAATTTTGACCCGTTTCAGGCACAGAAATGACTTTAAACACACTTATTTTAGTTGACAAAGCCATAATTCACATCCAACAGTCATTTAGAGTCAAAAGATTAAATGTTAAAATTTCATCATTATAGACCATTTTGGGAACGTTCGACAGGTCCGGAGTCATCGTTTTTCGTCTGAAAATTGATTTTTTGGACTGTACCAAAAATGATTCAAAATGTCAATTGGATCGTGCCTCATGTTGAATAACCACTTTTTAAACCCTCAGAGTGACCAAAATTGCCATTTTTTACAGAGTTTTGAGTACTCAAAAGCTTCAATTTTTACCCCTTTGAGGCACAGAAATGACTTTAAACATACTTATTTTAGTTGACAAAGTCATAATTCACATCCAACAGTCATTTACAGTCAAAAGATTAAATGTTAAAATTTCATCCATATTGACCATTTTGGGATCGTTCGACATGTCCGGAGTCATCATTTTTCATCCGAAAATTGATTTTTTGGACTGTACCAAAAATGATTCAAAATGTCAATTGGA